>NC_091977.1:383505796-383814458 GCF_044704955.1 Pristiophorus japonicus | reverse complement strand
GACATTGATAACATGTAAACTCAATGATTCATCCATTTTTATTCGGTGATATTTATTATAGTAAGCATTCCTATATCTTATGCCAGCTCAGCAGGTCCAAGGATTTTCAAACATTTTATCACCAGATCAGGGACATAAACTACACTTGTAGTTATAGCCCAGAATCTCAAATTCCTTGAAACATTGGCAGTCACATGACATTATTGTCCGTGCTAAAAATCATGATTGCGACTTTTTAACTAACTGCATGTGCAAGATTTACACATAGGCATTTGCTTTAAAATGATGTTAGTGATTTTGAGTAATTGCATATGTGCAAACTTGCACATTAACTGTTTGTCCTGTTGCTCAATTTGCCCCACAGTGTTAACAGGATATTTTTGGCACTGCGTGAGCTCTTATTGTACAAGTGACATTAGACTCTGCAGTATTAAAAACTTCAGACTTTAACTTTCTGGATCATATAAAAACATTTTATTGCTTCAGTAAGCTCTACAGTTGGTTCTTGAATGATGATCTCCTGCTCCTCCTGGCCCCATAAAATTCTACAAATGGGGCTTTTCTTGAATGGCCACAATTTTACTGAGTGAAATTCAAAGGAGAATGATGAATTGAACACAGTGATAATCTGGATTATGTGACCCGTGAAACACTAAACAGTGTAAATGAGTTCATAGCACAGTGATAAAGAAGGGCTATGTAAGGTAGTATGCATTGTTTATACTGGCTTACAAGATGTATCAAAATGCATGTAGATACTAGGAATGACACTGCAGCATATGAAAGTAACTGCACAGTAATGTTTAACATGTTTCTTCTGTTCAATCACTATTGTGTAACTTCGTCAGAAATGTACTAGAATACATGACGAAGTTATGGCAGTACAGCAGCAGAAAGTTTGAAGAAATATACAGCCTATATTTTTGAATTCACTTCTCAGGAGGAAGCCACTGGTAGCAAAATTCGGCTCCATAGCACCCAGTTTTTCGACGCTACGGGTGCCATTTTGGATCCAAAATGGCGTTCACATCATGCGCGCACACTTCTGGAGCGGGCTGTGCCAGACGCCATTTTGGTGAGATCATTAGTACGAGCACTGGGAGAGAACGGCGGAAGTATGTACAGTGCGCAGATCGTGACATCTGTCAGTGTGTAAAACACTGATTTGACACCAGTGTTGCCATTTTCGACCTCAACGCTCTAGCCAGCGCCCTCTCTTAAACACGCAGAGCTGAATATGTGTTCAGCAGCAGGAAGGACGCCGCCCCCCCCCCCCCGTCACCAGTGCTATTTAAAGGGATCATCAATTACTTACAGGTTAATTGCTACTTAATTTTTACTGGTTCTTGGTAAGTTTGTAGAAGTGTTTGGTGGTTTGTTATCTTGTTTGAATTATTGAATTCTCCAGAGAGTGGTGTACCTCAAGGCTTGTGCTCAGACCAGTTGCTCCCAGACATGGCAGGAGTTTTTATCTGCCTTGATCTGCAGCATGACAGGGAAAACGAGCAGAGGCGACACAAAGGAGGAAGAGGGGGAAGAAGAGCTCTGAGCAGGAGGCCATATCCATCCAGGATCTTCAGGGAGCAATTCTCCTACCTCAACCTTAATGAGGAGCAGTGTATGCGAGCATCTCCGCTTCAAAAAGGAGGTGCTTACTGAAACCTGCCAACTGCTGCAAGCAGAACAGCCTCAGAGCAGTGCAAGGACGGCATTGCCAGTGGCTGTTAAAGTGAGCATGGCCATGAATTTTTATGCATTGGGCTCCTTCCAGGTTGGAGCAGGCGATATTTCCACCATCTCCCAGTTTGCCATGCACTGTTGCATAAGGGAGGCTCTGTATGCAAAGAGAGCTGAATATATTTCATTCTCTCTTGCCAAGAGAAGCAGGCAGAGTGTGCACATGACTTCACCAGGATAACAGGCTTCCCCATGGTTCAGAATGCCATTGACTGCACACATATTGCTTTTTGGGTGCCGCATTTCAATTCGGAGATGTACTGCAACCGGAATGGATTCCACTCGCTCAATGTCCAGCTGATGTGCACCCATACTCAGTGCATCATGCGGGTCAATGCTGAGTACCCTGGAATCGGTCATGATGACTTCAATCTGCGGCAGTCCACTGTACCATCCACATTTGAGCCAAGGCAAATCAGAAGGTGGCTACTGGGTGACAAGGGCTATTCACTGACCACCTGGCTCATAATTCCGGTGCGCAACCCAACCGCATGTGGGCGGTATGCACATAACGAAAGCCATGCTGACACATGGAATCTGATTGAACAGACCAGATGCATGCTTAAACAATGCTTCCACTGCCTGGACCACTCTGGAGGAGCCCTTCAATACTCGCCAGAGCACGTCTCAAGTTTCATGGTGGTCTGCTGCATGTTGCACAACATCTCCATCATGAGGGCACAGCTCTTGCAACCAGGTAAATGCCGAAGCGCTGAAGAGCAGGAAGAGGAGGAGGAGGAAGGGAGGAGGCAATAACACAGCCTGTTTCTGGCCGAGCTTCCGTGATCGACTCATCCGACTGTGGTACCAATGAATGCAATCCCAATTCCCCATTCCCACACCTTACCTTCCTTCTGTTACTGACCATCACAGTGACCTCTTGGCTACAATACTCCAATAAAAGCCACCAAAAAACAAACATTCCAAACCAAAATTATAAATCAAACCATTCAATATTACGTACCAAAGTCATCGAATCACCCTTGAGCATTCCCTTAATGCCTGTCTTCCGTGTGCCTTTGCTTGCTCTTGTGCTCCTATGCAATGCTACGCCTGTAGTTGCAGGATGGCTGTCAGAAGGCTGCTGACTCTCTGACCTTGATTTCACCAGCCGTGGTGAGTCCGGCATGGCTGGAGTAGACAACGGCCTCAAACCCCACTCCCATTGTTATGTAATGATGTGTGTATCGTCCCAGTACCTTAAATGTATTGTAAGTACTATGCCACACCACAGAGGGCGCTGCGGTGGGAAACCCTGGTAGTACCTGTAACAAGGGTTATATAAGGCTGACCACCACACCTGGGAGGCACTCTGGAGCTGAACAATAAAGGACGAAGGTCACAGCAGTTAGACTTACACCAGACCGTGTGGAGTCAGTGATTTGTGTGCTACATACACCACATTGGCAACGAGGAAGCGGACGAACTCCACGCAACCATGGCTACTCTGGGCTCGCTAAAGGATTTTACCGTGGGCAATGATTGGGAGGCCTTTACGGAAAGGCTCGAGTGCTACTTCACAGCAATTGACCTGACGAGGACACATACGCAATGAGAGAGAAGCATAAGGCGATATTGCTCTCCAGTTGTGGAGATGACGTTTACTGTCTCGTCAGGGATTTGCTGGCACCTGGGAATGCCAGGGACAAGTCATACGAGGAACTGACTGAACTCATTCGTGACCAGTTGAAACCGAAGGAGACCATCCTCACGGCCAGATACAAATTTTACCATCACTGCAGATCTGAGGGCCAGGATGTCACCAAATATGCTGCGGACCTCAGGAGACTCGCGGTGCCGTGTGATTTTGCAGCACACCTTGACGAGGCTTTGCGGGACGTTTTCGGTATGGGGATTGGCCACGAGGGCCTCCTTCACAAGCTGCTGGCCACGGAACCCACAGTCACTCTGACAAAGGCCATCGCCATCAGCCGGGCATATATGACCTCGACTTGCAGCACCAAGCAAATGATCCACACAGTCTCGAACCCGGCAGGCACTTTCCACAGGATAGCGCCCACCACGGACAAAACTGCAGAACGTGGCTCTGCCCAGGGCAGAAAGCACGGACCTCGGGATCCTGGAGCTCAGAGTCTGCCGAGGGGGGCCAATCAAGCAGCACCATGCTGGCGCTGTGGAGGAAGCCATGGGGCTCACCGGTGCAGGTTTGCGGAGTACACGTGCAATACCTGCCACGTTAAAGGCCACCTTCAGAAGAAATCGGACTCACCGTGTGGCTGGGGAGATGGGGGATGATCCACTGTTCAGCGAGGAGCAGGTAGAAGAAGATGAGGTGCTTGGACTGTATACGTGCACCGACGATTCGCCCCCAGTGACAAGTGAAGTAAAAATCAACGGAGTCCTAGTGAGTATGGAAGTGGACACGGGCTCGGGTCCGTCGTTGATGAGTCGGAGAATTTTTGATAAACTGTGGATTAACCCAGCTGCACGACCCAAACTGGTCCCGGTCACGGCGAAGCTGCGTACCTACACCAGGGAACTGATACCTGTTCTCGGCAGAGCGATGGTGCAGGTATCTCACGGGGATGAGACGCATGCTTTACATTTGTGGGTCATTGCAGGCGATGGGCCGACACTCCTCGGCCGGAGGTGGATGGGGACGGTCCGTAGGAGCTGGGAAGACTTCATTCCTCCACAGGCTGCTGCTCCCCGGGGTGCTGCCGTGCTCCAGGTCCCCAGAGAGCAGTGCCAACCGAGCTGGAGCTGCAGCCTCAATCCACCCACAGGCAAGTCCCAGCCCCAGACCTCACACAGAGACCCTGCAGCCTTAATCCCCACAGGCAAGTCCCAGGCCCGGATCTCACACAGAGACCCTGCAGCCTTAATCCCCACAGGCAAGTCCCAGGCCCGGACCTCACACAGAGACCCTGCAGCCCCAGCCCCCACAGGCAAGCAGCCCTGCACAGAGGGGTCTAGTGGGGGGGGGGGGGGGGAGGCGGTGAGCCGGCGGGGCGCTGCGGGCGGGGTGCTGAGGGATCCAGGGGCCGGCGGTTCGGAAGGGCCCCACAGAGGAAGAGGCCGTTGGGCGGACAGCGCCGAGGAGCTGGTAGCGTCGGGCGGCGGCAGCAGCTGGGGGTCGGCGGCCATGGCAGCCGCAGGGGAGGCCGCGGGGGACGCGGCAAGTGCGGCCGCTGGAGAGGCCACGGCGGCTGCAGGAGAGGCGGCAAGTCAGGTGGCAGCGGAGGGGAGCGGAGTCTGTGACGGTGGAGGGCATTCGGAGCGGCGGAGAAGAAGATGGCGGCGGCATCGTGTCGGAGCTGCAGAGCATCAAAGATGGCAGCGCCCAAGGAGAAGCCTCGTGGAATCCTCCTGCATCAAAGATGGCGCCTTAAAGAGGAAATGCACCCGGGAGTCTCAAAAGGGCCTTACAGAGAGGTGGTCCCCACAAAGGACTTCTGTTTGGCAGAGCGAGTCTAAAATGAGCTATGTTAATGTGAGATAGTGAATTTATAATAAGAATTACTTTTTTTATGCTGAATGGCCACTGTATTTGTGTAAAATAATGGATGAAGTACAATTAATGATAACGGCTAACAAGGAAATCAAGGTTCCGCTACCAGTCAATAACCAGATAAAATGTACCATACTAACGCACTGTCTATGCCCACCTGCCTTCCGTTGGACAAGTGTGATGTTATGTAATGATGTGTGTATCGTTGTCCTGCGTCCAGGTGGGGGGGAGGAAGGTGATGTTATGCAATGATGTGTGTCGTCCCAGTACCTTAAACTGGCCCCACTAGCCAAACTGGAAGCAATACGATGGAGGAGGATTTCCTGGAGTGCATAAGGGATGGTTTTCTAGACCAATATGTTGAGGAACCAACTAGGGGGGAGGCTATCTTAGACTGGGTGTTGTGTAATGAGAGAGGATTAATTAGCAATCTCATTGTGCGAGGCCCCTTGGGGAAGAGTGACCATAATATGGTGGAATTCTGCATTAGGATGGAGAATGAAACAGTAAGTTCAGAGACCATGGTCCAGAACTTAAAGAAGGGTAACTTTGAAGGTATGAGGCATGAATTGGCTAGGATAGATTGGCGAATGATACTTAGGGGGTTGACTGTGGATGGGCAATGGCAGACATTTAGAGACCGCATGGATGAATTACAACAATTGTACATTCCTGTCTGGCGTAAAAATAAAAAAGGGAAGGTGGCTCAACCGTGGCTATCTAGGGAAATCAGGGATAGTATTAAAGCCAAGGAAGTGGCATACAAATTGGCCAGAAATAACAGCGAACCTGGGGACTGGGAGAAATTTAGAACTCAGCAGAGGAGGACAAAGGGTTTGATTAGGGCAGGGAAAATGGAGTACGAGAAGAAGCTTGCAGGGAACATTAAGGTGGATTGCAAAAGTTTCTATAGGTATGTAAAGAGAAAAAGGTTAGTAAAGACAAACGTAGGTCCCCTGCAGTCAGAATCAGGGGAAGTCATAACGGGGAACAAAGAAATGGCAGACCAATTGAACAAGTACTTTGGTTCGGTATTCACTAAGGAGGATACAAACAACCTTCCGGATATAAAAGGGGTCAGAGGGTCTAGTAAGGAGGGGGAACTGAGGGAAATCTTTATTAGTCGGGAAATTGTGTTGGGGAAATTGATGGGATTGAAGGCCGATAAATCCCCAGGGCCTGATGGACTGCATCCCAGAGTACTTAAGGAAGTGGCCTTGGAAATAGCGGATGCATTGACAGTCATTTTCCAACATTCCATTGACTCTGGATCAGTTCCTATGGAGTGGAGGGTAGCCAATGTAACCCCACTTTTTAAAAAAGGAGGGAGAGAGAAAACAGGGAATTATAGACCGGTCAGCCTGACCTCAGTAGTGGGTAAAATGATGGAATCAATTATTAAGGATGTCATAACAGTGCATCTGGAAAATGGTGACATGATAGGTCCAAGTCAGCATGGATTTGTGAAAGGGAAATCATGCTTGACAAATCTTCTGGAATTTTTTGAGGATGTTTCCAGTAAAGTGGACAAAGGAGAACCAGTTGATGTGGTATATTTGGACTTTCAGAAGGCTTTCGACAAGGTCCCACACAAGAGATTAATGTGCAAAGTTAAAGCACATGGGATTGGGGGTAGTGTGCTGACGTGGATTGAGAACTGGTTGTCAGACAGGAAGCAAAGAGTAGGAGTAAACGGGTACTTTTCAGAATGGCAGGCAGTGACTAGTGGGGTGCCGCAAGGTTCTGTGCTGGGGCCCCAGCTGTTTACATTGTACATTAATGATTTAGACGAGGGGATTAAATGCAGTATCTCCAAATTTGCGGATGACACAAAGTTGGGTGGCAGTGTGAGCTGCGAGGAGGATGCTATGAGGCTGCAGAGTGACTTGGATAGGTTAGGTGAGCGGGCAAATGCATGGCAGATGAAGTATAATGTGGATAAATGTGAGGTTATCCACTTTGGTGGTAAAAACAGAGAGACAGACTATTATCTGAATGGTGACAGATTAGGAAAAGGGAAGGTGCAACGAGACCTGGGTGTCATGGTACATCAGTCATTGAAGGTTAGCATGCAGGTGCAGCAGGCGGTTAAGAAAGCAAATGGCATGTTGGCCTTCATAGCGAGGGGATTTGAATACAGGGGCAGGGAGGTGTTGCTACAGTTGTACAGGGCCTTGGTGAGGCCACACCTGGAGTATTGTGTACAGTTTTGGTCTCCTAACTTGAGGAAGGACATTCTTGCTATTGAGGGAGTGCAGCGAAGATTCACCAGACTGATTCCCAGGATGGCGGGACTGACCTATCAAGAAAGACTGGATCAACTGGGCTTGTATTCACTGGAGTTCAGAAGAATGAGAGGCGACCTCATAGAAACGTTTAAAATTCTGACGGGTTTCAACAGGTTAGATGCAGGAAGAATGTTCCCAATGTTGGGGAAGTCCAGAACCAGGGGTCACAGTCTGAGGATAAGGGGTAAGCCATTTAGGACCGAGATGAGGAGAAACTTCTTCACCCAGAGAGTGGTGAACCTGTGGAATTCTCTACCACAGAAAGTAGTTGAGGCCAATTCACTAAATATATTCAAAAGGGAGTTAGATGAAGTCCTTACTACTCGGGGGATCAAGGGTTATGGCGAGAAAGCAGGAAGGGGGTACTGAAGTTTCATGTTCAGCCATGAACTCATTGAATGGCGGTGCAGGCTAGAAGGGCTGAATGGCCTGCTCCTGCACCTATTTTCTATGTTTCTATGTATTGTAAGTACTATGCCACACCACAGAGGGCGCTGCGGTTGGAAACCCTGGTAGTACCTGTAACAAGGGCTATATAAGGCTGACCACCACACCTGGGAGGCACTCTGGAGCTGAACAATAAAGGACGAAGGTCACAGCAGTTAGACTTACACCAGACCGTGTGGAGTCAGTGATTTGTGTGCTACATACACCACACCCATCTTCATCGCGCCTCCTCTAAGTGATTTTGCCCTAATTGGGCTTGTTAAGCCTGCCCTGCGAGGTTCCCGGTCAATTAAAAGGAAATGGGTCTGATGATATTATCTGATGACACGTCATCAGCCGGTTTCTTTCAAGGGACCATGGCCACATATATTTTGACAGTTGTTCTGCCAGTGTTCTACAGCATTGAGGTGCTGCAAACACTGACAAGCACTACGCAAAGGTGCATGGTTACACCCAGGCTCTCCCATGACTCCCTCCATATGCTTATGGGGGGAGTCACAGCACGCAAGGGGGTTCTCTTCCATTGGGCAAAAGAGACCTCCCCAGGATACCAACACTGCCTGGTTGCACAAGCAGGGATGTCATCAGGAGGACCAGGCTGCAGTGGCGCAACCTTTCAATGATCTCAGTAGATCACGAAACATTACTGCAAAGTCACACTCAACCTTATCATCTTGTGCCACTCATCACATCCCCATCACCCTGCCTCCCCTACCCTATTCCTGCACGTCCTTACTCACACTAACTTACCTTACACCTCCATCCAACCCTCTCAATCTACATTATCACTTCCCTATCTCACTAGTCACCACTCACACTCGCCCTCAACCTTGTCCAATCATTCAAACTAACAACACACAAGGGTAGATACTTGGGTACTTTAGTGAATGTTTGTGTAAAGTTTCTGTTAATGTGTTGTCAAGAATGAAATCTTTATTTTCACCACTTTGCCTTCTTGGACCGATTTGTGTGCACTTTTGAAAGTGTCTTAGTGAGTTCCAGTAAATAGTAAGACATAATGCCCACCCCCGCAATGGTGATGAGTGTGAAAGGAATGGCTTGGACATTGTTGGGATGCTTTACGGTAATGGGGGGGTGCCTACCTAGTGTATCATGTGGCAGCCAGGGTGTACAGTGTTAAGTGAAGCAAATCTGGACATGGTGAGTCCATCGCTGGTGTCCCGGGCAGCAATATGCACGGGTGATGATGCCCTATATCCAGTGCAGCATCAGTTGATTGCAGAGAAGGTTGGTGTGGATGTTGGTGCTGCTAGTGTGCCTGGTGATACTAGTGTTGGGGCTGATCGTGTTGGGAATCCGAGGACCAAGGTGAGATTTTTTTTTAAGGGCACCGATGCTGATGGAATAGATGGCAGGTGAACTTGCGATGTCAGAAGCAATCTGTCAATGGTAAGAGAGGTTGTTCCAATGAGGTAACACTGGATAGAGAGTTTTCTCCAAACATTAGCTAGCTGCATAAAGGTCAATCTGTCATCTAAATGCAGTAGGCAACTGCTTCTAACCTTGGAAAATGAAGAGCTATGAAATGGGAGCTTTCATAGACCATTTGTAGCTGTCGGGTTAATGAATCATTCGATGCTGACACAACACCCGACCTACTTACCTGACGTGATAACCGCACTCCGGAAAACTCGTTAAAACGTGGTAAAATGGTAGGTACCTGGTAAAATCTTGCTTAACTACCTTCTAACAAGCTTTTAACCATCTAACTTGGCTGACCCGCCGCTTGGTGTAGGTTATGTTCAGGAATGACAGACCCGACATTTAGGAAACTGACAAGGCGGCAGGTTTACAGCTGGTAACTAATTTACTGGAATTCTTTGAGGATATAACGAGCATGGTGGATAGAGGTGTACTGATGGATGTGGTGTATTTAGATTTCCAAAAGGCATTCGATAAGGTCCCACACAAAAGGTTACTGCAGAAGATAGAGGTACGCGGAGTCAGAGGAAATGTATTAGCATGGATAGAAAATTGGCTGGCGAACAGAAAGCAGAGAGTCGGGATAAATGGGTCCTTTTCGGGTTGGAAATCGGTGGTTAGTGGTGTGCCACAGGGATCGGTGCTGGGACCACAACTGTTTACAATATACATAGATGACCTGGAAGAGGGGACAGAGTGTACTGCAACAAAATTTGCAGATGACTCTAAGATTAGTGGGAAAGCGGGTTGTGTAGAGGACACAGAGAGGCTGCAAAGAGATTTGGATAGGTTAAGCGAATGGGCTAGGATTTGGCAGATGGAATACAATGTTGGAAAGTGAGGTCATCCACCTTGGGGAAAAAAAACAGTAAAAGGGAATATTATTTGAATGGGGAGAAATTACAACATGCTGAGGTGCAGAGGGACCTGAGGGTCCTTGTGCATGAATCCCAAAAAGTTAGTTTGTAGGTGCAGCAGGTAATCAGGAAGGCAAATGGAATGTTGGCCTTCATTACGAGAGGGATGGAGTAGAAAAGCAGGGAGGTCCTGCTGCAACTGTACAGGGTATTGGTGAGGCCGCACCTGGAGTACTGCGTGCAGTTTTGGTCACCTTACTTAAGGAAGGATATACTGGCTTTGGAGTGGGTACAGAGACGATTCACTAGACTGATTCCGGAGATGAGGGGGTTACCTTATGACGATAGATTGAGTAGACTGAGTCTTTACTCGTAGGAGTTCAGAAGGATGAGGGGTGATCTTATAGAAACATTTAAAATCATGAAAGGGATAGACAAGATAGAGGCAGAGAGGTTGTTTCCACTGGTAGGGGAGACTAGAACTAGGGGGCACAGCCTCAAAATACGGGGGAGCCAATTTAAAACCGAGTTGAGAAGGAATTTCTTCTCCCAGAGGGTTGTGAATCTGTGGAATTCTCTGCCCAAGGAAGCAGTTGAGGCTAATTCATTGAATGTATTCAAGTCACAGATAGATAGATTTTTAACCAATAAGGGAATTAATGGTTACGGGGAGCGGGCAGGTAAATGGAGCTGAGTCCACGGCCAGATCAGCCATGATCTTGTTGAATGGCGGAGCAGGCTCGAGGGGCTAGATGGCTTACTCCTGTTCCTAATTCTTATGTTCTTATGTTACCGACCCGCTGTCAATCTTTTTGATTTTGACAGTGGAGCCACCTATAAATTCCAGCCTCTGTGAGGGAGACTGCAGATAGCCTTGGCAACTCTGGGCCTTGTAGGCCCGGCTCCAGACTGCACTACCTCGACATGGGTGTCAGCAGTCTGGGTTGGCTGGCTGACAGGCAACAGTAAGAGCACTGGTAGAGTGGCAGTGGTGGGAATAAGAATGCTGTTACCCTGAGAGAGGACAGCAAATTCATGCTCCACAGAGCCACTGCCATTCCCTCGGGGCAGCACTTCAACAATCCTAATAATCTGTTGGAAGACAGATTGCTGGACTGTTGTGACACCCTTCAAGCCCCGTTCAACACTGGTAACAGCTTGTGTGGCAGGAAGGTGAGCTTGCATGATAATTTGAAGTCTGAGCTTCCACTGCATCATCCACGGTGGCTTCTGCTTGTGCTACAATAGAAGCTGAGACATCAGCCATCAGACACTGTATCATAGATGGGTCCACAAGTGCGCTGATGGAATTGGCTATCACTTTCATGCTGGAAAGGATAGGCTCCAAGCTCTGTGCAAGCCCTGTGCACGGTTGGTGACTCCTCCATACTCCTTGACATTGCACTCAGATCTTCTGGCAGGCCTGCCAATGCACCAAGCATTTCATTGTGCATACCCAACAGGCTTCTTCTGTAGTGCGCCCCATCAAAGTTCTCATCTGAATGCTATGCAGCAGGAATCATGTGCAACCTTGGTGTCGGGGAGATAGCACCTGCACCACACTTGCCTCTTGCTCTGGCTGGAGGCCAGTCATACCTGGTGTCTCACCATGTGCAGATCCCACACCTAAAATGGCTGCGAATGTGAAATCGAATGACGGTGCTGTGTCTTCAGCATCACTTCCTTCTTCCTCTTTTAGTCTTGCTCCTCCACCACTGCTTGGCCAGGTTTCAATTCTTGGCTATCTGAAAGGAGAAAGGCAAAAGGATAGTGTTGCAGTGAGGGGAGTGGAGGAAAGCAAGAGATGTATGCTTACAACATCTGTAGCTTGTAACTTAGAAGAGATTGTGGGATGAGGGGGTAGTGGGATATGAGAGGGAGGACTAGGTATGAGGATATTCTCATCTTCAATTGTTTCAATCCTGCTGCTGACCACAGGCTCAGTGATGGCCGCTCCAATAATCTCCAGCACCATCTCCTCCATGGGGGTTAGGTCATGCAGGCGCGCCTGTCTCACTGCACGTAGCCCTTGCTGTTTCCAGTTATGAGCCACCTTGTCCTGCAAGAGAGAGGGAAATGTGTCAGTGAGTGTGGTGCAATATGTTTGGGTGATGTGCCTTTCATGGTTGAATAGCTGGCAATGTGTGTAAGCTGTGTGATGTGGGTTTGAGGCTTGTAGCAGTGGTAAGTGTATGAGGGTGAGGTGAAACTATGAATGTGAGGTATGAGTCGTGATTGATAAAGATTGTTGGTAGGTGAGTGAAGGGGGCTGGTGAATTGAGCAGTGTCTTGAGCCGAGTGGTTCAGTTGTAAGGATATGGCATTTGAAGATGAATTCACTAATCTTGACCACTCATGTGAGGTCATTAAACTTCTTGCAGCACTGCATCCTGATCCTCGGGGGCTACACTTCTGGCATTGACCGTGACGGCTATTAGCTCCCATTGCCTTCTCACATTTTGCCTGGAGGGCCTCCTGGCCCCTTGTGGATAGAAAACCTCTCTTCTCTGATCTACCTCCTGCACCAAGGCCTCCAGTACGGCATCTGAGAGCCTTGGAGCATGCTCTCTGCTCTGTTGCACCATAATTCAATGTTTTTCCCCAGCCACTTGCAGAACCTGCTCCAGCCAGAATGCACCTTCCATTTCAGAGATGCAGGCTGGCTTTAAGTAGTGCAGGCTTGCTTTAAGTGGTGCTGGCCTCGCACAAACCTGGCCCCATGTTGAGGCGGCAGGCACTCAATAACAGGATCAATGCTGGGCTGCATGCTACCATTATTTAAATTAGCAGTCAGCACGAAGTTTGCGTGCTGCCTGCATTGATGGGTTAATCACGCATCGCAATCCCTGCACCCATTTTCGAGCCTTGTTTAATTTCTAGGCCTCTCATGGACCTCCAACTACAGGAATGAAAGTGAGTGGTTTCATATGAAATGGCACTGCTCAGAAAGGTAAATTAGGAAATGTTTGAGACAGGATAATTCAGTACCAACCAGCTACTGCTGTACACTTGACCTGTATTAATGGGCTCAAAATTGGCCAGGAGTTTAGGATTTTTTTAGTTTAGTTTTTATTTCAAAAGGGGGCGTTACCAGCCACCTACGCCCGTTTTGGCCATTTAGGCCACTTTGGACAGCTAAAAGTTACTCTAAACTAACTTAGGCGAGTGTATGTGGCCACTTGTGACCGCTTGTGAAAATCCTTGCGGAGAGTTAAGAAATCAGCTCAGGTAGGTACATCGGAGACCATTCGGCCAGAGATAGGGGCGGGAAGGGAAGCGGAGAGGACCTTGCAAAATACTAAACAAAGCACAATAAGTTGTAAGCATTCAAGAAGACATAAAAACATTCATGAAGAAATAAAAAATAAAACTTAAGTCCCACCTTCATATCAAAACTCTAAACAAAGCACAAAAATAAGCATTCAATAACAAATAAAAAATAGAAGTAAGTGGACCCCAGCTATTTACAATATAGATCAATGATTTAGACGAAGGAATCGAGTGCAATATCGCCAAGTTTGCAGATAACATTAAGCTAGGTAGCAGTGTGAACTGTGAGGAGGATGCTAAGAGGCTGCAGGGTGACTTGGACAGGTTTGGTGAGTGGGCAAATGCATGGCAGATGCAGTATAATGTGGATAAATGTGAGGTTATCCACTTTGGTGGCAAAAACGTGATTGCAGAATATTATCTGAATGGCGGCAGATTAGGAAAAGGGGAGGTGCAACGAGACCTGGGTGTCATGGTACATCAATCATTGAAAGTTGGCATGCAGGTACAGCAGATGGTGAAGAAGGCAAATGGCATGTTGGCCTTCATAGCTAGGGGATTTGAGTATAGGAGCAGGGAGGTCCGACTGCATTTGTACAGGGCCTTGGTGAGGCCTCACCAGGAATATTGTATTCAGTTTTGGTCTCCTAATCTGAGGAAGGACGTTCTTGCTATTGAGGGAGTGCAGCGAAGGCTCACCAGACTGATTCCCGGGATAACAGGACTGACATATGAGGAGAGACTGGATCGACTGGGCCTGTATTCACTGGAGTTTAGAAGAATGAGAGGGGATCTCATAGAAACATATAAAATTCTGACAGGACTGGATAGGTTATTTGCAGGAAGAATGTTCCCGATGTTGGGGAAGTCCAGAACCAGGGGTCACAGTCTAAGGTTAAGGGGTAAGCCATTTAGGACTGAGATGAGGAGAAACCTCTTCACTCAGAGAGTTGTGAACCTGTGGAATTCTCTACCGCAGAGAGTTGTTGATGCCATTTCATAGAAACATAGAAAATAGGTGCAGGTGTAGGCCATGCGGCCCTTCGAGTCTGCACCACCATTCAATAAGATCATGGCTGATCATTCACCTCAGTACCCCTTTCCTGCTTTCTCTCCATAACCCCTTGATCCCTTTAACCATAAGGGCCATATCTAACTCTCTCTTGAATATCTAACTGGCATCAACCACTCTCTGCGGTTGGGAATTCCACAGGGTTAACAACTCTCTGAGTGAAAAAGTTTCTCCTCATCTCGGTCCTAAATGGCTTACCCCTTATCCTTAGACTATGTCCCCTGGTTCTGGACTTCCCCAACATTGGGAACATTCTTCCTTCATCTAACCTGTCTAGCCCCGTCAGAATTTTATATGTTTCTATGAAATCCCCTCTCATCCTTCTAAACTCCAGTGAATACAGGCCCAGTCGATCCAGTCTCTCCTCATATGTCAGTCCTGCCATCTCGGGAATCAGTGTGGTGAACCTTCACTGCATTCCCTCAATAGCAAGAACGTCCTTCCTCAGATGAGAAGACCAAAACTGAACACAACATTCCAGGTGAGGCCTCACTAAGGCCCTGTACAACTGCAGTAAGACCTCCCTACTCCTATACTCAAATCCCCTAGCTATGAAGTCCAACATACCATTTGCCTTCTTCACCGTCTGCTGTATCTGCATGCCAACTTTCAATGACTGATGTACCATGACACCCAGGTCTCGTTGCACCTCCGATTTTCCTAATCTGCAGCCATTCAGATAATATTCTGCCTCCGTGTTTTTGCCACCAAAGTGGATAACCTCACATTTATCCACATTTTACTGCATCTGCCATGCATTTGCACACTCACCTAACCTGTCCAATCACCCTGCAGCCTCTTCGCGTCCTCCTCACAGCTCACACCGCCACCCAGCTTAGTGTCATCTGCAAACTCGGAAATATTACACTCAATTCCTTCATCTAAATCATTAATGTATATTGTAAATAGCTGGGGTACCAGCACTGAGCCCTGCGGCACCCCACTAATCACTGCCTGCCATTCTGAAAAGGACCCGTTTATCCCAACTCTCTGTTTCCTGTCTACCAACCAGTTCTCTATCCACATCAGTACATTACCCCCAATACCATGTGCTTTAAATTTGCACAGAAATCTCTTGTGTGGGACCTTGTCAAAAGCCTTTTGAAAGTCCAAATACACTACATCCACTGGTTCTCCCTTGTCCACTCTACCAGTTACATCCTCAAAAAATTCTAGAAGTTTTGTCAAGCATGATTTCCCTTTCATAAATCCATGCTGACTTGGACCGATCCTGTCACTGCGTTCCAAATGCACTGCTATTTCATCTTTAATAATTGATTCCAACATTTTCCCCACTACTGATGTCAGGCTAACCGGTCTACAATTACCCGTTTTCTCTCTCCCTCCTTTCTTAAAAAGTGGTGTTATATTAGCTACCCTCCAGTCCATAGGAACTGATCCAGAGTCGATAGACTGTTGGAAAATGATCACCAATGCATCCACTATTTTGAGGGCCACTTCCTTAAGTACTCTGGGATGCAGACTATCAGGACCCCGGGATTTATCAGCCTTCAATCCCATCAAGTTCGTTAGATATATTCAAGAGGGAGTTAGATATGGCCCTTATGGCTAAAGGGATCAAGGGATATGGAGAGAAAGCAAGAAAGGGGTACTGAGGTGAATAATCAGCCATGATCTTATTCAATGGTGGTGCGGGCTCGAAGGGCCGAATGGCCTACTCCTGCACCTATTTTCTATGTTTCTATGAGATGACGTGCACCTAAAGTTTTTGTTGGGATACTGTAGAGGGAGCTTTACTCTGTATCTAACCCATGCTGCACCTGCCCTAGGAGTGTCTGATGGGACAGTGTAGAGGGGGCTTTACTCTGTATCTAACACCGTGCTGTACTTGCTCTGGGAGTGTGTGATGGTACTGCGTAGTGGGAGCTTTAATCTGTATTTAACCCGTGCTGTACCTGTCCTGGGAGTGATTTGATGGGACAGTGTCGAGGAAGCTTTACTCTGTATCTAACCCCGTGCTGTCCCTGCCCTGGGAATGTTTGATGGGACGTAGAGGGAGATTTATTCTGCATCTAACACATGAAGTACCTGCCCTGGGAGTATTTGATGGGACAGTGTTGAGGGAGCTTCACTCTGTATCTAACCCATGCTGTACCTGCCCTGGTTGTGTTTGATGGGATAGTGTAGAGGGAGGTTGACTCTGCATCTAACCCGTGCTGTACCTGCCCCAGCACAGTACTGAAGTTGCATGATCAGCCATGATCATATTGAATGGTGGTGCAGGCTCGAAGGGCCGAATGACCTACTCCTGCACCTATTTTCTATGGTTCTATGAACCTTGCGGTGCCCCACTAGTCACTGCCTGCCATTCTGAAAAGTACCCATTTACTCCTACTCTTTGCTTCCTGTCTGCCAACCAGTTCTCAATCTGATTCCCGGGATGGCAGGACAGACATATCAAGAAAGACTGGATCAACTGGGCTTGTATTCACTGGAGTTCAGAAGAATGAGAGGGGATCTCATAGAAACGTTTAAAATTCTGACGGGTTTAGACAGGTTAGATGCAGGAAGAATGTTCCCAATGTTGGGGAAGTCCAGAACCAGGGGTCACAGTCTAAGGATAAGGGGTAAGCCATTTAGGACCGAGATGAGGAGAAACTTCTTCATCCAGAGAGTGGTGAACCTGTGGAATTCTCTACCACAGAAAGTTGTTGAGGCCAATTCACTAAATATATTCAAAAAGGAGTTAGATGTAGTCCTTACTACTAGGAGGATCAAGGTGTATGGCGAGAAAGCAGGAATGGAGTACTAAAGTTGCATGTTCAGTCATGAACTCATTGAATGGCGGTGCAGGCTCGAAGGGCCGAATGGCCTACTCCTGCACCTATTTTCTATGTTTCTATGTTTCTAAAGCACCAAGACTTACAAAGCACTAAACAAAGCACAAAATGTAATAAACATTCAATAACAAATAAAAAATACAAGTAAGTCTTACCTTCATCTTAAAACACTTCATCTACACTCACTGATTCCTGGTATTGTATTATTGATGTGCAAAAGTTTAAATAAATGAAAATGCCCTCTGAACAGTACTTACTTACAATTGTTCACATTTACAATGCATTCCACAGCGGCCCGGCTGGTGCGGGAGACCACTCGGCCAGGGATAGGGGCAGCGAGCATTGGGTCCCTCCAACACAAGCTGCAGGATGCACTGGGGGCGAGGAGCTACTGCGCATGTGCGCACACTCTAACATGCATGTACAGATGTCTCGGCATTGTTTTCAGTACCGGGACAAGAGCTCCGCCCCCAATCCACTGGCCACACTGCGCCAAGCCCCAGGAAAAGCAACACAACGGCCAGAATCGGAAGACATTTTTTCGGCACGCTTTTCATCGTACAAAAGCGGCGCAACTCCAGTGAGTGCGCCAAAAATCTGCAGGGGCCAATTTTGAGCCCAATGTTACCAGAGCACTCCCAGTCAGCATCTAATCGAGTAAATGGTGGTGAGCTGCACTGGAGTCAAAGGAACACTCAGCTGTTGATCATATATCTGACAACAACTGAGCAGAAAGAATCTTGTTGAGAGGAGAGACTTGAAATGACAAGTCTCTATGAAAAGGGAAATTAATCTACAAAAAATCTATTAATGAGTCTGATTTTTTAAAATAACTTTTCGCACTAACTTGTTAAGGTTTCAATATTTCATATTGAAAGAACAGCCCCTATACTTTTCTTTTAGTAAACTTCAGAACGTTACGTTATTTGTAGCAGAATGAAATGACTTACGATTCTGTCTTACAAGTTATATGTTAATATTGTAAGTTGAAAGTTGTGCTTAAAATGTTATTATACTGTTGTTTGATAAAGAATGATCTTAGAACCATATGAATTTA
Source organism: Pristiophorus japonicus (assembly GCF_044704955.1). Taxonomy (NCBI): domain Eukaryota; kingdom Metazoa; phylum Chordata; class Chondrichthyes; family Pristiophoridae; genus Pristiophorus; species Pristiophorus japonicus. Next base: position 383,796,014 of record NC_091977.1, on the reverse strand, counting down.
CAGGACTACAAGAAACTATTGGGGTCCATTTGACTTTTTTTCAAAAAAAGAGTTCTTTTTAGTCCTTTTTATTGATAGTCATCGAACATTACGATTAAACTTTTTTGACCAAAATCAATGCTGATTGGACACTGGCCTTTCACTTCTAGTACCTCTGTACAAATCCAGCTCCAACTGATGAGATGAAAGTCTCTTTTGTCTGCTGGCTGTAAGGATCTTTTGTGAAATGAGTTTGATCTGTCTCAATCCAGTTCCCAGTGTCCTTGCTTACAGCACAAAACCACCCCTAATTCAACACCAATTGGGAATCTCACTTAGAAACGCCACAGAATGGCTGCTGTGATAAAACGGAAACGTGTCAGATTGTTGCAGTAGGGATCCTCTTCTGTGGTTGGTGCTGAGGCACATTGTTAGTTCAAAGTAAAACTAGCCTTACTCTACATGCGGCTGTACTATACCTAACCTGAGAGTTGATATTAAAACAGGGTATCTAAAATGGGAATAGTTTTATTCCCCAGCACCTTGATACCATCTTTTTAAAACAATACCAAAGATATTGGCCCAGAAATTGCGATCGGAGGCTTTCCGCGGGCAGATGCCTCTGACCTGAAACATTTCTACTAATCTATCTGGTGGTACAGGAGTTGCGGATACATCTGGTCCTGGGCCTCTACACAAAAGCCTGAGTAGAGGCCCACATATCCCAGGGACTTAAGCACTTAGTACGTGTCTCTGGGATCATGTGGGCTAGCCCAACCAATTCAAGTAGGGGTAATCCCATTCATACTTATGATGAATCCAGAATCCCCATAAGTATGAGTGGGAATACCCCCCAAAATGCACAAACACTTAAAATATATATTTTTTAAACATCACATATTTAAAATTTATCAAAATGGAATGTAATTAATTATTTAAAACAAAAATTTAATTTTTGGAAAAATTAACATGCATATTTTAAAGGGTCAAAAATAAACTTACCTTATTTAATATGATTTTAAATGTTTAAACTATTGAAAAAACAATTTTTTTCTGTCCTTTAAAAGTCTTACACTGATAAAAGCTGACCTTACACCTGCTTTTATCAGTCGTAAGAATTTCAAGGGCATTTGCTGGGCAGAAGTTGATCAAATAGCCCAACTCTCCACCCGCTGAGGCCCTTTACTTCCGGATACGTGCAATCTGTCAAGAGGATTCTCGTACGCACCTGTAGAGGCCACAAATTCAGGCCTATTGCATACTTTGTTATGGTCGTTAATAAAATGTGACGAGTAGGTAAAGCAATATTAGTGTTACTCCTTTGGGCTGTTTATAGGTTATTAGCGTCTATGGCTTTTCATGACAGATTATTTAAATAGAGTTCATTAAGACCAAAGATTTATTATTTGTATAGATGTATTTCATTGTATATTAATTGCTAAAGCTGCTTCCAAAAAGTTTATTTTCTTCTGTCATAATAGAAACTTATTTTACCCTCTATCTATAGCCCAAATCTCTTAAGGCTTGAATGTTGCTACTGTATCTGTAGTCTTTTTTTAACACCTCTCACTCCTGCATAAGATGAGTTAATCACTATCACCTAATAAATTATTTATATTCCATGTTGTAACCGTACTTGTTCCTGTATCTACTTTATTGATATTAGTGTGGCCAGTGCTCCTCCGGACGTTCCTCATTTACCTTCCAAGCTGAAAATATACTGTCCTAAGCTCTTCATTCTCTTTACGTCCTCACTGTTTTGGTATGAAGACTCACTGCACATATTCTTATACTTTTACTTATTTTGCACAATAAAGTTAAGATACCAAAAGCAAGCAGCAGTTCCACTTTCAAATATGTTGATTTGTTTTGGCTGTCTAACATAATTTCAAATCCTCAGTGCTTTGTGTTTCTTGATGCTTGTGATTGAGGGATGAAACCGCACAGAGACAAATTTATTTCCTATATTAATTATTTTTAACATTTAATTTCCCTCCAGAGATCCAGTATTTGCAGAGCAGCAGTACATGCCGGGGTCATCCATAATCATGATGGAGGTTACATTGACATAATGCCAATTGACAAGAAGAAACATTATGTTGGCTCATACCAGAATGGAATATTCTCCGAAAGGTTGGAACAGTAATCTAAAGCAGCAGACTTAGTCAGATGCCAAAGTTAATTTTCAAACAGCAGAGCTTATTGAACTTATTGGCTGGAGAGAAAAATATAAACAGGCTGAAACAGTCTGTCCCATCCCAATGCTATGCAAAGTAATTAATGAATTCAGTGGAGGGTATGGTATGCAGAACTGCCTGGCTCCTCTAAGCTGATAAAACATATCCCCCTAAAAGCTGCTTACTAATACAGCATCACAACAAATATTGCTTTTTATAACTGTTGTGTCTTTACTTCATAGACGAAGAGCAAATACTGTGGGATGAATTTTGGGATTTATTAATTATTGAGTTTCTTAATATCAACTTTGGAATCATCCTGAATGTTACTACTTTTTTTAATCCACAGGAATTAAATTCTGATAAGGATTCCAAAACCTATTGCACATAAATGTACACCACATATCTATGTACAAGGATCTTAAAAAATGATTTCTATGAACATTCTAAAAGTATGTCCACTGTAAATAATGCACTAAGAGAGGGAGAAATACTACTCAGCAATAAAGAAAACAAGTTTAAAAACAATCAAACTTAACTGTATCTACATGAATGTTCTTATATTAAATAACTACATTGCTAATATTAATGCAAATGACACCAGTAATAAGGTCTTCACCACAGTCAATCCTGTAGATCACCATCCAGGCAGTTTTGGATACTGAGCAGGAGGTTTTTTGGTGGGGAAGGGGAGAGAGGGGAGAGTGAGGAAATGCTGCTGGAAATACAATTGCCCATTTCCAGGTAAAAGTCTTTAAATTTTTTTGTTTTAGTATAGCTGGCAGAGGTAGTTCATTTTGAAATTACTCCCTCCTTGAGAAATATATGCTTTAAGTACAAACTACAGTCCACAAAGTTTGTATTGAAGCTCTGCCCAAGCCTTCATAGCACAAGAAGCTAAGCTGTTATTATTATCTGGCATTAAGAACTCGGGGCCGAAATTGCCCTTCAAGGCCTGTGGTTGCCTGAATGCGGCAGTCACGGTGCGGCGCGGAATGGCTGCCGACTCACAGCAGACTGGCCGCCATTTTGTAAATTGCCCTTTTGTAAATTGCCATTTTGTAAATTGCCCTTCATTGGGGGCAGAGCAGTATAGGGGACCACTCCGCCTGTTTTCCCGCAGCGGCGTACACGCGCCGACCCCTTACCGACTAACAGCAACCCCTGCCGAAATTGCCCCGTGGAAAATATCCCTTTTGCGGAATTGCCCCGCGGGAGCGGTGCTGCTGCCGGCCGGTGCCCCCGGCAGCTTTTTGTGTCGGTGCACTCCTTGTTGGTCGGCGTAGCGGCTGCATTTAAAGGGGAGATGGCGCTACTAGCGATGCCATGTTATTTTTATTTTGTCAGCCAATGCCAGGTCGGCCCGACAATTATGCCCCCAGGTTCAGCTGGGCGGCCAACAGACAGCCTGGCACCCCCTCTCTTGGGTGCCAGGCCGCTGGCCCGGTCAAAACCATTCCTGGTGGCCCAGTGGACCTAAGTTAAAAATATACAGAGCTCGCAGCAGCTCTCCCCTTTAACTGAAGGGGAGAGGCGTTGTGTCGCTGCATGTCCGTGTCGCGCAGACGTGTTAGCACGGCACTGATGAGTGATCAGGGCGGCCGACCCGGTGCAAGAGCCCTTCCACCCCTCAGCCGCCACAACATCCGCCCCAGCCAAACAAAACTTCCAAGTGCCGAATATCGATGGCAGCTCTGCCACATGGCTTCAAAAAACAGAAGGTGTGCCCCGTTTCAGGCAGAGGTAAATTTCTACCCCCTAGTGTCTGACAATGGCCTAGCTACACCTTGTTCAAAATTCATATTAGTGCTATAGACATAATGTAAAGTCCTGACCCTGCAATACAGACTGACACGAGGCACATGCTGAAGTCAAGGTCACTCTGGACCTGTATCTTTATTTCACAGCTCTCGAGTCCCACACTTGCCTGAGACTTGCCTGTATATACCTGTGTGGAACAGGTATGCAGTGTCTCCTGCAAGTGCACCCCTGATGATAAAGTATGCTTGTGGTTACAGGTCATATCTAGTTACAGTCATGTATAGCATGGTAAGATACAGTTATATACAATAGTGTGAGATTCATGACATCACCCTCCCCCAAGGTCTTATTGTCTTTATAGGTTCAGTCTCTCAGGTGGTCTACGCTCTCGCGTGGAGCGTCATAGTTGTGGTTCAGTTGTTTGCCTTGGTGCCTGTTTTTCGTTCAGTGTGATTGCTGGTATCTCGCCTGGGCTGTCTGTTTCGTTCTGTATGATTGCTAGTATCTCGCCTGGGCTGTCTGTTGAGACTGCCCATTCCTCAGGTTGTTCCCTCTGTCCACCAGGTGTGGTGAATTCCACATTGTAGTCTGCCTCTGGTTCTGCAGTGTTGTTGGTGAATCTACTTTTTACTTCATCTACATGCCTCCGGCAGGTTTGGCCATTGTCCATTTATACAACTAGTAGTCTGTTTCCTTCCTTGCCTGTTACAGTCCCTGCAAGCCATTTGGGATCCCTGCCATAGTTTAGCACAAACACTTTGTCCCTTATCTCATTCCACCTCCCCCTCGAATTTCGGTCATGGTACTCATTTAGCTTCCGACGCTTTGCCTCAACAATTTCATGTCTGGGAGGATTAACGAGAGCCTAGTTTTTAAGGTCCATTTCATCAATAGTTGCGCGGGGGGAACCTCAGTCAACGAATGCAGACGAGATCTGTATGCCAGCAGCAGTCGCGACAGGCGGCTCTGCAGCGTGGGACCTTGGATTATTAGCATGCCTTGTTTAACGATTTGCACTGCTCGCTCCGCCTGGCCATTGGAGGCCGGCTTGAACGTTACAGTCTTAACGTGATTTATGCCGTGGTCAACTATAAAATCTTGGAATTCTACGCTGGTGAAGCCGTTATCACTGACCAATATGTCAGGAATGCCGTGCGTTACAAACATGGTTCTAAGGCTCTCCACAGTGGTGGAGATGGTGCTCGAGTTTATAATGGTGCACTTGATCCACTTTGAGAATGCATCGACGACTACGAGGAACATTTTGCCCATGAATGGGCCCGCATAGTCTACATGCACCCGCGACCACGGTTTGGTGGGCCAGGGCCAGAGGCTTAGGGGGGCCTCCCTGAGGGCATTACTGAGTTGGGCACAAATGGTGCACCGCCGGACGCAAAGCTCCAAGTCCGCGTCAACGCCAGGCCACCAGACGCGGGATCTGGCTGTGGTCTTCATAAGGACGATTCCCGGGTGCTCGCGATGGAGCTCCCGACAAACGCCTCGCAAGGGCATAACTACTCGGCTGCCCCACATCAGGCAGTCTGCCTGTAGTGAGAGTTCATGCAAGCGCCTATGGAAAGGTTTGATCTCCTCGGGGCAGGCATCACGGGCCTCTGCCCAGTCACCAGTTAAAACACATCTTTTGTCTAAGGATAACGTGGAGCCGCTGGTCATCCAGGCTCTGATTTGGCGAGCCGTCATGGGCGAACCTGTGGATTCAAAGGCATTGATTGCCATGACCATCTCACAGTCCTGTTCGTCGGACCCTTCTGTGGTCGCCAGGGGTAGCCTGCTAAGCGCGTCGGCACAGTTGTCTGTGCCTGGTCTGTGCCTTATTGTGTAGTCGTAAGATGCCAGCATGAGTGCCACCACTGAATGCGCGCTGAGGCTTTGGCATTTATTGCCGTGCACTCGGATAGCAGGGACGTGAGCGGTTTGTGGTCAGTTTCCAACGCGAATTTGGCCCCGAAAAGGTATTGGTGCATTTTTTTGACGCCGTACACGCATGCGAGCGCCTCCTTCTCAACCATACCGTACCCATGCTCCGCCCGCAAAAGTGACCTGGAGGCATAAGCAATGGGTTGTAATTTACCCGCATCATTGACATGCTGTAAAACGCACCCGACCCCGTACGCTGACACATCACATGTAAGAACTAGCTTTTTACCTGGGTCAAAAAAGACTAAAACACTGTTGGAACACAGAAGGTTGCGTGCCTTATTGAAGGCGCGTTCATGGGCGTCCCCCAAAACCAATCGCACCCCTTTCTGAGTAGCACGTGGAGAGGCTCCAGCAGCGTGCTCAAGTTCTGCATAAAGTTCCCAAAGTAATTGAGTAGCCCGAGAAAGGCGCGCAGTTCCGAGACATTCCGGGGCCTGAGTGCCAGACGAATATCTTCGGTTTTTGATTCTGTTGGGCGGATTCCATCAGGCTTCATGATGGGGACGTTGGGACTTGCCCAGTCGCTAAATTCCATGGGTGAGATAATGCCTTCCCGCAGAAGCCGGTCCAGTTCATGTTCAATGTTTTCCCTCGTCATATAAGGCACAGCTCTAGCCTTGTGATGGACCGGTCTGGCATCCTGTGTGATGTAGATTTTAACTTTAGCCCCTTTGAAGGTGCCCACACCTGGCTGAAAGAGATGTTCAAAATGGCTTAGAACTGTTGAGCAGGAGGTCCCTTCCTCTGACGGCATGGCGTGAACATCATCCCATTTCCAATTTAGTTTTGCCAGCCAGCTTCTCCCCAACAGTGGTGGGAGATCTCCGGGGACAATCCACAGGGGAAGTCGGTTCACCGTCCCTTTGTGTGTGACTGAGAGCATGGCGCTGCCAAGTACTGGGACGATTTCTTTGGTATAAGTCCTTAGTTTGGTGTCGACCCTTGTGAGTTTTGGTCTGTTGCTTTTGTGTGGCCACAGCTGTTCAAATTGTTGGACGCTCATGAGAGATTGACTAACTCCCATGTCCAGTTTCATGTTGACGGGTATCCCGTTGAGTAGGACCTTCATCATTATTGAAGGCGTCTTGTTGTAAGAACAGTGGACATTGATCGTGTTGACCCGCTGTACCCCGGCATCCCGGGCACTGTCCCTACCATCTTCTGGTCCGCTTTCCGACCCTTCCGATTCATATACCAGCCGAGCTGCTGTTTTTCTGCACATGCGGGCCAGATGCCCTGTATAGTTGCAGTTTCTGCAAACAGCATGCTGAAATCGACACCCCCTTGTTGAGTGCCTTCCCCCACATCTCCAGCACAGACCGCTTCCATTGTTTCTGAAGGATGAGCTGCGTCTGGCTGATCTCTCTTGAGCTTCTCTCAGTCTGTAGTTGATTGCTCACATTGTGGGTTGATGAGGTGTTCATGTGGCCCTTGATAGCTTCTGGCGCCACTGCCAGCTGTTGAGGGCCTGCTCTCCTGCCTTTGTCTGTGTGTGGGGGTAGCGGCTCGCTTCACCCCTTATTCCGATGTTTCGTTAGTTGTCGTACCCGCAGTATAGATCAACCTCGTTTCTTCTTCTCCTGCCAAGAATGTCTGTGTGACCAGTGCTGCTGCCTCTAGGGTCAAGTTCTTGGTCTCTATAAGCTTTCGGAATATGCCTGCGTGGCCTATTCCTTCAATAAAAAAGTCTCTCAGTACTTCTCTCCTTAGTTCATCGGAGAACTCACATAAACTAGCCAGCCTCCGAAGTTCCGCCACAAAGTCGGGTATGCTCTGGCCCATACAGCGTCTGTAGTTGTAGAACCTGTGTCTGGCCATGTGTAGGCTGCTCGCTGGCTTCAGGTGGTCTCTCAACCAGTGTGCTCAACTCCTCAAACGACTTGCTTGCTGGTTTCTCGGGTGCCAGCAGGTCCTTCATTAAGGCGTATGTTTTCGAGCCACAGCTGGTCAAGAGATGGGCTCTTCTCTAGTCTGCCTTATCGTCGCCCAACCAGTCTTTGGTTACAAAGCTTTACTGGAGCCTTTCTATAAAGTCCTCCCAATTGTCTCCAGCATTGTATTTCTCATCTGAGCCGTTGGTAGCCATTCTGTGGATTCTGTGATCCCGTAACTCATCGCCACTGTAAAGTCCTGACCCTGTACGAGGCACATGCTGAAGTCAAGGTCACTCTGGACCTGCACCTTTATTTCACAGCTCTCGAGTCCCACACTTGCCTGAGACTTGCCTTTGTATACCTGTGTGGAACAGGTATGCAGTGTCTCCTGCAAGTGCACCCCTGGTGGTAAAGTATGCTTGTGGTTACAGGTCATATCTAGTTACAGTCATGTATAGCATGGTAAGATACAGTTATATACAGTAGTGTGAGATATATGACACATAATATGACATCAGACATGTAAATATCCTCCTTACAATATTTTTAAAAGTTGATGCATTTGTTGCATGGTAGATTAGTTGCACAAAGATTTTTTTTAAGTTTGAACCTTTTTGATAAATGGACAGATACTTTTGGAGTACAAAATTGGATTATTTACTGCAAGAAATAAGATGTTGTATCTTTAGAATCAATTATTGAAAGATGACTTAATATTTAACTGATGTTTTTTTCTCTTTTCTTTTAGCCTTAAAAATCCACCTGGAGCTAAAGCATTCAGAATATTTGCGGTCATTTGATTCCAGTGAGAGAAGAATACGTTAGTGCAGGATTTGGAAGAAGCAAAGGAAAATGTTTATACTATTTCCTGTGCTTTTTGCTGAGTTGTGATATTGGCAGAAACAGTTTAATCCACTGTGAACCAAAAATTTCTGATCCATATATTGAAAAAGAGTATCGCTGAACTTCAGAAACACAGATAAGAGGTACTTAGTCAGTTAATAATAAAACTGCCCCATTTTTAATTATACTTAATACATTTACACTTCTAAAATTACTGTTATCTAACAGAATGCTGCTAACTCAATGACACAAACAAAAAAAACAAAAAAATATAAATGAATGTTCAAACTGAAAACCAAGATTAGGTAGAATTAACCTAATGCTTTGAGAACCTGGCAGTTACTCCTGCAGGCCAGGAAGTAAATTATTATAATACTGTATTATTGGTAGAAATGATCAGCTTGTAGAGACAATGGGGGAGATAGTGGAACTCAGTGCACTTGTTTTTTGGGTGAAAAAAGAGCATTGGGGAGACAAATTTTGTAGCATGATCTCTTGCACCCGATCTCCCCTGGAAGTGCGCAAACTGGATACAGGTGAAGTGGTGACCACTTGAAGCAGGCGTTTGGTGCTTTGAATATGCAAATTATGTTTCTAATACCTGTTTTAGGACTCCATACCAAATTTGTTATCAACTGAGCAGAGCCTCTCCTCGCATGCTCTACCCAGTTGATCTGGGTCTTCAGCAACCTAATTAGTGGTCCTTAAAGAGACCATTGGAGGTCCTCACAAAAAAGTAAGTGAACTTTTTATAGTTTCATAGTCTGGGACCAGGTGTATTAGGAGTACTCCTCCTGTGTCCACAAAAATACTGTGGGCCATTGCCAGATCGGGTTCGCCCTATCCGCCCCCCACCCCCCCACCCTTCTGGTTTGCCTCCCCCTCCTTCTCAGGATCTGCCTGTAGGCCAGCTTGACGTTGGAGCTGGCTGAATTTCCTGAGGGCCCAACCTGCGAGCTGCATTGTGATGCTCAATTGGCATCTGCAGCAGATGAGATCTGAGACCCAATTTTGAGCGGACCTCAGGCAATGTCTTTGGGCGCATGTTCACTTCACCCATTTCGCACTATTCCAATATTCATGACACCAGTTATCGGCACTATTCCAATTTTTTTGGCCAACATGGTAAAATCCAGTAGATAAATCACACTTTCACATCAGCATTTTTAAAGTCATTCAATAAAATTCCTGGCAAAATTAGTGTAGTTTATGCACAGGTGGGACATATAAACTAGATTATAAAGTACTACTTTGGAAAATAAGCGAGAACATTTACATTCCATGTTTTGGTATGTGAAACATGGTATAAAGGCGATGGTTTCTATAAAAAAACTATATTGCTTACAGACCACAAAGCTGTTGAAAATTATTTATGTTATTTTATTATCATGGTAAAATTGCCTTTTGTACTCATACCTTTTAAACATTTTATGGAATCTGTCTTTCAAATAATGCTGTCTGCCATTATGTATCTTTACCACCTCAAATACTATACTTGGTTGTAGTGTATGTACTTACACAAACTTTTTTCAAATCTGAAAATGCATCCTCTCAAATATTTTGGGGTTGAAATTCGGTCCCGTTTTTGAGGTGGTGTCACCGGCTGAGTGCTGATCTTAATGCCAGGCAGTAGGTGCCACCTCAAACTGCAAAATTCAGTTTTTGCCGACCAAAGATGAGAGAGCAGCACTAAAAGTGGCGTTGCACACTCATCCAATGGAGTAGCAGCTCAGGAGGCTTACTGAATTTCCTGACAATAGGCTGCCTGCATGCGAGTTTTAAAAAAATGAAAAAAAAAGTTTCCCACACTTTCACCCACACCCACACTTCCTCACTGATCCCATTAATACCTAATTGCTAAAAAAAAAAGCATAAACACTTACCTTGATCCCTGGACGCTACCGCCCCAGGATCCCCGATGTCCCACCACCTTTCCCAGGCTGTACGGATGCCTGCCGGTAAGGCCACCGTACTCAGCTAATTTACCAGCGGCGGCAGCTCAATTTCGTTACCACGTGGGTGGCGGACGAGCGCGCAGTGGTACATCTTGTCGCCGCCCCCACTGCCCAACTAAATTTCCCGACAGACCAGGTACCCAGTCGCCTCCAACGGTAAGTACTTAGCCGCCCCGCTCCGACGGTAATGGGCGGCATAAGAAACCGAATTTCGCCCCCTTCGAATTAAAGACCCTGTAAACAGTAAAATGTTGCACTGTTGTTGTTCTGTTTGTCTTCCATTATTTGTACACAGGAAATGATCTTTTGAGTCTCCAGAGGCAGTTTTGTTTGCCCATAATCCATATTTTTGAGAAAAATAAAACGAATTAGTTGAATAACAAATTTTTTAGACTATTTCAAACTACTATTTTAGTAAATCTGCCATTTTAAATATTTCTGGTTATAAATTATTTTTGGTGAGATCTGCATGGGCTTTCCAGCTGTGTGTCACTGTGTCTGTCTGTAACTCTTGGATAACAGTTGTAATTATCTTCTACATTAATACAGTGCGTCGAAGACTGATTGCGTCAAATGTTCTAATTTCTATGTAAATGTGTCTGATAGTGTTAAAACATTGGAAGTTCTGTGTTAATGTGCCTATTTGTGCTTCTCTATGGCTTATAATTGCTGGTTTGAAAACTGTCAACCAGTTGTATCTGAATCTTGTACCCCATTTGTTAACAATCTTTATTAAAATCATAAAGAAATGTTACAGGAGTGTTGAGGTTACTGAAAATATTTATTGTATGTCGCTAAATTTGTACAGTTCTAATAATAAACAGACCTATTAACATCAAGGTAAAACTTGGTGGTTTTTAATTTATAACATACATCTGGGAAGAAGAAGGAATAGGTCGATTTTAACTCACCTTGCCCAACAGGCCAGGGAGGCCATTAAAATCGATTGAATTTACTTATTCCCCAGGTCCCATTGTAATTAGTTTAGAAGACTGAGGCATTTGCAGAAAGCAGCTGGGTGACTCATGAATACAAGAAAACTAGGGTCTCATGCTGTAATTAAGACCCCAATGCGATTGTAACTTGGTGGGTCAGAGGCCCTGCTCAGCGGTCAACCCACTGAGTAAAACTTTGCAGGATTGGCTTCAGGGATTGACTGAGTGGAAGCACTATTTGAAGGGACTCTTAGCTGCAGGCACTCCAAACATAAGGATCTGCATGCTATTGTGCTTAGTAGAGTTCCAAGGGATTTTTTGAGATTGGAAATTCTATGGACGTGCAATTCGGCACCTTAGCACCAGCTGTTAAGGCCAGTTTAGGCAAAAAAATGGCGGCCACCTCACCCGCCCCCTTCCGACTTGGACCACAGCAATCGCCATTTTGAGCAGGTCAGTAGCATGGCTATTGCCTGCATTTGCCAGAAGAATGCTAATGAGTCAGATCCGCGCGACTGAATGCCCTTTCCAAATCACGCACAGCAGAATGAGTGCTCAGCTGCACGAGGGACCCCACATTAGCGCTATTTAAAGGAATCATCAAGAACTTGCAGGTGACTTGCTTTTTGATTTCTACGGGCTCTGCATAAGTTTGTGCAACTGTTTGGAGCTTTGTATAGCTATTTAAAGTTGGTGAGGGGACAGGGAGTGGGGCTGCAAGTGGAGAAGGCCTTGCTTCTAAATTCAAGAGTTCAGCTCAGACTACTTGATCCAAGTCATGGGGGCTCGACTTGGAGTCCCCCACATGCTGGAGCATGACAGGGAGATGGAGCAGAGGCAGCCAAGAAGACTAGCTGCTCACAGAGGGATGAGGAGGGGCAGGAGGGCTCTGCAGGAGGTCTTACCCAACTAGGGTCTTCTGAGAGCATTTCTCCTACCTGCACTTAAGCCAGTAGCAGTGTATTCAGAGGCTCCACTTCATCAAGGAGGTGGTGACAAAACTCTGCCACCTCCTAGAATCAGACCTGCAGCCTCAGAGCAGGGCAATCTCTGCCCAAGGAAGCAGTTGAGGCTAGCTCATTGAATGTATTCAAATCACAGATAGATAAATTTTTAACCAATAAGGGAATTAAGGGTTACGGGAAGCGGACGGGTAAGTGGAGCTGAGTCCACGGCCAGATCAGCCATGATCTTGTTGAATGGCGGAGCAGGCTCGAGGGGCTAGATGGCCTACTCCTGTTCCTTGTTCTTATGTTCAACCACGGTGCTGCCAGTGGTCCTCCAGGTCACCGTGGCCCTCAATTTTTTCGCCACCGGATCTTTCCAGTCTGCAGCACGAGACATAGCTAAGATCTCCCAGTTTGCCATCCATCACTGCATCCGAGAGGTCACAGAGTCTGTACTCTAGGAGAAGTGACTTCATTGTCTTCTCTCTGAACAAAGAAAAGCAGGACAAGTGCACATGTGGCTTTGCCAGGATAGCGGGCTACCCCATGATGCAGGGGCACCATCGACGGCACACAGATGGCTTTGCTGGCTAAAGCAACGGTTCCGTTGCTTTGACCTTTGACCACTCTGGAGGAGCCCTCCAGTACACGCCAGAGCACGTGTCCCATTTTGTGGCAGTCTGCTGCACCCTCCACAACCTGGCCATTATGAGGGCACAATCCTTGCCACCACCTCAGGAGGAGGAGGAAGAGAAGGAGGACGAGGAGAAGGAAGGGAGGAGGCAGGTAGCAGATCCCCATTCCGGATAGGCTGTTCGTGTGCACCTCACCAGAATCTGGTTCTCCTGAATGAAACCCCAGATCCCCATTGCTCACCACTTCCCCACCTTACCATCCCTCTGTCACAGAACATTACAGTAGCCATTTGGGCACAAAGCTGCAATGAGAGCCACCACAAAACAAACATTCCAAACATAGGGCAAGAAATTCAGTATCTCCCCAATTGGGGCAGTAACTTTTGAGAAGTTGGAAGTTTAGCGCTAGTCGCTAATCAATCTCACTGCCCGCTAAATTCAGTCTCAGCACTTAAAGAATGCAGGGGAGCACTAAATCAGGCTCTAATGGTGTAATAACGAATATGAAGTGTGTAATCGGGAATGAGCATTGGCGAAGGTACCTTCCAGCCATTAAAGGGGAGGGTCACTGGAGTCTGCACACCAGCCCCCAATGATTCGGGGAGTGTAGAACAGCGATTTGCTGTGGGATGAAATGCAAAGTCCTTTGACCGCCCACAACACTCCGGGGACTAAGCCTTTATTTGGTGTGAGGCGGTAAGGCCGGGGGCGCTACGGAAGTTTGCAAATCAGGCACCCAGGGAGTGATGTGTGCTCACTGATATCACGATCTGCATAGCAAAAGGTGCCGAGGCGCTGTTATCGCCATGACGCTGCTGCCTGAGTGCCCCATTAGCGCCCCTGCCAGGCGCTAACTGGGGTGCTGACATGCCAAAATTCCCCAATATTTATAAATGAATCAATGCAATATTACATAATAAAGTCAACTGATCACAATTATGCATGCCCTTAGGATCTGTCTTTTGTGTTCCTTTGCATATCCTAGTGCTCCTACGCAGTGCTACCCCAGTGGCTGCAGCATGGCTGATGACTTTCCATGGTGTGGTGCATTGAGCACTGTGTGAAACTAGTGTTGCAGTTTATTTTTTAATTCATTCATGGGATGTGGGCATTGCTGGGAAAGCCAGGATTTGTTGCCCATTCCTAAGTGCCCTTTAGAAGGTGGCAGTGTGTAGTGAGCCACCTTCTTGATAACTAAGTGGCTTGATCGTCCATCAAAATGTTCTGGAGTCACATATTGGCCAAACTGGGTAAGGGCGGCAGATTTCCTTCCCTAAAGGACATTAGCGAACCAGATGGTTATTATGGCAATCCGGTGATTACATGGTCACCATTACTGATACTAGCTTTTTTTAAATTCCAGATTTATTTAATTTAAATTCCCCAGCTGCCGTGGTGTAATTTGATTTCCCGTCTCCGGATGAATAGTTCAGGCCTCTACATTTCTAGTCCTGTAACATAACCACTATGCTACCTGATAAAGTTTGTGGGATGTGGCATTTGAAGATGCATTTACTCACCTTGACCACTCATGTGAGGTCGTTAAACTTCTTGCGGCACTGGATCCAGGTCCTTGGGACAACACACATAGCAGTAATGGCTTTGGCTATCTGCTCCCACTGCCTTCTGGCGTTGCGCCTGGAAGGCCTCCGGTCTTCTGTGTACCCCAGGACCAAGACCTCCAGTGCTGTATCAGAGAAGTGCCTACCCTTTCTCTACCCTGTTGTGACATGGCTACATCCAGAGTGACAATGAGGTGTTTCCGCAACAAAGCACCCCCCTTTAACAAGTGCAGAGAGCCTAGGGAAAATGTTATTGGCCAGTAGACTGCACCCAATATTGGACCCACTCTTGAGCACTGAGCCAACCAGCATGGCGTTTCGCACTGAGCTCACTGGGCTTCACACTCCACGCCACATCCAATTTCACTCCCAAAATTCCTGTGCTGCTGTGATTGTTCTTTTTGAAAAAACTGCTCCTCAAAATCTTCAATTAATTTACTCCCTTGATACCATTTACAATAAATTGAACAAAATGGGGGTAATTTTAACTTTGATTGCCAGCCGAAAAATGGGTGATAGCAAATTGGTAGCCTGTTTTACAACTCGCCCAAGTTTCTTTTCCTTTTCTCTTCAATTGACTTCAAGTTTGTGCTGAGTTTATTGATCTTAACTGGCAATAGGGCACTATTGATTTGAAGAGGGGAGGCAGAAATCAGCTTGCATTATTGCTCCTGATCTTAACCCAGTGATGTATGCTTGAAAGTAAGCATGTGTGGACACCAGGTGAGGACAAGATTGGGCTCAGCAGCTGTGATGCCATCAGGTTGAATAGCCTGCCTACACTGATTACATAGGCTCACAAATTAAGAATAATCACTTGGGAGAGATAACAGCGGCTGTCGGGATCAATGGAATCATACTCCAGAATGACTCAATGCTTTCAGCAGAGAAGTCATGGAAATCCTGAAAAAAGAACATTAATTCAACATAAATTCAGCCAATTTGATTCACTCCAGGTGATATCAAGAAGCAGCTGAGTGCACTGGATACAGTAAAGGCTATGGGCCCCGACAACATCCTGGCTATTGTGCTGAAGACGTGTGCTCCAGAACTAGCCGCGCCTCCAGCCAATCTGTTCCAGTACAGCTACAACACTGGCATCTATCCGACAATGTGGAAAACTGCCCAGGTATGTCCTATCCATAAAAAGCAGGACAAATCCAATATGGCCAATTACCGCCCAATCTGTCTATTCTCAATCATAAGCAAAATGATGGAAGGTGTTGTCGACAGTGCTATCATAGAAACATAGAAACATCGAAAATAGGTGCAGGAGTAGGCCATTTGGCCCTTCGAGCCTGCACCGCCATTCAATGAGTTCATGGCTGAACATGCAACTTCAGTACCGCATTCCTGCTTTCTCGCCATACCCCTTGATCCCCCTAGTAGTAAGGACGATATCTAACTCCTTTTTGAATATATTTAGTGAATTGGCCTCAACAACTTTCTGTGGTAGAGAATTCCACAGGTTCACCACTCTCTGGGTGAAGAAGTTTCTCCTCATCTCGGTCCTAAATGGCTTACCCCTTATCCTTAGACTGTGACCCCTGGTTCTGGACTTCCCCAACATTGGGAACATTCTTCCTGCATCTAACCTGTCTAATCCCGTCAGAATTTTAAACGTTTCTATGAGATCCCTTCTCATTCTTCTGAACTCCAGTGAATACAAGCCCAGTTGATCCAATCTTTCTTAATATGTCAGTCCAGCCATCCCGGGAATCAGTCTGGTGAACCTTCGCTGCACTCCCTCAATAGCAAGAATGTCCTTCCTCAAGTTAGGAGACCAAAACTGTACACAATACTCCAGGTGTGGCCTCACCAAGGCCCTGTACAACTGTAGCAATACCTCCCTGCCCCTGTACTCAAATCCCCTCGCTATGAAGGCCAACATGCCATTTGCTTTCTTAACCGCCTGCTGTACCTGCATGCCAACCTTCAATGACTGATGTACCATGACACCCAGGTCTCGTTGCACCTCCCCTTTTCCTAATCTGTCACCATTCAGATAATAGTCTGTCTCTCTGTTTTTACCACCAAAGTGGATAACCTCACATTTATCCACATTATACTTCATCTGCCATGTATTTGCCCACTCACCTAACCTGTCCAAGTCACTCTGCAGCCTCATAGCATCCTCCTCGCAGCTCACACTGCCACCCAACTTATTGTCATCCGCAAATTTGGAGATACTACATTTAATCCCCTCATCCAAATCATTAATGTACAATGTAAACAGCTGGGGCCCCAGCACAGAACCTTGCGGTACTCCACTAGTCACTGCCTGCCATTCTGAAAAGTATCCATTTACTCCTACTCTTTGCTTCCTGTCTGACAACCAGTTCTCAATCCATGTTAACACACTACCCCCAATCCCATGTGCTTTAACTTTGCACATTAATCTCTTGTGTGAGACCTTATCAAGAGGCACTTACTCACAAATAACCTGCCCCTCGATGCTCAGTTTGGGTTCCTCCAGGCCCACTTGGCTCCAGACCTCATTACAGCCTTGGTCCAAATAATGGAAAAAAGAGCTGAGTTCCAGAGGTGAGGTGCGAATGGCTGTCCTTGACATCAAGGCAGCATTTGACCGAACGTGGCATCAAGGAGCCCCAGTAAAATTGAAGTCAATGGGAATCAGGGGGAAAACTCTCCACTGGCTGGCGTTATACTGAGCACAAAGGAAGATGGTTGTGGTTGTTGGAGGTCAATCATCCCAGCCCCAGGCCATCACTGCAAGAGTTCCTCAATGCAGTGCCCTAGGCAAAACCATCTTCAACTGCTTCATCAACTGTTCCCTCCATCATAAGGTCAGAAGTGGGGATATTCACTGATGACTCACAGTGTTCAGTTCCATTCGCAACTCCTCAGAAAATGAAGCAGTCGATGCCTGCATGCAACAAGACCTGGACGACATTCAGATTTGGGCTGCTAAGTGGCAAATAGCATTCATAAGTGCCAGGCAATGACCATCTTTAACAAGCAAGAGTCTAACCACCTCCCCTTGATATTCAACGGCATTACCATCACCGAATGCCCCACCATCAACATCCCGGGGGTCACCATTGACCAGAAACTTAATTGATTAATGAACAGAAAACAGAGAGTCGGGATAAATGATTCATTCTTGGGTTTGCAAGCAGTAACTAGTTGGGTGCGCAGGGATCAGTGCTGGGACCCCAACTATTTACAATCTATATTAACGACTTGGAAGAAGGGACCGAGTGTAACGCAGCCAAGTTTGCTGATGATACAAAGATGGAAGGAAAAGCAACGTGTGAGGAGGACACACAAATCTGCAAAAGGACAGAGACAGGCTAAGTGAGTGGGCAAAAACTTGACAGCTGAAGTGTAATGTTGGAAAGTGTGAGGTCATGCACTTGGCAGAAGAAAAATCAAAGAGGAAGTTATTATTTAAATGGTGAAAGATTTCAAAGTGCTGCAGTACAGCGGGACCTGGGGGTATTTGTGCATGAAACACAAAAGGATAGTATGCAGGTACAGCAAGTGATCAGGAAGGCCAATGGAAGCTTGGTCTTTATTGCAAAGGGGATGGAGTATAAAAGCAGAGAAGTCTTGCTACAGTTATACAGGATATTGGTGAGGCCACACCTGGAATATTGCGTGCAGTTTTGGTTTCCAAATTTACAAAAGGATATACTTGCTTTGGAGACAGTTCAGACAAGGTTCACTAGGTTGATTCCGGAGATGAGGGGGTTGACATGAGGAAAGGTTGAGTAGGTTGGGCCTCGACTCATTGGAATTCAGAAGAATGAGAGGTGATCTTATCGAAACGTATAAAATTATGAGGGGGCTTGACAAGGTGGATGCAGAGAGAATGTCTCCACTGATGGGGGAGACTAGAACTAGGGGGCATAATCTTAGAATAAAGGGCCGCCCATTTAAAACTGAGATGAGGAGAAATTTCTTCTCTCAGAGGGTTGTATATATGTGGAATTCGCTGCCTCAGAGAGCTGTGGAAGCTGGGACATTGAATAAATTCAAGACAGAGATAGATAGTTTCTTAACCGATAAGGGAATAAGGGGTTATGGGGAACGGGCAGAAAAGTGGACCTGATTCCATGATCGGATCAGCCAAGATCATATTAAATGGCGGAGCAGGCTCGAGAGGCCATATGGCCTACTCCTGCTCCTATTTCTCATGTTTTTATGTTCTTAACTGGACTAGCCACATAAATACTGTGACTACAACAGCAGGTCAGCGGCTGGTCATTCTGCGGTGAGTGTCTCACCTCCTGACTCCCCAAAGCATTTCCACCATCTAAAAGGCACAAGTCAGGAGTGTGATGGAATACTCGCCACTTGCCTGGATTTGTGCAGCTCCGACAACAAGAAGCTCAACATCATCCAGGACAAAGCAGCCTGATTGACATCCTATCCAGTATTTAAACATTCACTCCCTCCACCATCAATGTACCGTGGCTGCAATGTGTACCATCTACAAGATGCACTGTAGCAACTCACCAAGGTTTCTTCAACAGCACCTCCTAAACCCGTGACCTCTACCACCTAGAAGAACAAGGGCAGCAGGTGCATGGGAACACCATCACCTGCAAGTTCCCCTCCAAGTCACACAACATCCTGACTTGGAAATATATTGCCGTTCTGTCATCGTTGCTGGGTCAAAATCCTGAAACTCCCTCCCTAACAGCACTGTGGGAGTACCTTCACTACACAGACTGCAGCAGGTCTAGAAGGCGACTCACCACCACCTTCTCCAGGGCAATTAGGGATGGGCAATAAACGCTGGCATCACCAGCTATGCCCACATTCCGGAATGAATAAAAAATAAGTTTGGAAGTAGTTCGAGCCAAACAGTCTCTTAACGGCTTTGCTACCTTCCACTGAATATAGTAGGAAGAAGGCTGAGCCATTCAGAGCAGGAAACTGGATACTGCATTGTCGATCCCAGCCTCCCTATAAGTAAGAAAATGGCATCTGTAATCAAAATACATTTTGAAATTGGGAGACTGAAGAAAGCACTGGCCTTTCACCTTCATGTGCTGAGTTTCAAATCCAGTCGGAGTGATGGGATGAAACCTGCAGCATAAATCTGGCTTGATCTTAACTTTGTGCAATAGTGTAAAACGGGAGATAACGAATCGGCAGTCGATTTTACATCTCACCTGATTTTTCTTTCCATTCACTTTAATATGCAACTATGTGACAATCAATACTGACCCAGAAAACCAAGCTTTTAAAGAAAAAAATCTACCCAAAGACCAAGGGGGCAAAATTACCCCACGCCTCGCTTAAAGTGCACATTTCGAATTAAATAAAAATGTATCGCCCGGCGAAAGCGGAACCTGAATGATCCAGAATTGGGGTCTTGGAGCATGAAAGAACATCCGGGCGGTATTGTAGGCGTTCTGCGCCTCCACAGGGCGGTAGTGGGGCGAGAGAGGGGGGAAAGCGTGGTGATGTCACTCAGCGCCACGCTGCTGTGACACATCACGCTGATGTGTCACAATGTCCCTCCACTTTTCTTGAAGGGAAGGGCCACTGCGAACTCTACCGCCGCTACCGTGGCACCCACTGGGCCACCAGGGAGGGTTCAGACAGGCCCCGAAGAGGGGTGCCAGGTTGTCTGTTGGTGGCCTGTCCGAACCAGCAGCCGCCATTGTTGTGTCGGCCGCAAAGTCAGCCAACAAAATAAAAGATGTTGGCCGTTGTGTAAGGCCCTTCCCTTTAAGGGTGGATGGGGCACCCCAGCCAGCACAGCTTTGCGACTTACAAAGCTGTTGGTGGCATTGGCCAGCACCAACCTCGCTCCCGCTGGGCAATTTCCCCCGCAGGGCAATAAGGGTTCAACGCACTGAAAACTATGGGACGTGGCTCAAAGCCGTTTGCACCACTCCCTCCCGGGGGCAATTCTGGACAGGTCGCTTCTGCCGCCTGCCCCCAGGTGAAAAGTCATTATCTACCTGTTAGCGCCTCCCGGAGGTGCGAACAGGCCTTTCGGAAAGGGGCAATTTTGGCCCCCATGAAAGCCTTACAACTATAACCATTTGTGGGTGTGTCTATGAGTGTGGGTGGGGAGATGGAATTTAGAACGGTGACTGCATATTTTCCAGGTGAATCTTGGGGCCATGCAGACCTCGTAAATTTAAATTATTTTTGATGGCTTATTGAGGCTTCCGTCTGCTCTCAGTGATAGCAGATCTCCAGTGATCCAGCACAATCTGACTTCAAGAAACTGGGCTGTGCGACCCTAGCACAGTGTAAGCAATGGACTACTCCCAGGATATTCCAACCTTTCTCTAATTTGCATCCAATTACAGTCACCTTTTCAGTGTGCATTAGATTGGCTTTGGTTGTGATGCTCCCAATGGACCAGTAGCCTCTGACACCTACAATTATTGTTCACAACAGGCATGTAGCCACGGTGTGACTTATGCCAACACAGAGTCAATGCCTTCAAAAAAGAAGGGGAGAGGAGAAAATTGGTGCAAAAGAGAAAAAAACTGTTACGTGAACCTTCCAAATTCATTTTACTAGCCTGATTCATTTACATCTGTGAAATTTCCAAACCCTCAACCAATGTGGTAGAATATTTAGTTCCACATATAACTTGATTTATTTTATCAAGCAGGTCATTGCTTAATATTTTATGCAAAAGACTAGCCAAGTTGGATTTCCACACATTTAATAGATGCGCTGGTGTGAGACTGGGAATCACTGAGATTTATCAAGTTCAATGTAAGGAAGATAGCAGGAATATATTCAAGATAGATGTGGTGAAGAGTGAATTTGGGACTTCTTAAATGAAGACACTGAAGATTTGATGAATAGACAGCCCTTTTATGTTGAATGTCTAAGATTGTAAGTATGATTTTTTTTAAACTCTGAACTCATATAGATGTTGTTAAAAGATACAGGGGATGAAATGTGCAAGAGCCATACTTTTGCTCGTGTCTTTTTTAATTAGAATAGGTGAGCTGCCAGCACTACTCGACCTATTCATTGGCAGCTTGCCTAATGGGGAGGGTGGAAAATCGGGTGTCTCAGAAGCCATTTAAATGAAGCCTACACCTCATCAAGGGTAGTGGCAGGAAACAGAGAGTAGGGATAATGGGCAGTACTCAAATTGGCAGGATGTGACTAGGTGTCCCGCAGGGATCTGTATTGGAGCCTCAACAATTCACAGTATTTATTAACAACTTGCATGATGGCATAAAAAGCCATATATACAAATTTGCCGATGACACAAAGATAGGCGGCATTGTAGGCAGTGTAGATTAAAACATAAAATTACAAGGGCATAATCGATAGATTAAATGAACAGTCAAAACTGTGGCAAATGGATTTCAATGTAAGCAAATATGAGGCCATCCACTTTGGAACTAAAAAGGATAGAACCGAGTACTTTCTAAATGACGAAAAGCTAAAAGCAGTGGAGGTCCAAAGAGACTTGGGGGCCAGGTACATAGGTGTCATGAACAGGTACAGAAAATAATCAAAAAGGTTAATGGAATGCTGGCCTTTATATCTAGAGGACTAGAGTACAAGGAGGCAGAAGTTATGCTGCAGCTATACAAAGCCCTGGTTAGACCAGACCTGAAGTACTGTGAGCAGTTCTGGGCACCACACTTTAGGAAGGATATATTGGCCTTGGAGGGAGTGCAGTGTAGGTTTACCAGCATGATACCCGGATGCCAAGGGTTAAATTATGAGGAGAGATTGCACAAATTAGGATTGTATTCCCTAGAATTTAGAAGGTTAACTGGTGATTTGATCAAAGTTTGCAAAATATTCAAGGGAACAGAGAACTGTTTGAGGATTCTAGGACTAGGGGGCATAGTCTAAAAATTAGAGCCAGAACTTTCAGGAGTGCAATTAAAAAACACTTCTACACACAAAGGCTGCTGGAAGTTTGGAACTCTCTTCCGCAAACAGCAATTGATGCTGGATTAATTGTTAATTTCAAAACTGAGATTGACATTTTTGTTAACCAAATGAATTAAGGGATATGGGCCAAAGGCAGGTATTCTGGGCTAGATTTTACACTTTTTTTGCATGCATAACGCCCACTTAACATCCATTTTACCGTTGAAATGAGGTATAACGCTCAGATATTGCCCATTTCGCCACAAAATGGAAACTGACGCCCATTTTTCGGACACTTATCGCCAAGTGTTACTTTCCCCATGTGCATAACGCCGGGAATAAATAATACCGCCCGCCCACTTTTTTGGGGCGGAGTCATCAGAATGGGTGAAACCATTGCCCATAATGTTGCCCAGCATTACTTTCCGCACGTAATTAACGCCGAGATTCAATAATACTGACCGCCCACTTTTTTTTGTCGTGAAGATCATATTTGCTGAAACTAACGCCCAGGAGATGGCCCGGCGTCATTTTCACCACCTCGCACACATCTCGCCCACAATATCGCTCGTCCAAAACACCGCTCAGAAAAAGTGGAACTGTTCTGAACGAATAACAGCGGTGTGGGCGCCATTTTTTAAAATGCAGGTCACTTCATTCAAAAGGCTGCTTCAACTTCGGAGGAGTTTGGATTGACTCTGGAGTTCTTCTCAGGTGAAGTGACCATCTCAACAGACATCTTTTCAGACTCTGGACTATTGGGGGTTTACTGTAGGTGTATTTTAGTGAGGAAATTATTGTTTCTGATCAATCGCTATTATACTTTCATTGCAATGGGGCCAGCCATTTCTCAGCCTGCATCAATTAATACGCAGATGCTGCAGAGTGCAGATGGCTCACTGTCCAATGCACATCATTATGTGCCCAATTTAAGACGTGCCAGAATGAGGAGGAAGTCCAGACCATACACACCCCGCACTTACAGGGAGAAGAGGTCTTACCTCCTCGTGTCCGAGCACACCTGCCTTCGGAGACTGACAAGATGGTGATCAATGAAATATATGAGCTCATCAGGCCACATATGCAGCCTGCCATCAGGACATCAGTGTCGGTCGACGTCAAGGTCATCGCAGCACTGTCTTTATACGCGTCCGGTTCCTTTCGGGCCTCCGCGATCGAGATTTGCCCTCTGTCTCACCATGTCACCCATCGCTGCATTAGGCAGGTCACGGAGCCCCTGTACGTGCGTAGGATGGACTTTATCAGCTTCCCCATGACCACGGAGGTTCAAACTGACAGGGCTGGAGCATTCTACCACATTGCGAAGTTCCCCAGAGTGCAAGGAGCAAAACAGTGCACTCACATCGCCATGCGGGCACCTTCTCAGGACCCAGAGCTTTTTCGTAACAGAAAAGGATTTCACTCCCTGAAGGTCCAAATAGTTGTCGATCACAACCAGATCATAATGGCAGTGAATGCCAAATGTCTGGGCAGTTTCGATGAGGCTCACATTCTGTGTGAGAGCGCTGCCTCTGATATATTTAACAGTCAGCCACAAGGACAATGCTGTATGCTTGGTGACAACCGATATGGCCTAGCTACCTGGCTGATGACCCCTCTGCCTGACACCCACACCGAGGCCGAGAAGCGATACAACCACAGTCACAGAGACACATGCAATGTGGTCCAGAAAACAATAACTGTGCTTAAGAAGCGCTTTAGATACCTGGACCACTCAGGAGGGGAGCTACAATACAACACTGAGCAAGTAGCTAAATTCGTGGTCATGTGCTCCATGCTGCACAACCTGGCTATCAGGAGGGGACAACAATTGCCAGAAGGGACTGATGCTCCACCTCAGGAGAGAGAGGAAGAGGAGGACGAGGGGCTGGATGCTGAGCTAGGGCCAAATAATCAGGCTGGCTATGCAACCATGCCCAGGCCCCCTCCAGACTGCAGGAAAGGGCCTGTGGTGGCTATATAGCTGCAAGACTCTTACGTCAAGAGCTGATAACTGAACGATTTGCCTGAAACAACGTTGCTGTTATTGACAATGCTGACACACTGCTGTGTGTGTGCAGCTCAGACATCAATGGTGGCCATCACCTTGGTGCCAGTTAAAGTTTAAGTTGATTGAAGTTAAGTTTTATTTAACCGTGTTAAGGAATCACCAGTGTGTAATGGTCCAGCTATCTGATCCCATAATCCCTTGGGAGCACAGGCATTTAAAAAGGTTTCACAGGTTGGAGAAGCACTCTGGAGATCTATAATAAAAGACTAAGGTCACACTTTACTTTGAGCTCACAGTGTTCAGTCTGACTCTTTCTCCATACATAACAACTGGCGACGAGATACAGATAGCGAACCCAAAGTTACAGAGAACAGTGGACATCCTGGAGAAATTCTCGGAGGGAGATGATTGGGAAACCTTTATGGAGCGACTCGACCAATACTTCGTGGCCAACGAGCTAGATGGGGAAGAGAACGCTGCCAAGCGAAAGGCGATCCTCCTTACCGTCTGTGGGGCACCAATGTAAGGCCTCATGAAGAAACTGCTCACTCCAGCAAACCCACGGAGAAATTGTACGACGATTTGTGCACACTGGTCCGAGAGCATTCAAACCCGAAGGAAAGTGTTCTGATGGCGAGGTACCAGTTCTACACCTACAAAAGGTCTGAAGGCCAGGAAGTGCCGAGTTATGTCGCCGAGCTAAGATGCCTTGCAGGTCATTGCGAATTTGAAGGACATTTGGAGCACATGCTCAGAGACTTTATCGTACTTGGCATTGGCCACGAAACCATACTTTGCAAACTTTTGACTGAAGAGACCCCAACCTTGAGTAAGGCCATAGCGATAGCCCAGGCGTTCATTGCCACCGGTGACAATACGAAGCAAATCTCCCAGCACACAAGTGCTGCTACAAGTACTGTGAACAAAGTAATGGTGTTTTCGAATCGTAACGAACAGGGCAGGTCACACATACCTGCATCTGCACGTCCACAGATGTCTCAGAGTCCACCATCAAGGGTGATCAATGCAAGGCCATTAACACCTTGTTGGCGCTGCAGGGGTGATCATTGTTTCCATTCATGCTGATTCAAAGGGTATGTTTGCAAGGGCTGTGGAACAATGGGACATCTCCAACGAGTTTGCAGGCAAGCTGCAATTCCTGTTAAACCTGCAAACCACCATGTTGCAGAGGATAACAGATCCATGGAGGATCATGATGAACGAGAGCCTCAGACTGAGGAGGCAGAGGTACATGAGGTGCGCACATTCACCGCGAATTGTCCCCTGATAACGCTGAATGTTGAACTACCGGTGTTAATGGAGTTGGACGTGGGCGCGAGCCAGTTCATCATGGGCAAAAAGACTTTCGAAAGATTGTGGTGCAACAAGGCCTCAAGGTTAGTCTTAACTCCAATTCGCACGAAATCAAGAACTTACACAAAAGAACTGATTCCGATAATCGACAGTGCGACCGTAAAGGTCTCCGACCATGGAGCGGTGCACAAGCTACCACTCTGGGTGGTACTGAGTGATGGTCCCACGCTGCTCGGCAGGAGCTGGCTGGGAAAGATACGCTGGAACTGGGACGACGTCCGAGCACTATCGCCCGAATTCTGGGGGCACGACCCATCCATCACAAGGCAAGAGCAGTACCGTACATGCTGAGAGAAAGGGTAGAGACTGAGCTAGACCGGCTGCAAAGAGAGGGCATCATTTCACGGATCGAGGTCAACGAGTGGGCCAGTCCGATCGTTCCTGTCCTCAAGGGAGACGGCACTGTCAGAATCTGTGGCAAGTACAAAATAACTATCAATCGTTTCTCCCTGCAGGGCCAATACCCACTACCAAAGACCGACGACCTCTTTGCAACGCTGGCGGGAGAAAAGACGTTCACGAAGCTGGATCTGACTTCAGCCTACATGATGCAGGAACTGGAGGAATCATCGAAGGCCCTCACCTGTATCAAGTACAGTTTTGGTTTCCTAACTTGAGGAAGGACATTCTTGCTATTGAGGGAGTGCATCGAAGATTCACCAGACTGATTCCCGGGATGGCGGGACTGACATATCAAGAAAGACTGGATCAACTGGGCTTGTATTCAATGGAGTTCAGAAGAATGAGAGGGGATCTCATAGAAACATTTAAAATTCTGATGGGTTTAGACAGGTTAGATGCAGGAAGAATGTTCCCAATGTTGGGGAAGTCCAGAACCAGGGGTCACAGTCTAAGGATAAGGGGTAAGCCATTTAGGACCGAGATGAGGAGAAACTTCTTCACCCAGAGAGTGGTGAACCTGTGGAATTCTCTACCACAGAAAGTTGTTGAGGCCAATTCACTAAATATATTCAAAAAGGAGTTCGATGTAGTCCTTACTATTAGAGGGATCAAGGGGTATGGTGAGAAAGCAGGAATGGGGTACTGAAGTTACATGTTCAGCCATGAACTCATTGAATGGCGGTGCAGGTTCGAAGGGCCAAATGACCTACTCCTGCACCTATGTTCTATGTTTCTATGTTTCTATGTTTCTAACACACACAAAGGTCTTTTTGTTTATAACAGATGCCCGTTTGGAATTCGATCAGCGGCGGCGATATTCCAGAGAAACATGGAAGGCGCACTCCGTGGTCTTCCATGACGACATCTTGGTCACAGGTCGGAACACAGTCGAGCATCTGCAGCACCTGGAGGAGGTTCTTATTCGACTCAACCGCGTGGGGCTCAGGTTAAAACGCTCAAAGTGCGTTTTCCTGGCGCCTGACATGGAGTTCTTGGGAAGGAGGATTGCGGCGGTCGGCATCAGGCCCACCAATGCGAAGACGGAGGCATTCGAGAACGTACCGAGGCCACAGAACGTGACAGAGCTGCGGTCGTTTCTGGGACATAAGAACATAAGAACATAAGAATTAGGAACAGGAGTAGGCCATCGAGCCCTTCGAGCCTGCCCCGCCATTCAATAAGATCATGGCTGATCTGGTCGTGGACTCAGCTCCACTTACCCGCCCTCTCCCCGTAACCCTTAATTCCCTTATTGGTTAAAAATCTATCTATCTGTGATTTGAATACATTCAATGAGCTAGCCTCAACTGCTTCCTTGGGCAGAGAATTCCACAGATTCACAACCCTCTGGGAGAAGAGATTTTTTCTCAACTCGGTTTTAAATTGGCTCCTCCGTATTTTGAGGCTGTGCCCCCTAGTTCCAGTCTCCCCCACCAATGGAAACAACCTCTCTGCCTCTATCTTGTCTATCCCTTTCATGATTTTAAATGTTTCTATAAGATCACCCTTCATCCTTCTGAACTCCAAGGAGTAAAGACCCAGTCTACTCAATCTATCATCATAAGGTAACCCCCTCATTTCTGGAATCAGCCTAGTGAATCGTCTCTGTACCCCTTCCAAAGCTAGTATATCCTTCCTTAAGTAAGGTGACCAAAACTGCACGCAGTACTCCAGGTGCGGTCTTACCAATACCTTATACAGTTGCAGCAAGACCTCCTTGCTTTTGTACTCCATCCCTTTCGCAATGAAGGCCAATATTCCATTTGCCTTCCTGATTACCTGCTGCACCTGCAAACTAACCTTTTGGGATTCATGCACAAGGACTCCCAGGTCCCTTTGCACCACAGCATGTTGTAATTTCTCCCCATTCAAATAATATTCCCTTTTACTGTTTTTTTTCCCAAGGTGGATGACCTCACACTTTCCGACATTGTATTCCATCTGCCAAACCTTAGCCCATTCGCTTAACCTATCCAAATCTCCTTGCAATCTCTCTGAGTCCTCTACACAACCCGCTTTCCCACTAATCTTAGTGTCATCTGCAAATTTTGTTGCACTACACTCTGTCCCCTCTTCCAGGTCATCTATGTATATTGTAAACAGTTGTGGTCCCAGCACTGATCCCTGTGGCACACCACTAACCACTGATTTCCAACCGGAAAAGGACCCATTTATCCCGACTCTCTGCTTTCTGTTCGCCAGCCAATTCTCTATCCATGCTAATACATTTCCTCTGACTCCGCGTACCTTTATCTTCTGTAGTAACCTTTTGTGTGGCACCTTATCGAATGCCTTTTGGAAATCTAAATACACCACATCCATCGGTACACCTCTATCCACCATGCTCGTTATATCCTCAAAGAATTCCAGTAAATTAGTTAAACATGATTTCCCTTTCATGAATCCATGCTGCGTCTGCTTGATTGCACTATTCCTATCCAGATGTCCCGCTATTTCTTCCTCAATGATAGTTTCAAGCATTTTCCCCACTACAGATGTTAAACTAACCGGCCTATAGTTACCTGCCTTTTGCCTGCCCCCTTTTTTAAACAGAGGCGTTACATTAGCTGCTCTCCAATCCGCTGGTACCTCCCCAGAGTCCAGAGAATTTTGGTAGATTATAACGAATGCATCTGCTATAACTTCAGCCATCTCTTTTAATACCCTGGGATGTATTTCATCAGGACCAGGGGACTTGTCTACCTTCAGTCCCATTAGCCTGTCCAGCACTACTCCCCTAGTGATAGTGATTGTCTCAAGGTCCTCCCTTCCCACATTCCTGTGGCCTGCAAATTTTGGCATTGTTTTTGTGTCTTCCACTGTGAAGACGGAAGCAAAATAATTGTTTAAGGTCTCAGCCATTTCCACATTTCCCATTATTAAATCTCCCTTCTCATCTTCTAAGGGACCAACATTTACTTTAGTCACTCTCTTCCGTTTTATATATCGGTAAAAGCTACAGTTGTACAGGGCCTTGGTGAGGCCACACCTGGAGTATTGTGTACAGTTTTGGTCTCCTAACTTGAGGAAGGACATTCTTGCTATTGAGGGAGTGCAGCGAAGGTTCACCAGACTGATTCCCGGGATGGCGGGACTGACCTATCAAGAAAGATTGGATCAATTGGGCTTGTATTCACTGGAGTTCAGAAGAATGAGAGGGGACCTCATAGAAACGTTTAAAATTCTGACGGGTTTAGACAGGTTAGATGCAGAAAGAATGTTCCCAATGTTGGGGAAGTCCAGAACCAGGGGTCACAGTCTGAGGATAAGGGGTAAGCCATTTAGGACCGAGATGAGGAGAAACTTCTTCACCCAGAGAGTGGTGAACCTGTGGAATTCTCTACCACAGAAAGTAGTTGAGGCCAATTCACTAAATATATTCAAAAGGGAGTTAGATGAAGTCCTTACTACACGGGGGATCAAGGGTTATGGCGAGAAAGCAGGAAGGGGGTACTGAAGTTTCATGTTCAGCCATGAACTCATTGAATGGCGGTGCAGGCTAGAAGGGCTGAATGGCCTGCTCCTGCACCTATTTTCTATGTTTCTATGTCTATGTTTACTATCTGTTTTTATGTTTTGCGCCAGTTTACTTTCGTAATCTATTTTTCCTTTCTTTATTGCTTTCTTAGTCATTCTTTGCTGTCGTTTAAAATTTTCCCAATCTTCTAGTTTCCCACTAACCTTGGCCACCTTATACGCATTGGTTTTTAATTTGATACTCTCCTTTATTTCCTTGGTTATCCACAGCTGGTTATCACTTCTCTTGCCGCCCTTCTTTTTCACTGGAATATATTTTTTTTGCGCACTATGAAAGAGCTCCTTAAAAGTCCTCCACTGTTCCTCAATTGTGCCACCGTTTAGTCCTTGTTTCCAGTCTACTTTAGCCAACTCTGCCCTCATCCCACTGTAGTCCCCTTTGTTTAAGCATAGTACCCTCGTTTCTGATACAACTTCCTCATCCTCAATCTGTATTACAAATTCAACCATATTGTGATCACTCATTCCGAGAGGATCTTTTACGAGGAGATCGTTTATTTTTCCTGTCTCATTACACAGGACCAGATCCAAGATGGCTTGCTTCCTTGCAGGCTCTGTTACATACTGTTCTAAGAAACAGTCCCGTATGCATTCTATGAATTCCTCCTCCAGGCTACCCCCTGCGATTTGATTCGACCAGTCGATATGTAGGTTAAAATCCCCCATGACTACTGTCGTTCCTTATTCACATGCCTCCATTATTCCCTTGATTATTGCCCGCCCCACCGTGAAGTTATTATTTGGGGGCCTATAACTACGCCGACCAGTGACTTTTTCCCCTTACTATCTCTAATCTCCACCCACAATGATTCAACATTTTGTTCATTGGAGCCAATATCATCCCTCACAACTGCCCTGATATCATCCTTTATTAACAGAGCTACCCCACCTCTTTTCCCTTCTTGCCTATCTTTCTGAATCGTCAGATACCCCTGTATGTTTAATTCCCAGTCTTGGCCACCTTGCAACCATGTTTCTGTAATGGCCACCAAATCATACTCATTTGTAATGATTTGTGCCGTCAACTCATTTACTTTATTTCAAATGCTGCGTACATTTAGGTAGAGTGTTTTCATCCTCGTTTTTAAACCATGATTTTTAGTTTTTACCCCTCCTGCAGCCCTTTTATATTCAGTGGCCCTTTTTGTTTCTTGCCTTTGGTTTCTCTGCCCTCCATTTTTACTCATCTCTTTTCTGTTTTTTGTTTTTGTCTCCTTTTTGTTTCCCTCTGTCTCCCTGCATTGGTTCCCATCTCCCTGCCATATTAGTTTAACTCCTCACCAACAGCACTAGCAAACACTCCCCCTAGGACATTGGTTCCATTCCTGCCCAAGTGCAGACCATCCAGTTTGTACTGGTCCCACCTCCCCCAGAACCTGTTCCAATGCCCCACGAATTTGAATCGCTCCCTGCTGCACCACTGCTTAAGCCACGTATTCATCTGTGCTATCCTGCGATTCATACTCTGACTAGCACGTGGCACTGGTAGCAATCCCGAGATTATTACTTTTGAGGTCCTACTTTTTAATTTAACTCCTAGCTCCTTAAATTCATCTTGTAGGATCTCATCCCTTTTTTTACCAATGTCGTTGGTACCAATGTGCACCACGACAACTGGCTGTTCTCCCTCCCTTTTTCGAATGTCCTGCACTCGCTCGGAGACATCCTTGACCCTTGCACCAGGGAGGCAACATACCATCCTGGAGTCTCGATTGCAGCTGCAGAAACGCCTATCTATTCCCCTTATGATTTAATCCCCTATCACCATCACTCTCCCACTCTTTTTCATGCCCTCCTGTACAACAGAGCCAGCCACGGTGCCATGAACTTGGCTGCTGCTGCTCTCCCCTGATGAGTCATCTCCCTCAACAGCACTCAAAGCAGTGTATCTGTTTTTCAGGGGGATGACCAGGTGGGACCCTTGCACTACTTTCTTTGTACTACTCTTCCTGCTGGTCTTCCATTCCCTAGCTGGCTGTGGATCCTTCTCATGCGGTAAGACCAACTCACTAAACGTGCCACTTATGTCATTCGCAGCATCGTGGATGCTCCAGAGTGAATCCACCCTCAGTTCCAATTCCGCAACGCGGTACATCAGGAGATGGAGGCGGATACACTTCTCACACACGTAGTCCTCAGGGACACCGGAAGCGTCCCTGAGTTCCCACATGGCACAGGAGGAGCATATCATGTGACCGAGCTCTCCTGCCATGCCTTAACCCTTAGATACACTTAAATTGGCAATAACAATGTTACAGTTCACTTACTGATATAAAAAAGAAAAAGAAAAGCTACTCACCAATCACCAGCCAATCACTTACCCCATTGGCTGTGACGTCACCTTTTGATTCCTTTCTACTTCTATTTTGCTTTCTCTCCCGCTGTAGCTGCACCGGTACGCCTTTTATAGGCCGCTCCCACCTCTCACCAACTGCCGCTGGCTCTCAATCTCCCACTGGGCCTTTTATAGGCTGCTCCCACCTCTCACCAACTGCCGCTGGCTCTCGATCTCCCGCTGGACTACTTTGGTAACTTCTTACCGGGTCTCAGCACACTGTTAGAAACAATGCATGTTTTACTATGAAAAGGTGACGAATGGGTTTGTGGCAAAAATCAAGAAAATGCCTTTGTAAAAGCGAGAAAATTGTTATGCTCAAACAAATTGCTTATGTTGTATGATCCATGTAAGCGTTTGGTACTAGCATGTGATGCGTCGTCATATGGCGTTGGATGTGTATTGCAACAAACTAATGATTCTGGGAAACTGCAACTGGTTGCTTATGCATCCAGGAGTCTGTCTAAGGCTGAAAGAACCTACAGCATGATTGAGAGAGAAGCGTTAGCATGTGTTTATGGGGTAAAGAAAATGCATCAATAGCTGTTTGGGCTAAAATTCGAATTGGAAACTGACCATAAGCCACTTATATTCCTGTTTTCTGAGAGTAAAGGAATAAATACCAATACATCGACCCGCATCCAGAGATGGGCACTCATGTTGTCCGCATACAACTACGCCATCTGCCACAGGCCAGGCACAGAAAACTGCGCCGATGCTCTCAGTAGGCTGCCATTGCCCACCACAGGGGTGGAAATGGCGCAGCCCGCAGATCTAGCCATGGTTGTGGAAGCATTAGAGAGTGAGCAATCACCCGTCACTGCCCGGCAGATCAAAACCTGGACAAGCCAGGACCCCTTATTGTCTCTAGTCAAAAGCTGTGTGCTTCACGGGAGCTAGTCCAGTGTCCCAGTGGAAATGCAGGAAGAGATTAAGCCGTTCCAGCGGCGCAAAGATGAAATGTCAATACCAGCATTCTGCCTTCTGTGGGGCAAGCGAGGAGTGGTCCCCAAGAAGGGCAGAGACAGCTTCATCAGTGACCTCCACAGTACCCACCCAGGAATCGTAATGATGAAAGCGATAGCCAGATCCCACATGTGGTGGCCCAGTATCGATGCGAACTTAGAATCCTGCGTTCACAGATGTAATACATGCTCGCAGTTAAGCTCCGCTAACTTTATGATCTTGGGCCTCCAAACCGTGGTCTAGGGTACACATCGACTATGCAGGCCCATTCTTTGGTAAAATGTTCCTTGTGGTTGTAGACGCATATTCCAAGTGGATTGAATGTGAGATAATGTCGGCTAGCATGTCCGCTGCCACTACTGAAAGCCTGTCGGCCATGTTTGCCACTCACGGCTTACCCGATGTCCTGGTGAGCAACAACGGGCCATGTTTTACCAGTGCTTAATTCAAAGAATTCATGACACATAACGGGATCAAACATGTCACATCTGCCCCATTTAAACCAGCGTCCAATGGTCAGGCAGAGAGAGCAGTGCAAACCATCAAGCAAGGCTTAAAGAGGGTAACTGAAGGCTCACTGCAGACTCGCCTATCCTGAGTCCTGCTTAGCTACTGCATGAGACCCCACTCGCTCACTGGGATCCCACCTGCTGAACTGCTCATGAAACGGGCACTTAAGACATGGCTCTCGTTAGTTCACCCTGATCTAGATGAACAGGTAGAGAGCAGGCGGCTTCAACAAAGTACATACCATGATAGCGCAAATGTGCCACTCGACTTTGAAGTCAATGATCCTGTATTTGTATTGAGTTATGGACAAGGTCCCAAGTGGCTTCCCGGCATTGTTGTCGCCAAAGCGGGGAGCAAGGTGTTTTGGGTCAAACTTTCAAATGGACTCATTCACCGGAAACACTTGGACCAAATAAAACTCAGATTTACGGACTATCCTGAGCAACACACCTTGGATCCTTTTTTGATCTCCCAACATACACACCAGTGGCAACCGGCACCACGGTTGATCACGAAGCAGAACCCATCATCCACAGCAGCCCAGCAGGACCCAACACACCAGGCAGCGCAGCAAGGCAGCTGCACAGCAGCCCAGCGAGGGCCCAACAAATGATTCAACAATACCAGCTTTCACACCAAGACGATCAACCAGGGCAAGAAGTGTCCCAGATTGACTCACATTGGAAACAGTTACACTATTGACTTTGGGGGGGAGTGTTGTTATATATGTGAACCTGTATTTATTCTTTTCAGCCACTAGAGGGCTCATCCCTTGGAGCCCCAAGGGATCCCATAATCCCTTGGGAGCACAGGTATTTAAGGAGGCCTCACAGGTTGGAGAGGCACTCTGGTGACCTGCAATAAAAGACTAAGGTCACATTTTACTTTGAGCTCACTGACTCTTTCTCCATACATAAGAATCACCTCTCATTCTTCTGAATTCCAATGAGTAGAGACCCAACCTACTCAACCTTTCCTCATAAGTCAACCCCCTCATCGCCGGAATCAACCTAGTGAACCTTCCCTGAACTGCCTCCAAAGCAAGTATATCCTTTCTTAAATATGGAAACCAAACCTGCACGCCTTTCCATCGTTTGTGGCACTGGTTGGCCTCTCGCACCTCATTGGTCGCCAATGAGACCACCTCTGCTATTTTGGGCCATATCTTTTGGTAGGCCTTTGGGGTGGGCTTCCCACGCCCTTCCTATGTCAAATCACCCCAGCGTGACTCCCTACAGGAGCGAGACATTTGCCTCGTCCGAGAACCTTCTCACTCTCTTGCGCCTTCCAATGTGCTCCTCTCCCAGCTCAGTGCTCTCGTCAGCGTCAGTCTCCACAGCATGCTGTGATGCCTCCTCCTCTCCCTCCATTATAGGCACCAAATTCGAGCAAATATTTGGCTGCCATCAGCTACTTTTTGTTTCTCTATTTGCTCTAAAGCTCTAAACTCTCCCTCCTTTCTCCCAAAGCAGCCAAATCGCATCCATACACTCCTTCACTCCCTCTCAGCTCCCTCTCTCACTTTCTCCACTTCTGCGCAATTCAGGATGACCCTTGACCTTCTGAATCGCGGGAATCGAGCGTTGCCATGCCGCTGCTAAGGATAGTGACACTTTATGGCAGAAGTTCAGAGAAATTTAATGCTACCGCCCATTTCATATCGCTCACGGTAATGCCCAATTTAAAAAATGCAGACTAGCCGTCGATCTGAAAACCCATTTTTACTGCCAACGCCAGAAATACCGCCTATTTTTGGGTGATCTTCACAAAAGTGTAAAATCTAGCCCATGGAGTTAGGTCGCAAATCAACCATGATTTCTTTGAATGGCGGAACAGGCCTGAGGGGCTAAATGGCCTACCCCAGTTCCTATGTTCCTATAAGGGTAGATGCACTTTGGCTGCAATCATCAAGCATGACTAAAAAGCTTGAAAAGGGCAAGCAGAGGTGGTGGTTGAAAGCCCCCAGATTTTCTGATGACACTTTGTAGATCCTGTTTGAGGAGGTCAGTGGCAGGAGGAAGGTGCTCTTTCCAACTTGGAGGCAGAAGCGTCTCCAGGCTACTTGCCCAGTACCAGTGGGAAGAGGTGGATGAACAGATTACTGCGACAAGTACTGCACCACGGACGTGGCTGGGTAATGTTGAATGAAGTCTTATGATCTTATCAGAGTTGCTACTCATAACTCTTATTTCTGTTACTCCCTGCTTAGCTTGTAGCTCCAGCACTCACAAGCCTTCCATCCCCTGCTTCCCATCTGCAATCATAGCAGTACACTTCACTACTCCTCCTTCTGCTGCTACTGGAATATTCGGCACCTGCTACTGTCCTCACTATTACTTCCCTCACTTCCCCACAGCTGTGGCATCTTTTACACACTGTGATATATTCACAGAGCATAGCACACACAGCTTTCTATAATGGCAGACAGCATCTCAGAAGTTCTGGAAGCTTCTGGTTAGCTGACTCGTTTATTCACCTTTAGTTGCAGTAACACAATACGTCCACATCCACAGTGTGGAGCTACAACATTGCAAGCTTACAGACATTACACTTCTCCCTGCTTAATGAAGAAGTTATTATAACAAACATCATACATCACTTGCATGTTTATACATAACAAAGGATATGGACTTAATTTGCCATATTTACAAATTAAGCTTAACCACTTGTTTTCTGTTTTGAAGAGGATACCTTCACTCTCGAACAGAACCTTCTAAACATGGTGTCGAATTTACTCATTCGAGGCTCATCCTGAGGCACGTTTTCCTCCAAGGGATTTCCCTGATTTTCATTTGAACTCACTCTAACTTCAGCCTATTGGGTTTCCTGACTCGGACTCAGACTTAAGTTCTGATTTTCTCTTGGATTTGTTTCCAGTACATTGGATTTAGGATTTGCTACTGGTGTATCAAAACTATCTGATGAGTCAGAAATAATTGAATCATTCCCACCTTCAACTCCTTCCATGTCTCTAGGTAAAATATGATCAATGCGAACAAAACTAACCTGTGCATTATCAAACATCTTGACCAAATATGTGCGAGGACCACATATCTTCACTACTCTTCCGAATAGCCATTTTAACCATTTATGGTGATGGTTCTTCACTCTCACCTTCTGATTTAATTTCACACTTCTCTCTTTTACTCTACCTCTATCATGATTCTCTTTCTGTCTTAATTGTGTCTCTTCTACGGACTGTGTCAAATTTGGTTTAACAACGAGAATCTGGTTCGTGGCTGTCGTTTGAGAAACAACACTGCTAGTGTTCTACCAGTGATTGTGTGAGGGGTATTACGATACGTAATTAGAAAATTAGCCAATTTGTGATCCAATGACAACTGTCGTTTCTTTGGATTTGGATCTAACATTTGTTTTATGAGGGCACGTTTTATCATTTGTACATTGCGCTCTGCTGCACCATTCGAAGCAGGATGGTATGGTGGAACCTTGGTATGTTTCACACCATTTTTGCTCGTGAACTGTGCAAATTCTTCTGAATGGAATTGTGGTCCATTATCTGAAACAATTTCTTCTGGGAGGCCAAATGAAGAAAATAAACTTCGCAAAATGTCTAATGATTTACTTGTTGTTATTTTCCACATTGGAACACCTCAACCCACTTCGAATGGCTATCAATCACAATGAACAATTGTTGTCCTTCTAGCTCAGCAAAATCAATATATAGCCTTTGCCACACCCTGGGAGGTCATTTCCATGGCTGTAATGGTACTGGTGGTGGTTGCTTGCTTACCAATTGACATGTTGTACACTGACTCACAATGTACTCTATATCTTTATCAAGACCTAGCCACCATAAGTAATTGCCTGCAAACCTCTTGGTCAAGCACATTCCCAGGTGCTGGTCATGGAGGTCTCCTAATAATTTGGACCTGAATTTATTTGGTATAGCCACTCTTGCACCCCACATGATACAATCTTTACCGACTGATAGTTCATTCCTATAAATGAAGAATGGATAAATATCTTCGTCCATTACCTGGTTTGGCCATCCATTTGCAATATAATCATACACCTTTGACATCACTGGGTCACGTTTGGTTGCTCTACCAATCTCTTCAGCTGTGACTGGCAGTTCATCAATGTATGAAAAATAAAACACTTCGTCTCTATCTGGTGTAAGTTGTGATGGGGAAGGCAATCTAGACATTGCATCAGCATTACTGTGATCAACTGATTGTCTGTATTCAATATCATATATATATGCTGACAAAATCAAAGCCCACCTCTGCATTTAGGCTGCAGCTAATGTTGGAACTGGGGACTTTGGATGGATGATTGCTATTAGGGGCTTATGGTCTGTAACGATGGTAAACTTATGACCATACAAGTATTTTTGGAATTTCTTGACCCCAAAAATTAATGCCAAAGTTTCCCTTTCAATTTGTGCATAATTACTCTCACTGGCACTGAGAGTGCGTGAAGCAAAATTAATTGGTCTCTCCTCCCCACTACTTGTTACATGAGAGATTACTGCCCTGACTCCATATGGAGAGGCATCACATGCTAGCTTAATCTCCTTAGATATGTCATAGTGAACTAACATGGTGCTCTCTACCAATTCGCTTTTACACTCCTTGAACGCCGTATCACATTCGTTTGACCACTTCCAATGGACCTGTTTTTTCAATAGTTCATTCAGTGGATGTAATGCTGTAGCCAAATTTGGTCGGAACTTCACATAATAGTTCAAAAGACCCAAAAATGATCAAAGTTCAGTGACATTCCTGGGAGTGGGTGCATTTCTGATTGCATCCAGCTTTCCCATGGTTGGATGTAAACCATCTTTGTCTACTCTGTACCCTAAGTACTCCACTGAGTTTTTAAATAACTCACACTTACAAGCAGACACTTGTACTCTGTGCTTCTCTAGCCATTTGAGGACTTCATTCAATATGATATTATGAATTTGCCTATTTTGTGCTGAAATTAGTATGTCATCCAAATAACATACTACCCATTCAATACCTTGCAAAATCTGGTTCCTCACCCCTTGGAATATGGCAGGGGCAGAAGATACTCCAAACGGTAGCCTATTAAATTGATATAGGCCTCGAAGAGTATTTATAGTCAAAAATGAATTGGACTCCTCATCTAGTTCAAGCTGCAAGTAGACATTCGTAAGATCCAACTTTGAGAAAATCTGACCATTTGTCAGTGTTGTGAACAAATCTTCGATATTCGGCAATGTATTGGGGACATTACCCTCGAGAATCTGGTTTACGGTTACTTTATGATCACCACAAAATCTTACCTTCCCATCGGACTTAGGTACAACAACAATGGGTGTAGCCCAATTACATTGATCTATCTCACAAATAATGTTCTCAGTCTCTAGTCTTTTGAGTTCTTGCTCAACTTTCTCCTTGAGTGCATATGGTGCGGAACGTGGCTTGTAGTAAACTGATTTAGCGTCCTTCTGTACCCTGACACTCACCTTGAAGCCTTGGATCGGACTGCCTGTTTCACAGAACACCTTCGAATAACTCTTGATAACATTATCCATTGATGCAAATCTCGGTTCAACACGGAAAATCTCATTCCAATCCAGCTTCAGCGATCTCAACCAATTTCTTCCTAGTAAGGCATGCTTTTCTCCTTTCACTACTATTAGAGGCAAGTTCTGAAATTGACTCTTGTATTTCACCAGTATGGTGATACGATCTACCACAGGAATTTTCTCTCCCGAGTAGTCTCGCAGTTCTATCTTGGATTTCTCCAGTTGGAAATCACGCAATTTGTCGCGGTATAGCAACTCCAGTACTACACTCACAGATGCACTCGTGTCGATTTCCATTGTTATCTTGAATCCCACAACATCTATGTGGATTTTGATACTTTTCGAATCGCTGTCCATTAACCTCGTGCTCCTGATGACGTGCAACTCTAACATCTCCTCGTCCTGTTGTTGTTCTTCCATGCTATGTTGTCTCTGGGGATTTCTACTCATCATTTTAAAAGCTGCACTCATAGCTTTGAAAGCTGGTTTACCTTAAGTCGGCATGCTTTCGCAAGATGCCCAGTCTTTCTGCAGAAGAAACACTCTGCCTTCACATATGGACAACTTTGAGCAATGTGTTGTCCCAGGCACCTATAGCACGGCTTCGACACTCTGTTAGAATTTCCAGTTTCTGAGACTTTGGGACCCCACCGCCTTTTACTTTGAACCTGCAGGCGATTCACCTTGGTGTCTGACGACTGTAATTATTATGAAATTCTCGGGAATATTGATCGTCCATGCCCATCGACCTCGCTGTCTGACAAGAAATCTCAAAAGACAAGTCGTCCATTGTCAATAACTTTCTTCTGATCGCATAATTTTTCATCTCACAAACAAAACGGTCCTGCAATGCTCGGTTTTGAAAGTTTCCGAAATTACAGTGAATCGATAGCTTTTTTAATGCTACAATGTACTCACTGATATTTTTTTCATCAGTCTTTTGATTTTGTATACCGAAACTATAGCTTTCAGCAATTTCTAATAGTTTGGGGTTATAGTGCTGCTCCAGCTTCGTTAAAATATCTTTAAGCATTGTGTCCTTTGGCTCGTCAGGCACAAGCAGATTTATCAGCGTTTCATACTTCAGATAAGAAAATCGCTCTCTTACCTTCCATAACAGCCCGGTTCTGATCAACATTCTCTGGAACTTCGATTATATTATTTGCAGTGAAATACATTTCTAGCCAGTCCACATACGCTTTAAACCTTTTCTGGTCACGTTTATATTCAGTGTCCCATTACTGTTATGGGTGCCGTCATTTTGTCTCTGCAATGCATACTGTGTGCTCGTTTTTTTTTTACCTCGGATTTTCTGTTTTCTCTAAAGACAGAGACGTTTCCCAAGTCGCTCTGTGGGCTGGCTGAACACTTCACCAACAAAATGTCAGCTTTATATCATCCAAAAAATCCAATCTCGTCGCCAAATGTGATATATTCACCCAGCACAGCACACCCAGCTTTCTATAATGGCAGACAGCATCTCAGAAGTTCCGGAAGCTTCTGTTCAGCTGACTCATTTATTCACCTTTAGTTGCAGTAACACAATACATCCACATCCACAATGTGGCACTACAACATTACAAGCTTACAGACATTACACACACCATCCACACTATTCTACACCGACATACACATCCTCAGAACATCACACAAGGCTTCCACTAACACACTGGCTTTTTTTGTGCAGGAGAAGCTTGCGCACAATAATGGGCAACATGAGTGAACAGGAGGATGATTACCACCGATCCATGTCCTGTCCTCACTCGAAGAGAAGGTCATGTACTTTGTGAACAGGGGATATGTCAGGAATGTGGTGATTAGCAAGGCTGGAGGATATGATACCGTGTTTGGACTTCTCTTAAGAACATAAGAAATAGGAGCCGGAGTAGGCCACCTGGCCCCTCAAGCCTGCTCCGCCATTTAATAGGATCATGGCTGATCCGATAATGAATTCAGCTCCACTTCCCTGCCCGCTCCCCATAACCCTTTATTCCCTTATCGCTCAAAAATCTGTCTATCTCCATCTTAAATATATTCAATGACCCAGCCTCCACAGTTCTCTGGGGCAGAGAATTCCATAGATTTACAACCCCCTGAGAGAAGAAATTCCTCCTCATCTCAGTTTTAAATGGGCAGTCCCTTATTCTGAGACTATGTCCCCTAGTTTTAGTTGCCCCTATGAGTGGAAATATCCTCTATGCATCCACCTTGTCGAGCCCCCTCATTATCTTATATATTTTGATAAGGTCACCTCTCATTCTTCTGAACTCCAATGAGTATAGGCCCAACCTATTCAACGTATCTTCATAAATCAACTGCCTCATCTCCGGAATCAACCTAGTGAACCTTCTCTGAATAGCCTCCAATGCAAGTATATCCTTCCTTAAATACGGAGACCAAAACTGTACACAGTACTCCAGGTGAGGCCTCACCAATACCCTTACAGTTGTAGCAGGACTTCTCTGATTTTATACTCTATTCCCCTTGCAATAAAGGCCAACATTCCATTTGCCTTCCTGATTACTTGCTGTACCTGCATACTAACTTTTTGTGTTTCATGCACAAGGACTCCCAGGTCCCTCTGTACTGCAGCACTTTGCAATCTTTCTCCATTTGAATTATAATTTGTTTTCCAATTTTTCTGGCAAAGTGGATAATGTTATGTCTCAAATAAAGCAATGTGACTGAGTACTGTAGACTTGAGCAAGTGTGATCTTAGTATCTTTATTCTGACTCCAGAGTGCTGGCACAGCATGGGAGACCTGCTTATATGCAGTGCTCCCAAGGGATGCTGGGATCCCTTGGGACTCCAACAGATGCGCCCTCTGATGGTGGTAGAATGCTGGTTACAAAGTGTTGCATACATAATATCACTCCCCCCCTCCCCCAAAGTCAATAGTACACTTATTTACAGGGTGAGACGATCTGGGGATTTCCACTCCCTAGTCGATCGTCTCGGTACAAACACAGGTGCAAGTGAGTTGGTTGGGCCTTCGCTGGGCTACTGCACACCTGGCCTTGCTGGGCTGCTGGGGATGATGAGTTCAGCTTCGTGATGTCGGTTGCCACTTGTGTGTGTATCAGAGGGTCGAAGTTGGTGGTGTCCTCTTCAGGTTGCTCGTGGCTGTCTGTGAATCGCAGTTTGGTTTGGTCCAAATGCTTTCTACAAGTTAGTCCATTTGCAAGTTTGACCTCAAACACCCTACTCCCTTCTTTGGCTACGACAGTGCCAGCAAGCCATTTGGCACCATGTCCATAGTTGGGTACAAATACAGGGTGATTGACTTCAATATCGCGTGACAAATTTGTGCGATCATGGTACATGCTTTGTTGATGCCACCTGTCCTCGACATGATCACGGAGATCAGGGTGGATTAGAAAGAGCCTTGTTTTGAATGCCCTTTTCGGCAATTCGGCAGGGGGAACCCCTGAACAAGAATGGGGTCTTGTGCGGTAGCTGAGCAGGATTCAGGACAGGCGGGTCTGCAGGGAGCCTTCCGACACACGTTTCAAGCTTTGCTTGATAGTTTGGACTGCCCATTCTGCCTGGCCGTTTAATGCGGGCTTGAACGGGGCAGATGTGACATGCTTGATCCCAGTGTGGGTCATGAATTCCTTGAATTCAGCGCTGGTGAAGCACAGCCCATTGGCGCTGACAAGGACATCAGGCAGGCTGTGCGTGGCAGACATGGCTTGTAGGCTTTCGATGGTGGCAGTGGACGTGCTTACAGACATTATTACACACTCAATCCATTTTGAATAAGCATCCACAATAACCAAAAACATTTTGCTTAGAAACGGGCCAGCGAAGTCAACGTGGATCCTAGACCACGGTTTGGAGGGCCATGACCACAAACTTAGCGGTGCCTCCCTGGGTGCATTGCTCAGTTGAGAGCAAGTGTTGCAGTGG
Source organism: Pristiophorus japonicus (assembly GCF_044704955.1). Taxonomy (NCBI): domain Eukaryota; kingdom Metazoa; phylum Chordata; class Chondrichthyes; family Pristiophoridae; genus Pristiophorus; species Pristiophorus japonicus. The sequence continues at coordinate 383,752,994 of NC_091977.1, read as the reverse complement.
CGCACGCAAGACTCCAAATCTGAGTCGCTGCCGGGCCACCACACATGGGATCTGGCTATAGCTTTCATCATTACTATGCCTGGGTGGGTACTGTGTAGGTCGCGTATGAACGTTTCCCTGCCTTTCTTAGGCAAAACCATGCAATTACCCACAAAATACAGTCTGCCTGTATGGACATTTTGTCTTTGCGCCACTAAAACGACTTGATCTCTTCATGCATCTCCGATGGGACGCTGGACCAGCTCCCTTAGAGAAAACAGTTTTTTTTACCAGGGACAGTAAAGGATCCTGGCTGATCCAGGCCCTGTGGGGCGGGCCATAACGGGTGACTTTTCGTTTTCAAATGCATCCATCACCAAGAGCAAGTCTGCAGGCTGTGCCATTTCCACCCCGGTGGTGGGCAATGGTAGCTGACTGAGAGCATCAGTGCAGTTCTCTGTGCCTGGCCTGTGGCAAATTACATAGTTATATGCAGACAGCGTGAGCGCCCATCTTTGGATGCGAGCAGAGTCATTGGTATTAATCCCTATGCTCTCTGAGAATAGCGATATGAACGGCTTATGGTCAGTTTCTAACTCGAACTTAAGCCCAAACAGATACTGGTGCATTTTCTTCACGCCGTAAATGCATGCCAGAGCTTCTTTTTCAATCATGCTGTAGGCCTTTCGGCCTTGGACAAACTCCTGGATGCATAAGTGACTGTTGCAATGTTCCCGATTCGTTTGCTTGTTGTAACACACACCCGACCCCATACGAAGACGCATCGTTAGCTAGCACTAAACGTTTACATGGGTCATACACAACAAGCAGTTTGTTGGAACATAACAGATTTCTCAAAAGCAGCCTCTTGTGATTTCCCCCATACCCAGTCATCTCCCTTGCGTAGCAACACATGTGAAGGTTCTAGCAAGGTGCTTAACCCGGGTAGGAAATTACCAAAATAATTGAGGAGTCCCAGGAACGACCGCAGCTCCATCACATTCTGTGGCCTCGGCGTGTTCTTGATGGCCTCCGTCTTGGCGTCAGTGGGTCTGATGCTGTCTGCCGCAATTCTTCTCCCTAAGAACTCGAACTCTGGCACCAGGAAAACACACTTCTAGCGTTTCAACCTGAGTCCCACACGATCTAGCCAATTTAGAACCTCTTCCAGGTTTTGCAAGTGTTCGATGGTGTCCCGATCTGTGATCAATATGTCGACCTGGAAAACCACGGTGTGCAGAACTGACTTTAGCAGACTCTCCATGTTCCTTTGAAAAATAGACGCAGCTGATCGAATCCCAAACGGGCATCTATTGTAGAGGAACAAATCTTTGTGCGTGTTGATGCAGGTGAGTCCTTTTGAAGATTCTGCCAGCTCCTGCGTCATATAGGCTGAGGTCAGGTCCAACTTGGAGAACGTCTTCCCTCCAGCCAGCATCGCAAATAGGTCATCTGCCTTGGGTGTGGGTACTGGTCCTGCAGTGAAAAACGGTTTATCGTTACATTATAGTCCCCACAAATTCTGACTGTGCCATCGCCCTTGAGAATCGCAACAATCAGACTGACCCACTTGTTAAACTCAACTGGCGCGATGATGTCCTCTCCTGGCAGCCTGTCCAGCTCGATCTCCACTTTCTCTCGCATCATGTATGGCACCACACGTGCCTTGTGGTGGATGGATCGTGTACTGGGAATCAAGTGGATCTGCACCTTCACCCTAGAGAAATTTTCGCTGCCTGGCTCAAACAATGACGGGAACTTGCTCAAAACCTGGGCACAAGAGGTCGTCGATGGATGAAAGCGCTCCGATGTCGTCCCAGTTCCAGCGGATTTTTCCCAGCCAACTTCTGCTGAACAGTGTGGGGCCATCTCCTGGTAGTTCATGCACCGCTCCATCATAGGAGACTTTTACTGCTGCAGTGCCAATTACAGGGATCAGCTCTTTAGTGAAATTATCAGCTTGGTATGAATAGGGCTCAGCTTGGGCCTGTGTGTCTTGTTGCACCACAGCCTCTCGAAGGCCTTTTTGCTCATGATAGACTGACTCGCACCTGTGTCCAATTCCATGGACACTGGAATTCCATTCAGTTAAACTTTTAACATGATCGGTGGACATTTCGTGGTGAAGGTTTGTACCCCGTACACTTCTGCCTCCTTGTTTCAAGTCTCTAGTTCAGTTTGATCCACCATGGATCGGTCTTCTTCTGCAACGTGGTGGTTACAGGGTTTGCAGCTCATCTGCACATTTGCTGGAGGTGTCCCATTGTTCCACAGCCTTTGCACGCATAGTGTTTGAAGCGGCATTGATGGGCTCGATGATCCACTCCACAGTGCCAACAAAGTGTTAACTGCCTCGCATTCACACTTGATGGCGGACTCTGAGTCATCTGAGGTCCTGCAGTTGCAGGCATGTACGTTCTGCCATATGCATTCCTGCCTGAAAACGACATTACTTTGTGTACAGTACTTGCCGATGCATCTTTATGCTGCGAAATTTGTTTGGTGTTATCGCTGGTGGACATAAATGCCTGGGCTATCGTTATGGCTTTGCTCAGGTTCGGTGTTTCAACAGTCAATAGTTTGTGAAGGATAACATCATGGCCAATGCCAAGTACAAAAAAGTCTCTTAGCATTTGCTCTAGGAATCCACCGAATTCGCAAGTCCTGCAAGGCGCCTTAGTTCGGCGACGTAGCTCACCACTTCCTGGCCTTCAGACCGTTGACATGTATAAAATCGATACCTTGCCATCAGAACGCTCTCCTTCGGATTTAGGTGCTCACGGACCAGCGTATACAGTTCTTTATACGACTTGGTTGTTGGTTTCACCGGAACAAGAAGATTCTTCATGAAGCCATAGATTGTTGCCCCCGCAGATGGTGAGGAAGATCGCCCTTCGTTTGACAGCATTCTCATTCCCTTCCAGCTCGTTGGCCACGAAGTATTGGTCAAGTCACTCCACGAAGGCCTCCCAATTGTCCCCTTCTGAGAATTTCTCCAGGATACCAACAGCTCTCTGCATTTTCACGTGATTGTTCGTTATCTATTACTTGCTGCCAGTTGTTATGTCTCAAATAAAAGCAATGTGACTGAGTACTGTAGACTTGAGTAAGTGTGACCTTAGTCTCTTTATTCTAACTCCAGATTGCTGGCACAACATGGGATGCCTGCTTATATACAGTGCTCCCAAAGGATGCTGGGATCCCTTGTGACTCCAACAGATGCGCTCTTTGGTGGCGGTAGAATGCTGGTTACAAAATTTTGCATACATAACAGATAACCTCATATTATCCCCCATTTTTGCCCACTCACTTAGCCTGTCTATATCCCTTTGCAGATTTGTATGTCCTCCTCACAATTTGCTTTCCTACCCAGCTTTGTCTCTTGTTCCCTTCTCACGGAAATCTCATTCTCACACACTATGCATGACAAAGTGCAGTTGCTTTGAGCAGCCAGTCATCTCTCTCTCCTTAGCCTTGCTCATAACTGCAAACCCTTGTTCCCCTCTTCCATTTCAAGTCCAGCAGCAGCAAAGGGGCCAGAGACCACAGCTTAAGAGAAGGAGCGCACATTAGAAGAATACACCTCACTTGACCTTACAGTTACAGGCACCAGTTCAGCGAATGGCACCTAGTGTAGTTCAAAGAATTGGTCTGCACCATGAAATTCACCCAATACAAGTGTGCAGGAGTAGTGCAAGGAGTTAGGATGGCCCAAGAAATATCTCGCCAAAGGGAGCGCTCACATTCTAGCCCTGCTGCAGATGGCACAGTTCATAGGCCCAGCCTATTATATCACACAAAGGGGAATACACATAAAACTTCTACGTGCACTGTGCTGCCTGCCAGCGAGCTTGCGCTCAATGGCAGAGAGCATGAAGGATCCAACCCCAACTTACGTGGGTTCTTCATGCAAGGGATCCAAACTATGGAGTCAACCATGGAGCAAGAGGCAAGCTCTATGAACACTGCAGTGGGGCCCACTGCGATAGAGCCACTGGTGATAGCTCTGACAGCTTCTGTGAAGGGTCAAAATACTGCAATCTTAGCTCTGGGGTTCAGCATCTCCTTTGGCTTTCAAAGCACGAGGGAGAGTGTGGATCGGAGCTTTGAGTACGTCACATCACTTCTGCATTGTCTTCTCGCAATCGGAGCACAGAGGCACAGCCCCATGAAAGTGGCATTGGCACCATGGTCTCAGGATGACTGCAGGCCTGCTAACCTGCCAACCTCTCAACCAGTGCCCTTGTTGGTTACACACAGCCACCGGGATGCATCACGTTGCAGCTGATCCTGCTATGGCCAGAGATCATTGAGGTTGCTCACCACGGCCATTGTAAGTGCCCTCAGTGAAAGATCAGCAGCATTCCACATCCTCAACTGTAGCCACTGGGGAGCCACATCATAGCAGCGCTAGAATAAACAAAGGAGTACAGAAAACTGTTATAGGAGTTTGCATAAGCGTGGTTTTTAGTTCTCTATTGTTAAAGATCTGTAACAATGAATGAAGAGAGTTGAATCATCTTGATGTTAACTGTTTCTTTACATTGCTGTCGTCTTAACATTTCTAATAATGTAAGTGCAACACCAAAGAAGGTGTGCACTTTGATAACATTTACATGATGAATGTAGGGTCCTTGGTGAGATTGTAGCAGGGACTGTTGGTGCATTGGGGAGGGGAGGGACTATTCAACTGAATCACTCTGAGATGATTTGTGCCACAGAGCTCTCGCTGGCGGAATTGGTAGCTCTTCCTCTTTGTCGGCAACCTCAGATTCCTGCTGATATTCATGTGTCCTTTTCGATAAGCATTGCCTGGTCTGTGCAGTCTTTCTTACCAGTGTTGCTCCTCCTCATCCTCCAACCCCAATGGTAGACCTAGCAGAACACTAATTGTACTGAAGGACAAGCAGAGAAAGACTCCTGGACCTCCAAAAAGTGACTCAGAATTTGTTTTAAACACTGCTTCTATAGCCAACACAGTCAAAAATATCCCACAAGCTCACCAGCAGCATAACATGACTAACCAGTGACTTACCTGAATAGAGGTGAGGATTTCTGTAGCCTTCTTCCCAACTGTTCCCACCATGATTTATGGGACAGGCTTAAAAATGAGAGAACTAGGCACCAGCACTAACCAATATCACAAACGGGTCTTAAAACAGGTGAAGGGATCTAATTTTAATATTTTATTTGGTATAACGCTTCTGTCAGATGGTTGCCCGTGATGCCTAAAGTTTGCCCGAACCAACATGACAGTTGACGAACTTCCAATGCAATTTGCACATACGCGAGCAATCAACATCCACAAGTCGCAATAATCTGCAATATTTAATGCTCAGTTTAAACCCGAAACGTGGTCAAAGCACGGCCCAATTTCTCCCCCAGAGAGTAATAAAATCTCAGCGTCTCCACAAATGATTCTGAACCAAGAGCAGCCATAGCCATAGACCTGTTAAGTATTTATTTGTACAATATAACTGGCAGTAATTCATGTTAACATCATTTTATTTAACAACTTACACCATGCAAAGTAAATGTTGTCGGAAAAATGGACTCATGGGGGAAGTCTTCCTCTGCGCATTTTATGTAGTGAAATCATAAATGTGTTTATAAGGAATGGGTATTGGAATCTACCACAGCTAGCTCAGAGGGAACATTTTCACCCATGGTTTGCAAAGACTTAACTTCTGGATCATTATTGTCTTGAATGTTTAACAAGAGCAGTGCAAATATTTGGGGGGTTTGGGATGAGAAAGAAATTAAATTTGATTTGTTTATAAATCAGGATAAAATATATTTACTCTTTTTAAGGTCATCATTCAGTAATTGCCAGGTGTACATAATGTATTTATCGGTCCAGAATGTTGGGTGATCTTTTGTAATTTGGGTCATTCAGCATCACAATTTCATGCACCTCACGCACACGTTCACGATGAACAATTCAGCACCAAATCATCTTAGAAAAGGTTTGAATAACTTAGTGTTAACAGCTTTTCATTTTGGCTTATTATTATTACTATTTCTGAAAGGTGGGTTATTTATAAGGTTGAAAAGAATAAGATAAATGAAGAAATGATGATGCCAAACTTGATGTGGCAGTATTCACCTCTGCAACAGTATTCATTGATGTGGTGAGCAATGTGGACAGTAAGGGCTAAAAATTCCATAGCCCCTGAAAACGGGCGTGTGGTTCGCGATGCGTGATTACCCCTCATAGTAATGCAGGCAGCATGCAAACTTGGTGCTTGCTAATTTAAATGATAGTGGTACAGTTTGTGGGATATGGCATTTGAAGATGCATTCACTGACCTTGACCACTCATTTGAGGTAATTGAAGTTCTTTCAGCACTGCATCCAGGTTTTCGGGGCAACACTGTTGGAACTAACCTCCATGGCAACATTCGCCAGTTCAGATGAAGGGTCATCGACGTGAAACGTTAACTGTTTTTCTCTCCACAGATGCTGCCTGACCCGTTGAGATTTCCAGCATTTTCTGTTTTTATTCCGCACTGAAACCATTGAACATGATGGTGTGCTCATACCTGATCCTCCATCTCACATCCCACTTCCCCCTCATCCCACAATATATTGTGACTTACAAGCTGCAGATGGTGTAAGCATGCACCTCTTGCTTCCCCCCTCCTTCACTACAATACTACCCTTGTGCCTTTCTCATTTCAGAGACCCAAGAAATCCAACCTGGCCAGGCACTAAATGCACCGATGAGTGGCTGCACACTTAGCAGGGGGCTCAAGTTCATGCAAGGCTAGCACCAATTAAAGCTACCTTGCACTTCTTAAAGCCAGCCTGCGCCTCTAAAAGGGGAGTGACAGTTTGACGAGACCAGGTGCTAGAAGTCATTCCAGAAGGCAGTTTCAACTGGGAAATATTCATCAATAACACAACAGGCCAGAGAGAGGGTTCTAAGGCTCTCAGATGCATCACTGGAGGCCTGAGTAGAGGAAGTGAGGAGAGAGAGGTCCTGTTTCCACAGGAGGCCATCCAGACAGACACTGCGGAGGCAGTGGGAGCAGATAACCACGGAATAAAAACAGAAAATGCTGGAAATCTCAACAGGTCAGGCAGCATCTGTGGAGAGAAAAACAGTTAACGTTTCAGGTTGATGGCCCTTCGTCAGAACTGGCAAATGTTGCCATGGAGATTAGTTCTAACAGTGTTGCCCCGAAAACCTGGATGCAGTGCCGAAAGAAGTTTAATGACCTCAAATGAGTGGTCAAGGTCAGTGAATGCTTCTTCAAATGCCATATCCCACAAACTGTACATCTAGCCTCACATACTGCTCAATTCACCACATCCCATTTACTCACCTACCGGCAATCTCTATCAATCACGACTCATATGCTCCATCTCACCCTTACACACTTACCACTGCCGCAAGGCTCACACCCACATCTCACAGCTTCCACACACTGCCAGCTATTCAACTATGACAACCACATCACCATTGCACCACACTCACTAACACACTTCCCTCTCTCTTGCAGGACATGGTGACATACAACCGTAGGCAGTTTCAGCTAACTGGAGAGGGGCATGCGTGTCTCTATATCCTGACCCCACTCGAGGAGACAGTGCTCGGCACATTTTGAGTGGCTGTGACTGAGGCCGTGGCCAACGGCTGCACTGAAACCATTGAACATGATGGTGTGCTCATACCTAATCCTCCTTCTCACATCCCACTTCCCCCTCATCCCACAATATATTGTGACTTACAAACTGCAGATGGTGTAAGCATGCACCTCTTGCTTCCCCCATCTCTCACTACAATGCTACCCTTGTGCCTTTCTCATTTCAGCGACCCAAGAAATCCAACCTGGCCAGGCAGTGCAGGAAGAGGAAGAGGAGAGTGATGATGAAGAACGAACACCATCACTCGATTTGACACTCTTAGCCACCAGCGGCTCAGATACTACGTGGACTTTAGAGGGTAGCCTAGAGACAACAACAACAACTTGTATTTATATAGCGCCTTTAAGGTAGTAAAACGTCCAAAGGCGCTTCACAGGAGTATTATAAAACAAGAATTTGACACCGAGCCACACAAGAAGAAATTACGGCAGATGAACAAAAGCTTGGTCAAAGCGTTTTAAAGAAGGAAAGAGAGGTAGAGAGGTGGAGAGGTTTAGGGAGGGAGTTCCAGAGCTTAGGGCCTAGGTAGCTGAAGGTACAGCCACTGATGGTTGAACGATTATAATCAGAGATGCTCAAGAGGGCAGAATTTGAAGAGCGCAGACATCTCGGGGGTGGGTTGTGAGGCTGAAGGAGATTACAGAGGTAGGGATTGGCGAGGCTATGGAGGGATTTGTAAACAAGGATGAAAATTTTGACATTGAGGTGTTGCTTAACCGGGAGCCAATGTAAGTCAGCGAGCACAGGGGTGATGGGTGAACAGGACTTGGTGCGAGTTAAGACACGGGCAGCCGAGTTTTGGATTACCTCAAGTTTACGTAGGGTAGAATGTGGGAGGCCAGCCAGGAGTGGGTTGGAGTACTCAAGTCTAGAGGTAACAAAGGCATGGATGAGGGTTTCAGCAGTACAATGAGGCAAGGGCGGAGACGGACAATGTTACGGAGGTGGAAATAGGCGGTTTTTGTTATGCCATGGATATGTGGTTGGAAGCTCATTTCAGGATCAAATATGACACCAAGGTTGCGAACAGCCTGGTTCAGCCTCATGCTATGGAGAGGGATGGAGTCGATGGCTAGGGAATGGAGTTTGTGGTGGGGACCAAAGACAATGGCTTTGGTCTTCCCAATATTTAATTGGAGACATTTTCTTCCCATCCAGTATTGGATGTTGGACAAGCAGTGTGACAATTTAGAGACAGTGGAGGGATAGAGAGAAGTGGTGGTGAGGTAGAGCTGGGTATCATCAGTGTACATGTGGAAATTGACACTGTGTTTTCAGATGATGTTGCCAAGGGGCAGCATGTAGATGAGAAGTAGGAGGGGCCAAGGTTAGATCCTTGGGGGACACCAAAGATAACGATGCGGGAGTGGGATGAGAAGCAATTGCAGGGTAGACGGGACCTGTACATGGTGAGTCACCGGGCGTAAGTTTCTTTTTATTGATTCACGGGATGTGGGCATCACTGGCATCAAAGACCCCTTCCCCTGGTCTAAGCAACAGTTGAACTATTATTAAAACCTAACTTGGAGGCTTCAATCTCATACACAATTAAACCATTCAGATTGACTCATGACTCAGATAACCTCACGTTTTAATTTGAGCACTTGTATTAAATGGATGTTGATCTCAACCTGGAACATTTTCTCAGACTTTAGGCTCACGTAACTTAACCTTCCTGACACAAATACCACATGTGTCGAATTCAAGAGAACTAATTAAAATTGATTCTTCAGCTTGCAGTGAGTGTTCAACCTTTGTGATTATTACAATTTAAAAATATTATTGCACTGTCCTATCTGACTCATAAAAACATTCCACCTGCTTAACTCCTCTTCACCTCAGCACCCCAAGTTAAATGCTATCTACTTCAATATACAGATGCACAGTAGTGTCATTTGGCAGGTTATAAATGTTTTCTTCACTTTCTGTAGTTTCAGGTGGCACTGATCTGTACCTGACCACCAGGAGACTGTCATTGTTTCCCAGCCAGACAAAATGCTCTATTTTCATTGGGTGTTTGGCTAACACCCCAGCCCAAAACAATTGTAGCTGTGTTGCTGTGAAGCTATTACCATTAATAAACTGTGCCGCATGTTCTGTAGCCTTTAAACACAATACTGTCGGAAGTAACTTTAACTTATTAATGTGGCTATTTACTTCCTAGAAATAGTAATGGTAAAGATAAGGCTGTAAACCAGTGTATCCAGCTCCAGGAGAAGTTTACCTCTATTCTATACACTCCTGCCAAAATTTTGATCCCAGAACATTTAATCAAGTATTTTTTTCTATTTTCACAGGAGGAGGCTCGAGGGGCCGTATGGCCTACTCCTGCTCCTATTTCTTATGTAAATCACAAAACCTTTTATAAATAAAGCTCATAGGGATGCACTCTGTTCTTACTGTGGGATATGAAGAGGTCGAGGGCATAGTCCTGCTGCCAGTTTAGTGACTGTACGTCTACACAATCATCTGAGCACACCACAAGATTCCACATCATTCTCTGTTTCTTTAACCCTCAAGGGAGTTATGCTTACCCATTTTTACCTTGTGCCCTCCTTTCCTGCACATCCATCAAAGCAATAGGGAGCAGAAGGAGGTGATAATGGTGATGATGATGATGAGGAGGGGAGGAGGATAGATGGATCGATTATGAGGATGAGTAAACAAGGGACATGATAATGAAGAGGGAGAGGAAGTGAAGCTCATGCCCATCCATGAGTCTTTGGACCAATGTCCTACCCATCTTCCTCTGCCACAACCGCCTCGATATTAACCATTGCACACTTGCTTTTTCACTGCTACATATCAGCTTAGATACTTGCACCCAGGGGGAATGTTAGTGAGGGTGTGGCACAGGATGACTCATAGGGCATGAGGGAGTCGGAGGAGTGGATGACCCGTTGAGGTCAAGGAAAAGGCTGCCTATTGCTTTGGAGTTGTGGAACCCAGATCATCTAAAAAGAAGAATATTCAAGGAACATTGCACCTACCTGCAGGCTCTGAGAACAGTATTGAAGATGCATCACAACTGACGGATATGACTCTTGAGTCTATAGCTCTCATTTGTGGCAACAACATGGAAGCTTTGATTTTGCGGGCATCATCAGCATAGGCAGTCCCTCGGAGTCGAGGATGACTTGCTTCCATTCTAAAAGTGAGTTCTCAGGTGGCGGAAAAGTCCAATGTGGGACCTACAGTCTCTGTCACAGGTGGGGCAGACAGTAGTTGAAGGAAAGGGGGGGGGGGGTGGTGGAGAGCCTGGGTTGATGCACGTTCCTTCCGCTGCCTGCGCTTGTTGTCTGCATGCTCTCAGCGATGAGACTCAAGGTGCTCAGCATCCTTCCGGATGCTCTTCCTCCACTTTGGGCGGTCTTGGGCCAGGGATTCCCAGGTGCCGGTTGGGATGTTGCACTTTATCAAGGAGGCTTTGAGGGTGTCCTTGAAGCGTTTCCTCTGCCCACCTGGGGCTCACATGCCGTGTCGAAGCTCCGAGTAGAGCATTTGCTTTGGGAGACTCGTGTCAGGCATGCAGACCATGTGGCCTGCCCAACGGAGCTCATCAAGCGTGGTCAATGATTCGATGCTGGGGATGTTGGCCTGAGCGAGAACACTGATGTTGGTGTGTCTGTCCTCCCAATGGATTTGCAGGATCTTGTGGAGGCAGCGCTGGTGGTACTTCTCCAGCATTTTGAGATATCTGCTGTATATGGTCTATGTCTCTGAGCCATATAGGAGGGTGGGTATCACTACTGCCCTGTAGACCATAAACTTGGTGCTAGATTTGAGGTCTTGGTCTTCAAACAGTCTTTTCCTCAGACGACCGAAGGCTGCGCTGGCGCACTGGAGGCAGTGTTGGATCTCGTCAGCGATGTCTGCTCTTGCTGACAGTAGACTCCCGACGTATGGAGAATGGTCCATGTTGTCCAAGGCCTTGATGTGGCTTTTGATGACTGGGGGGCAGTGCTGTGTGGTGGGGTCAGGTTTGTGGAGGACCTTTGACTTACGGATGTTTAGTTTAAGGCCCATGCTTTCATATGCCTCAGTGAAGGCGTTGACAATGGCTTGGAGTTTGGCCTCCGAATGTGCACAGATGCAACCATCGTCTGCGTACTGTAATTCAACGACAGAAGATGGGACGACCTTGGATCTAGCCTGGAGGCGGCGAAGGTTGAATAGATTCCCTTTAGTTCTATAGCTTAGTTTCACACCAGCGGGGAGCTTGCTGAGGGTGAGATGAAGCATTGCAGCAAGGAAGATCGAGAAGAGCATTGGTGCGATGACGCAGTCTTGCTTGACACCAGTCCAGACGTGGATTGGGTCTGTGGTGGATCCATTGGTCAGGATCACGGCTTCCATGTCATTGTGGAGTAGACGGAAGATGCTAACAAACTTTTGAGGGCAGCCAAAACAGAGGAGGACGCTCCATAGTCCCTCGCAGTTGACAGTGTCAAAGTCCTTTGTGAGGTCAAAGAAGGTCATAGAAACATAGAAAATAGGTGCAGGAGTAGGCCATCCGGCCCTTCGAGCCTGCACCGCCATTCAATGAGTTCATGGCTGAACATGCAACTTCAGTACCTGCTTTCTTGCCATATCCCTTGAGCCCCCTAGTAGTAAGGACTACATCTAACTCCTTTTTGAATATATTTAGTGAATTAGCCTCATATACAAGGTTGGCGATGTTCCCTGCATTTCTCTTGTAGTTGTCGCCCGGTGAAGATCATGTCTGTTGTACCCTTTAGTGGACGGAATCTGCATTGGGACTCTGGGAGGACTCTTCAGCCACAGGGAGAAGACGATTGATGAGGATTCTTGCAATGACTTTTCCTGTGGCCGGCAGCAGGGAGATTCCTCGATAGTTACCGCAGTCGGATTTGTCTCCTTTCTTGAAGATAGTCATGATTACGATGTCTCTGAGATCTGTAATAGGGTGTGGGTTCGAATCCACACTCTCCTTGGGTTCTGTACGTGCGATTTATGAGGGTGGGTGAGTAATGAGGCACCAGACACAGTGGGTAAGAGTACAAAATGGCTAATGTTGTTTATTTGGAATAGCAAACACAAAGATAGAGGGCATAGGAAGATGTTATAAAATAGCAGTAATGGCACAATCTCATTCAACAACACAAAAAAAAATCTCGCAACAGGAAAGGGGAAAACAAGAGGTTTAAAACATTACACTCACACACAACCACATCTCCCACTCCCACCCTTCCTACCAATTCCTATCCTAAATTGAGTCTGTGAGGGGGTTTGGGCTATCCTCACAATCCTATCAACTCGGGGTTTTGTAGCACTTATTTCAGCTCGGGGTCCCTCTGGGGTGGGTTTTATGTTGTTGTTCGGTTTTCTTCTTCGATGTTGCGTCGGTTACTTCTATCTGCCTCTCGGTTATCGTCAGACTACAGCTGTGAATCCAGGTTATTGAACCAGGTGTCCAGGTCTGCACAGCTCTGCATGCCCCAGCCTGATGCTTCGGCTATTCTCACCCTGTCCAGTGTGTTCAGGGCTAACAGCAGCACCTGCTGTCACTTACCAACCAGGAGGTTGGCTCATGGGTTTTTAGTCTCGACCAAAATCAAAGTTTGCAAAACTCTCTCAGCTCCTTTCCCCCCAGCAGCCAGCAGCCCTTTCAAGAACTGACCCCAAACTGTTATTCCTACTGCTCCAGCTGCATTCCCCCTCCAGCAGCCAGCAGCCTTTTCAAGAATTGACCCCAAACTGTTTTTCTCCACAACTCCTGCAAGTCTTTTCCTCTCCACACCTTTCCTTCCCTGTGAACTCTGCCCACAACTCTTTTTTGGTCCACAATTGCAAGTTTTTTCATACAACTCCCTTTCTGGTGGTTCTGTGTCCTATATTTGTATTCAATTCAGTTCTGGTCTTTTCGTGCTCAAACCCAGTGGATGGTCCATTGTGTAAGTTTGGGCGGGGAGATAGCTTTGAATATTTAATAAGAAGATGTCACAGGTACACGCAGGTGTGAGGACCAGGGTATTGTTACGGGGCACATAGATGCCTGAAAGTCTGTGGGTCCTTTGTTATAGTCCTGGGAGTCAGTGGGCCATTCCTGCAGTGATTCATAGTTTTGATTCAGAGCTATTGTCCATATTAATTAGGTAGATAATGGCCCACATTCGTAGTTTGATTTGGGGGGGGGGGGCGAAGTCATTTTCAAACTGGGCTGGGAGTCCTTATTGGTTGAAGATTTCCCCACTTCAGGTCCGACTCGACCCCTGATTGGCCTGCCAGAATGCACTTTTCCCCCATTGGCCAGTGCCTCTGTCTCGCTTGTGAGCCCAGACTCCACAGTGTTTGTATCCAATGTCTCTACCCGCCCACACGTTTTCCCAGCCTGTTTTTACTTGATCAAAAATGTTAATTTAGTGTATGGAACGATCCCATGTTAGTTTTATTGTCCTGAGAGTGTTTCAAATGCGGCCGTGGATTTTCAAACCTTACAGGTCTCCTGGCATGCTCTCCTCCTTCCAGATAAGAGAGATGAGGTCATGCATTCATGTCAGTAGTGCTTCTCTGCGATGCTTTAGTGCCTCGGCGAGAATTACATCTGCTCCTGAGGTCTTGTTGTTCTTTAGCTGATGGATGGCTTTATTTACCTCATGCCGGGCTGGGGTTGTGCTGAGATGGTGGCGGGTAGCATGCTGCGTGATGGAGTCGAGGACACACGCGTCGAAGACAGAGTCTCGGTTGAGGAGATCTTTGAAGTGCTCCTTCCAGCGGGCACTGACTGCCTCTCTGTCCTTGATGAGTACCTTTGCGTTCTTGGCCAGCAGTGAGGTCGGGCCTTGGGTGCTTGGGTTGTAGGTGGACTTAACTGCGCTGAAGAATCCTCGCAAAGGAGCTTATGACAGCTTCATTAGCATCTATAGAAGAGCCCCACTTAAGTGCCTTCAGTCTGCTCGGTAGCAGCTGGGGACAGAATAGCTTACCAACTTACTGACGGCCGCAAAATTACTGAGCGGTTTTGCGCTGGCACTAACACTTACCGCCTCGCTCTCTTGCGCCACATAGATCGTAACGTCATCCTTGCCCCGGATATAATATTCGCTTCCCACCCCCGCACCCACATCCCGCAGCATCGCCGTGCTTCAACAACGGCAGCTGTAGGAGGCATTGTCACCTCGGCTGGCCGCTTAGAGAGCACTAATTAAAGGCAGTGTGGTCAGGTAGGGTCAGGTAGGACAAAATGTATTGATCTCCCCATTCTGGTACCCCCTGCATTCTTTTGCCACCGCAATTGCTCAGCCCTGCACTCTCTTAGTGCTTGGGGCTACTTTGCACGTAGTGCAGGTGCCGTGGGCCAACAGGCGCAGCCTGAAGAATCATTTAATGGAGGGAAGGAGCCTGTAAAGATGCAGCGCTGCCCCGAACATTGCTCAGCGCTCTGCCAATACTGCCCCTCTCACTTCCTTTAACACTCTAAGCGAAGTGGTAGCACTTGATTTAGCGCTCCACTTGCCTCTTGCAGCGCTAAAGTGGAGGTTCCCGGCAGAATCAAATCTTTTCCACCCGGTGATACTTTTGCGCTCCCTGAGAAGTGATCACCCCAAATGGGGTGCTATGCAATTTCTGGCCCCAAGTGTCATACAGGAAGAACTGCACTTACTCCTTGTTGACATTCAATTAGGTGGGTATTTTCGCCATTTAGAGTCAAAGTCGAATGAGTGGTCATGTTCTAGGATGTTATGAAGGATTGGTCCTTCATGTTCTAGGATGTTCTAAAGGTGGGGAAGAAGGAGTTAAGGCAGTAGTGACAAAGATAGACTATTAAATAGAAGAGAAGACTTCAGTGATCAGTTGTGCTTTGATGCCCCTTGCAGCGGTCACTGAAGAAGACATATGAGTAACGGTCATTATAATGCACGCCTCCATGTAGTTCTGCCTCAAAAGCTGCTCGGACCACCTCTCCAGCAACATTCAGGACCAGACCTTTCTGTATAGCAAAGTTGTGCAGCAGTCTACAACTATATGGGACACACGAGCTGGTGCATACTGCTGACCTGCTCCCAACCTGTCAAGGTGCCACCTTTTCAAGGCAACTAGATATGTGCAATAAATATCGCCTTGCCAGAATTGCCCACATCCCGACAACCAAAACAACAACTTGTATTTATATAGCATCTTTAATGTCGTAAATCATTCCAAGGAGCTTCACAGGAGCGTTATCAAACAGAATTTGACACCAAGCCAGATAAAGAGATATTAGGTCAAAGAGGTAAGTTCTAAGTAGTGTCTTAAAGGAGGAAAGAGAGGTAGAGTGACGGAGAGGTTTAGGGAAGGAGTTCCAGAGCTTAGGGCCTTGGCACGGCTGCCAATGGAGGAGCGATTAAAATCGGGGATCCTCAAGAGGCCAGAATTAGGAAGCGCAGATATCTTGCGAGTTTGTAGGGCTGGAGGAAGTTACAGAGATAGGGAAGGGTGAGGCCATGGAGGGATTTGAAAACAAGGATGAGAATTTTAAAACTGAGACATTGCTTAACTGGGAGCCAATGTAGGTCAGCGAACATAGGATGATGGGTGAACGGGACAGTGCAAGTTAGGTTACGGGAAGCAGAGTTTTGGATGAGCTCAAGTTTATGGAGGGTGGAAGATAAAAGGCCAGTCATGAGTGCATTGGAATAGTCAAGTCAACAAATAAATTAAAAGTGCCCCTTCAAGACCATGATGATCCTTTTGATGACCACTCTGCCAAAGTGGATGAATTATCCATCTCTTCTGTAAATCATGTCAGTCGCCTAATGAATGCATGCCTGTACTGCAACCTGGTTGATATTACAGAGATCTTCTGTGGCTGCCTGAAATGAACCTGTGCCATAGAAGTTGAGTGAAGCAACCAACTTCATAGTCACAGATAGAGCAGTGCGGGCAGCTGACTGTGGCTGCAGAACCTCATGCAGTAAGTGGCAGTGTACCTTTATTGCCCCTCTGATGGATCCTTTCTCCATCCTCTGCTGCACCTCCTCCTGAATGATAATGACATACAAAGTCATCATCATCATAGGCGGTCCCTCAGAATCGAGGAAGACTTGCTTTCACGCTTAACATGAGCTCTTAGGTGGCTGAACACTCCAATACGAGAACCACAGACTCGGTCACAGGTAGGACAGACAGTTGTTGAGGGAAGGGGTGGGTGGGACTGGTTTGTCGCACGCTCTTTCCGCTGCCTGCGCTCGTTTTCTGCATGCTCTCGGCGATGAGACTTGAGGTGCTCAGCGCCTTCCCGGATACACTTCCCCCACTTAGGGCGGTTTCTTACCAGGGACTCCCAGGTGTCAGTGGGGATGTTGCATTTTATCAGGGAGGCTTTGAGGGTGTCCTTGTAACGTTTCCTCTTCCCACCTTTGGCTCGTTTACCGTGAAGGAGTTCCGAGTAGAGCGCTTGCTTTGGGAGTCTTGGGTCAGGCATGCGAACAATATGACCTGCCCAGCGGAGCTGATCAAGTGTGGTCAGTGCTTCAATGCTGGGGATGTTGGCCTAGCTGAGGATGCTGATGTTGGTGCGTCTATCCTCCCAGGGGATTTGCAGGATCTTGCGGAGACATCGTTCGTGGTATCTCTTCAGCGACTTGAGGTATCTGCTGTACATGGTCCATGTCTCTGAGCCGTACAGGAGGGCAAGTATTACTACAGCCCTGTAGACCATGAGCTTGGTAGCAGTTTTGAAAGTCTGGTCTTCAAACACTCTTTTCCTCAGGCGGCCGAAGGCTGCACTGGCGCACTGGAGGCGGTGTTGAATCTTGTCATCAATGCCTGCTCTTGTTGATAAGAGGCTCCCGAAATATGGGAAATAGTCCACGTTGTCCAGGCCGTGCCGTGGATCTTGATGACTGGGGTCAGTGCTGTGCGGCGAGGACAGGCTGGTAGAGGACCTTTGTCTTACGGCTGTTTCGCGTAAGGCCCATGCTTTCGTACGCCTCAGTAAATATGTCGACTATATCCTGGAGTTCAGCCTCGATATGTGCGCAGACGCAGGCTGCCCGAAGTATGCCCGAAGAGAATGACTTACCTGCTCCTGAGAAGCCCTCGGTGTGGCTTGGGGCAGTGTGGGGAGGGAGGTGGGGGGTGGTGGTGGGGGGAGAGGAGGTTCAGTATCTCCTGGTGGTCTCACATTGCTTGTTGGGAACCCAACAGGAAGATCATAGGAAGGGTCAACTCGCATTAAGAAACTCGGGAGTGCTGATTTTGCGGTGGATAACTGCCGTAAATGCTTTGGCTCTAGCTTACTGCACCCTCCCCCCCAAAGTGATGCCCCAATTTTGCACAGATGGTAATCTGGGATATAATGAACTTTAAAACCAGCTCCCACTGGCTACATTATCATTCTTGAAAAGAATACTTTTGAAAATAGTTTTTCTTTCAATAGCTCTTTCTGGAAAATGTCTGATAGCATTGGGCCAAATTGTTATTAATTTATGCAATACAACATTGCTTTTGGCTTATGAAGAAATAGAAAGAATATTTTGTGCACTGGATGCAAATGGGGTGTTACATTTAGAATAACTCCACAAGACTGTACATCTTCATCTCAAACTGTTGTGACCTTGGTCTCTTTATTGTAACTCCAGAGTGAGGAGGCAGCATAGTAGTCTGCCTTTTATACCTGCTTCCCCAGGGTGTGCAGGTGACCCTTGGGTCTCCCACAGGTGCGGCCCCTGGTGGCAAGTCTTACACATTGGCAGTGTTTTCATACATAACATCATTCCCCCGCCAAAGTCTTATGTACAAGCTATTTACAAGTCGAGGCGATCCGGGGCTCGGCGTTCCCGGGTTGATCGCCCGAGTTGAAGTCCTGGCCTGGGTGAGTTGGTCAGATCATGGCTGCACTGTGGTGTGACTGGTCTGATCAGACTGTCGGGCATGGTGGGTTCATCCTCGTAGTTGACAGCGAGGTCGATTGTGTTAGTGGGTCGCTGGGGGCCAGGTCCTTTCCAGTAGTTCCTGGTTATCTGTAGTTCGCAGTTTGGTCTGGTCTAAATGCTTTCTGCGTATGCCTATTACGTGGTTTCACAACAAAGACTTCATTTTCATCACAAACGCTCCATTCCCCTCTTTGGCTAATACAGTGCTAGCAGCCCATCTGGGGCCATGATCATGGTCCACACCATTTATTCTGATGTCGTGTGGAGGAGCCATACGATCATGGTGCATCCTCTGCTGATAGCATACGGAAGGCCCGGTTCTGAGTGATTCAGTCCCATGACTGCATAGCACCCGGGATAGCCGGGTCTGTGGGGAGTCTACCATGACACGTGTGGTGCTCGGCTTTATGATTTGGGCTGCCCGTTCCGGATTATTGTCGATGACCCTAAGGTCCGGCAAGCCAAGGGTGGCAGATATGGCCTTGAAACTTTCAGTAGTGGCAGGAGGCTGCGTGGTCCCCATGGATCCTGGGCCATGGTAGGGAGGCCCAGGACCACCAACTGTGTGTAGCCTCCCTGCCTTTCTTTGCAACGTTGCAGGGTTGCCCCATAGGGGCCAATCTGATAGGATGAGCATTATGTCTTTGCGACGGATGAGCTGCACAATCCTGTCTAGCGATTCGCCGTTAGCAGGCGATAACGTGGGATCCTGGCTGGTGCAGGTCCTAGTCTGGGAAGCCGTTACGGTTGACCCCTCGCTTTCTAGTACTTCCATGACAACGAGCAGGTCTGCGGGCTGCGCGGTTTCCACCCCAGTGGTGGGCAACGGTAGCCAACTGAGGGCCAAAGCGCCGTTCTCCGTGCCTGGCCCGTGGCGGATCATGTTACAGTGCACAGACGGTGTTAGACCTATTCGAGACAAAGCATTGATAATGGTGCCTCTGCTCTCCAAAAACTGTGAGATTGGCAGCTTGTCTGACTCGAGCAAATATTGGGACACACTTTGGTACATCTCTTTTGTCCCGTGAATGCAGGCTACAGTCTTGGGTAACTGATTGGATACATGTAGAACCGGATGGTGTTTGCCTGCTACTTTGGCTTGTTATAAGGTACCCCCAACCCTATATGATAATGCATCATTAGCCGCGAAAGAGCGCTCACATGGGTTACACAGTGCAAACAACTTATTGGAACGTGGTGGGTTCCTGGCCTTCTCAGTGGCCGCCCCTTTACCTTTGCCTCAAGCCCAGTTGTCTTCCTTGCTGGGCAATACATGCCTCTGTTTCGTTGTGGCGACATCCCGTGGTCTAGACGCACTTTCATCCCGTGGTCGGGACACACTTACATCCGTGTCCGTGATGCCGACTGCCGCGATCTTCCTCCCCAGGGATTTTGCCTCTGGCGTCGGGAAGACACATTCGGATCATTTCGGCCAGAGTCCCACTCTGCTTGGTCGACCTGGAATCTCTTCCATCGTCGCGAAGAGGTCGTCGGCTTTGGGTAGTGGGAACCGCACCTGTACCACTGCTTGATCTTTACCTCCTCGTGGTCATGATGAGCGGCCTGTGCCTCGGGGATCTGCAAATGGATCTGCACTTCGATGCCTGGTTCAGCTGAAGGTGGGGGCTTGCTCAGCCTTTGAGCAAGGGAGACGTCATTCGGAGAAGGAACACATTTCCATCAAATCATTCCCATCCATCTTCTACCAAGCAGCGTTGGCCCATCACCTGAAACAATCCACAGTGGTAACTCATGCACCGCTCCCACATGGGATACTCTTATGTCCGCACTACCAATAACTGGTATCAACATCATAGGCAGTCCCTCGGAATTGCCGCCATGGTATCAGTTCCTTGGTGTAGGTGCGCAGCTTTGTCTGAATTGAGATCAGCATGGGTTGTTGTGCTCTGTCGCCCCACAGCCTCTCAAATGCCTTCTGGCTCATAATTGATTGACTCACGCCCATGTCTCATTCCATGGAGACTGGAGTGCCATTAAGTTTAACTTTAAACATTATCGGAGGGCTTTTGGTGGTGAAGGTGTGTATCGCATACACTTCCTCTTCATCCTCAGGTTGAGTTGCCTCTTCTTCTCGTTCAGCGTGGTCCACGCCGGATCGGTCATCTTCTGCCGACTCTGCCACATGGTGAGTCGCAGCACGTTTGCACATTCGCTATAGGTGCCCCATTGTTCCATAGACCTTGAATCGACATTGATGGGCTCGATGATTACCCCCGCAGCGCCAACATGGTGCTAATGGCTTCGCATTCACGCCCCATGGCGGGCTCTGAGTCATCCTAGGTCTGGCCTCTGCGGGCGTGTAGGCCCTGCCATGTACAGTTCTGCCTGCTAAAGGCGTTATTTTATGCACAGTACTTGCCGGTGAGTTCCAATGCTGCAATGATATCTGTTTAGTGTTATCGTTCGTGGACATAAAAGCCTGGGCTATCGTGATGGCCTTGCTCAGATCTCGGGATTCGGCAGACAGCAGTTTGTGAAGAATGACCTATTGGCCGATTCCAAGCACGAAAAAGTCCCGCAACACTTCCCCAAAAATCCAGCAAATGCGCACGGTCCCGCAAGGCGTCTTAGGTCGGTGACATAGCTCACCACGTCCTGGCCCTCGGAGTGATGGTGCGTATAAAAGTAATGCCTGGCCATCAAGATGTTCTCCTTCGGCTTGAGGTGTTCCCAAACCAGCGTGCACAGCTCTTCATATGTCTTCTCCGTTGGTTTCGTCGGTGCTAGCAGATTTTTGATGAGGCCATATATCGTGGACCCACAAACGGTGAGGAGAATCGCCCTGTGCTTGACCGTGGTTTCTTCCTTTTCCAGCTCATTGGCCACGAAGTACTGGTCAAGACGCTCAACAAAGGCTTCCCAATCATCACCCTCAACAAATCTCTCAAGAATACCAACGGCAGCCATAACTGCATGAAAGTTCGTGATCTGTTACTCGTCGCCAATTGTTATGTTTACAATAACTCCACAAGACTGTATATCTTCAGTTCAAACTATTGTGACCTTGGTCTCTTTATTGTAACTCCAGAGTGAGGAGGCAGCATAGTAGTCTGCCTTTTATACCTGCTTGCCCAGGGTGTGCAGGTGACCCTTGGGTCTCCCACAGGCAAGTCTTACACGTTGGTAGTGTTTACATACATAACATGGGGCATGGTGAAAAAAGGGAGAAAAAGCCTTCTCGGAAGTCACCGTACAAATCTGACCGATGTGCTTATTTTATGGAAAAAAAGAAAATAAATGATTCTCATTAGTGATTGTCAGGAAAATAACATTTACTATACATTCACAGTAACATAGAAACAGGAGTAGGCCATTCAGTCTTTTGAGCCTGGTCTACCATTCAATTAGATCATGGCTGATCTGAAGCATAACTCCAGTTACCCACCTTTGTTCCATGTGCTAAAAATTTGGGGGTTTACGCCGACCGTTCCCGTCAAAAAATCGCGAAAAGAGGGCGGCTGCTGCTTTTTCGCCAGCTGGTGGTGGGTCCACAGCGTCCTCCATTTTCCTAGGCCCAGCAGTGCTGCTGGTAAGATGCATCGCCCGGCAAAGTAAAATGAAGGAGCGGTGACATCAGTCAATGTGACAAGGTCCCACACAAGAGATTAATGTGCAAAGTTAAAGCACATGGGATTGGGGGTAGTGTGCTGACATGGATTGAGAACTGGTTGTCAGACAGGAAGCAAAGAGTAGGAGTAAATGGGGACTTTTCAGAATGGCAGGCAGTGACTAGTGGGGTACCGCAAGGTTCTGTGCTGGGGCCCCAGCTGTTTACACTGTACATTAATGATTTAGACGAGGGGATTAAATGTAGTATCTCCAAATTTGCGGATGACACTAAGTTGGGTGGCAGTGTGAGCTGCAAGGAGGATTCTATGAGGCTGCAGAGCGACTTGGATAGGTTAGGTGAGTGGGCAAATGCATGGCAGATGAAGTATAATGTGGATAAATGTGAGGTTATCCACTTTGGTGGTAAAAACAGAGAGACAGACTATTATCTGAATGGTGACAGATTAGGAAAAGGAGAGGTGCAACGAGACCTGGGTGTCATGGTACATCAGTCATTGAAGGTTGGCATGCAGGTACAGCAGGCGGTTAAGAAAGCAAATGGCATGTTGGCCTTCATAGCGAGGGGATTTGAGTACAAGGGCAGGGAGATGTTGCTACAATTGTACAGGGCCTTGGTGAGGCCACACCTGGAGTATTGTGTACAGTTTTGGTCTCCTAACCTGAGGAAGGACATTCTTGCTATTGAGGGAGTGCAGCGAAGGTTCACCAGACTGATTCCCGGGATGGCGGGACTGACCTATCAAGAAAGACTGGATCAACTGGGCTTGTATTCACTGGAGTTCAGAAGAATGAGAGGGGACCTCATAGAAACGTTTAAAATTCTGACGGGGTTAGACAGGTTAGATGCAGGAAGAATGTTCCCAATGTTGGGGAAGTCCAGAACCAGGGGACACAGTCTAAGGATAAGGGGGAAGCCATTTAGGACTGAGATGAGGAGAAACTTCTTCACCCCGAGAGTGGTGAACCTGTGGAATTCTCTACCACAGAAAGTTGTTGAGGCCAATTCACTAAATATATTCAAAAAGGAGTTAGATGAAGTCCTTACTACTAGGGGAATCAAGGGGTATGGTGAGAAAGCAGGAATGGGGTACTGAAGTTGCATGTTCAGCCATGAACTCATTGAATGGCGGTGCAGGCTAGAAGGGCCGAATGGCCTACTCCTGCACCTATTTTCTATGTTTCTATGTTTCTATGGGTTCTTTGCTTAAGAATTAATAGCAACACATTGCGATTAAGAACTAGTTGGTTTATTAGCAAAGGTTTAACAATCACACTACACATAACCAGTTCATCCACCAGGCTCACAACCACATGCCTCATCGTGGGTCCTCTGAACCCAACTGGCTGGGGTTTTATTGAGTCTTGTGAACATCACCTGACTGGCTAAGCCACTCACAACTCAACGGCTCTGCACTATTTTGGTGAGAACGTAAAATCAAGTATATCCTTTTGGCAAGGGCACTAGAACCCTCAAATTACTAATTTAAACTTTAACAAAACTTAAATCAAATAAAAATTTGGTTGCTGGGTGTGATGATGCACTCCAATCCCTGCGGCGCCCACCTCTTATGGAAGGCCACGAGCGTACAGGTGGACACCACGTGTTCCCTCTCCAGGGACATCCTGGCTCGAATGTAACTGCGGAAGAGAGGCAGGCAGTCAGGCTGAACGACCCCCTCGACCGTCCACTGCCTGGAATCGTTAATGGCCACATTGGCCATGTCTAGGAGCAGTCCTATGAGGAGGCCTTCCGACTTGCCCGCTCCTCTCCGCACAGGGTGCCCAAAGATCAGGAGCGTGTGATCAGGAGATTGGAACAGGAGTTGCAGCCTGACACACTCCATATAAACATGGAACACATACTCTCCCAGACCGCAAAAATTTCAGGCAGCCTGGGAATCTGTGAACCGACTTGAAAACCTATTGCACGGGACTGCTCTGTGCAACACCCTCCAGGCCAAGTCCCCAATAAATAAAGCGAGGACTCCTGTGTAGAGAGCATTCCATTGGGGACCCCTGCCTCCTACGGATGGCAAGATTGTGCACCATGGCATGTCGGATGGCAGATGACGATGATAAAGTGGAGCGTGTTCAAGAGCAGCCCGTACAGGAATCCACTTCATGCAGAACTGAAAGGCACGGAGGGAATTTCCCGGAGGAGGCTCAAGTTGTGTGGCTCCGGCTCCCGAGTGATGTTTCAGGGCTTGGCGCTGATGTGGAATTCTCAACAGCTCTATAACTATTTTAAAGTAAAAATCAAATCAAGAATCCCCTTGTTAAAGAGGCACTAGAACCGACAAATAATCAAATTATACTTTTGAAAAGCTATGATCAAATTAAAATTTGGTTGCCGGGGGTGATGATGCACTCCAGTCCCTCCGGTGCCCACCTCTCATGGAAGGCCGCGAGCATACTGGTGGACACTGTGTGTTCTATCTTCAGAGACACCCTGGCTTGAATGTACCCGCGGAAGAGATGCAGGCAGTCGGGCTGAAGGACTCCCTAGACCGCCCGTTGCCTGGACCAGTTGATGGCCACCTTGGCCATGCCCAGGAGCCGCTCAACAAACCTGTGAGCAGACGCACAGGTGCATAAATTACACCGACTAATCACAATGGCAAACTTGGACCTTTGAGCTAAGTTCAGTGCTAGGTACTAAGCTCACCACGTAAACCCAGCATGCAAGCAGACTCACAGAAGTGCTGTCAGCACCTCTTAAAGGGACGCACACATCTTTCAGGTAAGTTTGCATTTAAGCTTTTGGACTTTTAAAAAATTTTACTGAAGTGGTGGCTTGCTGCAATAGATGTTAAAAACTCTTTCAGTGTGTAGGGAGTGCAGCTGGACACTGGCAAGGCCTCAGATGGTAAAGGAAGGCCTCTGAGATGACAGAAAATGCTGCAAATACTCAGCAGGTCAGCCAACATCCGGTCAAGATGCTGCCTGACCTGCTGATTATTTCCAGTAGTTTATGCTGTCATTTCAGATTTACAGCATCCGCTCGCAGAAGGAAGAGGAAGATGCAGAAGAGGAGGAAATATAAGAAGAGAAAGCAGAGGCGGAGGAAACAGAAGAGGAGGAAACAAAAGAGGAAGAAGTCAAAGAGGAGGAAGCAGAAGGAAGGATGCAACCCAGATAGCCCCTTTCTGGCTGGGAGATGGAATCATCCGCCTGTGGTCTCAGTGACCACAACCCCAACCCCCTTTCAACATTAGTCCCACACCTTACCTTCCTTCTGTTACTGACCATCACAGCATTCTTTTGGCCATGATGCTAAAATAAAAGCCACCATAAATCAAAGTTTCCAATCCAATTTTATACATCTATAAATCCAATATAACATCAAGAAATCAACTCATCACCCTTATGCATTCCCTTAGTGACTGTCTTGCATGTGCTTTTGCCTATCCTTGTGCTCCTAGGCTGTGCTACCCCAGCATGGCTGGTGGAAGGCTGCTGACTTTCAATGGGGGATCTGCAGATGGCCTTGCAGGATGATCTTGAGGAGCTGGTGGCTGGGAGTGAAGGCATTTGTTGTTGTTGTTGTTGTTGTTCTTCTTCTTCTTCTTCTGCACAAGGTTGGAGTAGTGGTGAGAGGAGGATGGGAAAGCAAGAGGGGCATGCCAGAAGGAGGATAACGTATGAGAATGCCAGCATCCTGTATGCCCCGCCGCTGGACAACGGCTCAGCCATGCCCCTGCCAAGAATGGCCAGCACTGTCTCCTCGAAGGGGGAGAGGTGAGGCTAGGAATGGGAGATGTGCCTCGTGACTGGTGCAGATTGTTGTTAGGTGAGTAATTGGAGGAGTCGTGCATTGAGCAGTGTGTGAGATTAGTGACACAGTTGATAGGAGATAGCTTTTAAAGATGCATTCACTTGATCACTGGTATGAGGTCATGAAACTTCTTTGGGCTTTGGAGCCACATCGTGGGGGTGACACTGCTGGCAGTTTCAATCTTGGTGATGTGGTCCGACATCGTTCTTTCTGGAGGGTCCCCTGGCCCCTGTGGGTAGAGGACCTCTCTTGCAATGTTGACCTGCTGCACAAAGCTGGAGTGCTATGTGCGAGACCCTAGATGCCCCTTCTATGGCTTGCTGATTATTTGGGTTAGTGCTAAAGCACTTTTCCCATATTTTGAGGTTCAGAAGGGAATTCAGCTTTAAATGCTGAAGATTCCCATTTGGGACTTATTTTTCGTGTTAATTTTTTTCAAAAGGCAGTAAGGGCTGAAAACTGCATTTTTTCACCTCATTTAAATTTTTATTAGTTTCTAAGGCATTGTCCTTTCAATGCATTGCCCTATTAACTTCCCACAATGCCTAGTGAACTCCACAACCTTGTTTCCAGAGGTTGTTAGAAGCTGGAACATCGCTTCAGGATGGGAATTTCGACTTTCATGCCTGCAGTAACGTCATCAGGAGGGTGTTGCACAGTAAGTTAGCGTTGGGCTAAACATCTTTAGCCTCCAGTGCATATTTTTCCTTGATATCGCTTCGGCCATTTTCAGCGGCCATTAACCTGAGTTTCCAGTGACACCGGCAACATTCGTTGTGGCCACGAATGTTTCGCCCCATATCAAGTGATACCCTTACCTAACAAAATCTATTGATCTCAGTCTTGAAAATTTCAATTGACCCAACATTCACAGCCTTTTGGGGGAGCGAATTCAAGATTTCCATTACCCTTTATGTGAAAATGTGCTTCCTGATTTTAGTCCGAAATAGTCGCGCTCCAATTTTAAGATTGTGCCCCCATAGTCTGGATTCCCTTACCAGAAGAAATAGTTTCTCTGTATCTACCCTATCGAATCCCTCAATAATTTTAAATACCTCAATTAGATCATCCCTTAATCTTCTAAACTCTGGGGAATACAAGTCAGGTTTATGCAACCTGTCCTTATAAATTAACCGTTTAAGCTCTGGTATCATTCTAGTGAATCTGTACTGTACCCATTCTACAGCCATTATACTTTCCTGAGGTTTGGTGCCCATAACTGAGTACAATGTTCCAGATGAGGTCTTACATAGAAACATAGAAACATAGAAAATAGATACAGGTGTAGGCCATTCGGCCCTTCGAGCCTGCACCGCCATTCAATAAGATCATGGCTGATCATTCCCTCAGTACCCCTTTCCTGCTTTCTCTCCATACCCCTTGATCCCCTTAGCAGTAAGGGCCATACCTAACTCCCTCTTGAATATATCCAATGAACTGGCATCAACAACTCTCTGCGGCAGGGAGTTCCATAGGTTAACAACTCTCTGAGTGAAGAAGTTTCTCCTCATCTCAGTCCTAAATGGCCTACCTCTTATCCTAAGACTATGTCCCCTGGTTCTGGACTTCCCCAACATTGGGAACATTCTTCCCACATCTAACCTGTCCAGTCCCATCAGAATCTTATACGTTTCTATGAGATCCCCTCTCATCCTTCTAAACTCCAGTGAATAAAGGACAGTTGATCCAGTCTCTCCTCATATGATAGTCCAACCATCCCTGGAATCAGTCTGGTGAACCTTCGCTGCACTCCCTCAATAGCAAGAACATCCTTCATCAGATTAGGAGACCAAAATTGAACACAATATTTCAGGTGAGGCCTCACTAAGGCCCTGTACAACTGCAGTAAGCCTTCCCTGCTCCTATACTCAAATCCCCTAGCTATGAAGGCCAACATACCATTTGCCTTCTTCACCGCCTGCTGTACCTGTATGCCCACTTTCAATGACTGATGAAACATGACACATAGGTCTCGTTGCACCACCCCTTTTCCTAATCTGCCACCATTCAGATAATATTTTGTCTTCGTGTTTTTGCCCCCAAAATGGATAACCTCACATTTATCCACATTATACTGCATCTGCCATGAATTTGCCCACTCACCTAACCTGTCCAAGTCACCCTGCAGCCTCTTTGCGTCCTCCTCACAGCTCACATCGCCACCCAGTTTAGTGTCATCTGCAAACTTGGACATATTACACTCAATTCCTTCATCTAAATCATTAGCAAGGCTCTATGTCATTGAGCAAGTATTCAAAACAAGTCAGATCATAAATAATTCAAGGAGTCAAATTTGAATCTTAAATGTCCTTGGATTAAAACATGGAAACACTGTAATTTATTTGGCAATGTTTCGATCTGCTCCATGTCAGTGAAACAGAACACAAAAAGAGGGTTCCTAACAAAGACCTTATAGACAGTATAGCTATTTAACAACTATAATTTTTAATTAAATAAATGGATTAATGATGTTAAGTATATTCAGCTGACATGTGTTTTAGATACATGAACTTGCATTACCTTCTGCAGCAGGTGTTTTCGTTGAGCTAATTCACAAGATTTTATTTCCCTCTACTTTTGCTATACACTTCAAAACAGCACTGTGCAAAAATCACCAACAAAAGATCCTAAAACCCAAATTATTTATCCAAAATTCTGATGTCTTGGCACAATAATAAAGTTGAAGATGTTATGATATTTTTCAAAGTTAATTATTTGGCTAGAATCACAGATGAAAATTCAACTATAGCAGGTTAACGAAACAAGCGATAGAGGATCAGCTCTCCGTGATACTTCCCGCCTGACTTTCCTTTCCATCGACATCAGGGGTGGCCATTCTGCTACCGCACATTTTGTACCCCAATGTAATTGAATTTTACACCCATTACATCTATGGCGATTGTACCACCCAGTAACCATGCACAGTGGAATGGTGAGTTCAATTAATCCGCTTCATTGTTCTTGAGTGCCTTGCAGCAGAACACTGTTTATTGTATGGTTTTGTTTTAGTGTGGGGGACTGTTTGTTACTTTGTTGGAGTAAAATGTCACTTTGACCCTTTGCCATTGGTGTAGTGTTTATCCTTCTTGTGACTTTAGGTGGCACATATCATGGCCAATATTAGCTGCATACCTCAGCTTCCTCCAGTCAAGTGAACGTGTAGCTTGAGCTGGTGATGTGCGGCTCTTGGTCTGCCAGCATCTCCACGCAGCCTCCCCCATGGATGGTATTGCTATCCAATCGGGGCCTCACCAGGTTCCTCTTCATCGTCCTCCTCCTCCTGAGGTGGGTCTGCAATCCCCACTGGCAATGCCTGGCTCTCATAATGGCCAAGCTGTGGAGCATGCAGCACACCACAATGAATTCGGAGACTTGTTGAGGGGAGTATTGAAGGCTGCCTCCAGAGCGGTCCAGGCATCAGAAGCACTGCTTGAGCACCCCAATTGTCTGTTCGATAATGTTGCAGGTGGCTGCATGGCTCTCATTGTAGCGCTGCTCGGCTTCTGTGGTGGGGTTGTGGAGGGGGTTCATGAGCCAGGTGGCTAGGCCATATCCTTTGTCCCTAAGCAGCAGCCGTGCCGTTCCCTTTGTGGCTGAAACAGTCATGAGAACTTGCTCTCATGCAAGATGAAAGCATTCTGGTCACTCCCTGGATAGTGAGCATTCTCTGTTAGGAGCGCTGCATATGGTTGCATACCAGCTGCACCATTAGGCAGTGGTATCCATTTCGATTTCTGAATACCTCTGTGTTGTGGCATGGTGCTCGCAAGGCCATGTTTGTGCAGTCAATGGCCCTTTGAACCCTCGGGAAGCCCGCAATTCTATCAAACCCACATGCCCGCTTTTTCTGGCTGTTCCTGCTCATTATGAAGTCCATTCTGCGGGCGTACAGGGCCTTTGTGATGTGGCGAATGCAGCGTATTGAGAGATGCTGCATATGTCTCCTACTGCTGCCTGGAAGGAGCCAGAGGCATAGAAGGCCAGTGCCACAGTAACCTTCACTGCAATAGGCAACGTAGTACTGTTGCCACTGTAAGTCTGTAAGTCTCTCTGTAGGTGATGGCATATCTCTGTTAGCACTTCCTTTTAGAAGCGCAGCCTTCTCACACACTGCTCATCAGAGAGCTAGAGGTTTGAGCATTAGTACCTGTAAACCTGTGGGGGCTAAGCCCTCCTCCCCAGACATCTTTGGCCTCTCCTTATCTGTGGGCTGACATGGCCAAGAGCCCTTCTTCCATCTTGATGCCGCCTAGCAATAGCATACAACATGATACACTGACGAACTAGTAATGCCCCCATTAAATTCCCCCATTGAAGTTGTAAGGAAACTGTAATGGTAGATAAAACTGCTGCTTTCAAGTCGGAGCTTCACGCAGAATGATGCGCGCAACTGTTGCAGTCAATGTGATCTGCAATGGAGAATCCTCCTCCCTCAATTTAAATATGCGGCAAATACCAAAATACTGGATCATGGGACTGCCTGGTTCTTCTAGCGTCTTTTGAGGCGGGCATATAATGTGGCATTAGGGCCCAATTTTGCAGCCGGGGTGCTAGCAGAGCATTGCACGATGATTGACATCAAGATCTAATTGAAACTGGAGGTGGGGCAGTAAGTTATTGCGCCGCTGCAAATCCTGAGTTGGATTTGATGACTGGGCGGTAAAAGCTGGCCGCCCGCTGTTACACCTTGAAACACTCATTACCGTCCCTCCGGGGTGTTACCAGAGACTCAACTGAGCCAAAAATCTAGCCCTATGCCTCTATTTATAAAGCCAAGGTTCTCATATGCCTTTCTAACAGACTTCTCGACTTATCCTGCCACTTTCAAAGACTTATGTACATACGCCCGTAGTTCTCTCTGTTCCTGCACCTCGTTTAAAATTGCACAATTTGGTTAATATTAGTTTCAATACCTCTTACAATACTAATTTTTTGGTGGGTGGTGTGACTGCTTCAGCTTAGGTAGTGATCTGGCAAGTGGGAAAAGCTAGCAGGGGAGCCCCTGTACAGTTTTAACCACTGCTGTTGGAGAGTGCAGGGCTATTTGTCCATAGGGCAAATATGGGCAATGTTTTGCCAGCTAGGCAGCACACTCAGCCTTTGCACACAATGTATGAGACCACATCAGAAAGAAGGCTCAGGAAGTGTTTGATACAAGTGTGGCACATCATTTGGCCAGGGTTCCATATATATGTGGATGCAATGAGGTGGGAGGCATAGCAATTGATTGTTGGTCTGATAGATGGTCTGGGGCACAATCAGCGAGACTTTGTGCACTTGTAAAATGTGAGACTGCTGGTTATGCAGTGACCCCAGATAAAGGGAATCTGCTGCCTCGTGAACAAGTGGCCAATGAAGTCTTGACCCAAGTAAAACCACATCTGGTACTGACTGATGAATCTATAATGGGCAGAATTGCCTGCATTTGTATTTTTTTTAGAGGAATTAGATATACCCCTGGATAAAGTGTGGTTATGTCGATGGGTGTGACAGGAATAGGATTTTAGCATCTGTGCCACATGTCTTGGGTGTTGAGGAAATTATGGCAAACTTTCTGAATGGGGAGAAGAGTAAATGCTGGGAGGTGAATCCGATGCAAAACCTGTGCAGCCAGCCAGTGCAGATGCTAATGGCATTCTGCAGTTGTATCACCTGAACAGTCAAGTCTTTGTGATATTTAGCACAACACTCCAAGTGCAGATGTGCCAGAGACTTGTATAGCACTGTTCAATGATCCTAGCCATACAATCTAAATCCCCGTTTGCTTTCTACAGCCACCTGATGTTGCTTGAGTATTTTTAACAAATGATCAACTACTACGCTAAGTCTCGTTCTTAATCTGTTACCTTTAACAAGTATCCCTGCACAGAGTTTCATAACAAGTGCAATACACTGCAATTATCTACATGAAATGTCAATTGCCGTTCACCTAACGTATCTAAATTGGCCTGCAGCTTATTAATTTGGTCTGAATTAGTAACACAATGCACATTTTTGGAGCATCTAATTTAAGAATGTTTCAATTTAAGCCCTCTTCTAGATGATACAGAGCCCTGTCAAACTCCAGTTAGAACTGGGAACCATTCAAATTCACTCCCATTTAATAACAATCCTCTGCTCACGTGATACTATTCCAGCATAATTGATGTTTTATGAGATCTATCTTTCCTAATAGCCAATGGTCTGTCTTGTATTTCATCAAATATTTTTGGAAGTCAAGGCATATAACATCAACCGGACTATCTTCAGCCACCATTCTTGTCACAAAAACACAATCAAGACAGTGAAGCACAACCTATATTTCCTAAAGCTATGTTATTTATTTGTAATAAACCCTAAATTCTCCCATTGATTATCTAATCACACCGACTATCATGCTTTCCAACAGCTTCCCTGTGACCAAAGTCAAAAACGCAAACCTATCATTTTCAAAATCTGATTTCTTCACTTTGTTAAATAAAGAGACCACACAAGATTCCCTCAATTCATGGCAACAAACCTAGATTCTAATGAGCTGTTGAATATATGTGCTAAATTATATCACCCATTTCCCTGAGCACTGAGGAGTAAATGGTATCGGTCCTGCAGCACTAACAATCTATTTTTTATTTGTTCCTGGGATGTACGCATCACTGGCAAGGTTAGCATTTATTGCCCATTCCATAATTGCACTTGAGAAAGTGGTGGTGAGCTGCCTTCTTGAACCACGGCAGTCCGTGAGGTGAAGGTACTCTCATAGGGTTAACAGGGTGGATAAAGGGGAACCAGTGGATGTGGTGTATTTGGACTTCCAGAAGGCATTTGACAAGTTGCCACATAAAAGGTTACTGCACAAGATAAAAGTTCACAGGGTTGGAGGTAATATATTAGCATGGATAAAGAATTGGCTAACTAATAGAGAACAGAGAATTCATTCACTGGTTGGCAAGCAGTGACTAGTGGAGTATTGCAGGGATCAGTGCTGGGACCTCAACTATTTACAATCTATATTAACGACTTGGAAGAAGGGACTGAGTGTAACGTAGCCAAGTTTGCTGACGATACAAAGATGGGAGGAAAAGCAATTAGTGAGGAGGACAAAAAAAATCTGCAAAAGGACATAGACAGACTAAGTGAGTGCGCAAAAATTTGGCAGATGGAGTATAATGTTGGAAAGTGTGAGGTCATGCACTTTGGCAGAAAAAAATCAAAGAGCAAGTTATTATTTAAATGGAGAAAGATTGCAAAGTGCCGCAGTACAGCGGGACCTGGGGGTACTTGTGCATGAAACACAAAAGGATAGTATGCAGGTACAGCAAGTGATTAGGAAGGCCTATGGAATCTTGGCCTTTATTGCAAAGGGGATGGAGTTAAAAGTAGGGAAGTCTTGATACAGCTATATAAGGTATTGGTGAGGCCACACCTGGAATACTGTGTGCAGTTTTGGTTTCCATATTTATGAAAAGATATACATGCTTTGGAGGCAGTTCAGAGAAGGTTCACTAGGTTGATTCTGGAGATGAGGGGTTTGACTTATGAGGAAAGGTTGAGTAGGTTGTCCTCTACTCATTGGAATTCAGGTGATCTTATCGAAACATTTCAGATTATGAGGGGGCTCGACAAGGTGGATGCAGAGAGAATGTTTCCACTGATGGGGGAGACTAGAACTAGAGGGCATGATCTTAGAAAAAGGGCCGCCCATTTAAAAAAAAGAGGAGAAATTTCTTCTCTCAGAGGGTTGTAAATCCATGGAATTCACTGCCTCAGAGAGCTGTGGAAGCTGAGACATTGAATAAATTTAAGACAGAAATAGACAGTTTCTTAAACGATAAGCGGGTAAGGGGTTATGGGGAGCGAGCAGGGAAGTGGAGCTGAGTCCATGATCAGATCAGCCATGATCTTATTGAATGGCCGAGCAGGCTCGAGGTGCCATGTGGCCTACTCCTGCTCCTATTTCTTATGTTCTTATGTTCTTATAGTGCTGTTAGGGAAGGAGTTCCAGGATTTTGACCCAGCGGCGATGAAGGAATGACGATATATTTCCAGGTCAGGATGGTGTGTAACTTGGAGGGGAACCTGCAGGTGGTGGTGCTCGCATGCACCTGCTGTCCTTGTCCTTCTAGGTGGTAGAGGTCATGGGTTTGGGAGGTACTAAGATTTGGGACTAAAGTTGAAAGGGGATTTACGGTTATGGTCACTGGGACTGCAGGCAGATGATTTAATCCCAGATATCCAGGCCACAAAGGGTCTGTCCGAGTTGCATCCTTCAGTCTGCTTCTTCCTCTTCTGCTTCCTCCTCTTCCCTCTGCAAGCGAAAGCTATAAATGTGAAATGACAACTTAAAATCCTGGAAATACCCAGCCTGTCAGGTAGCATCTCGATCTGAAATGTAAAGTCAGTTTTTCTCTTCACAGATGTTGCCTGACAGCTGAGTATTTGCAACATGTTCTGTCCTCTCAAAGGCCTTCATTTACCATCTGAGCCCTTGCAAGCATCCAACAGCACTCCTATAACACTTAAAGAACTTTTCACATCTGTTGCAGCAAGCCACCAGTACAATAAAATTTAAAAAAAACATGACCAAAACCTTAAATGCAAACTTACTTGAACAATATGTCTGTCCCTTTAAGAGGTGCAGACATCGCCAACTGTCAGCCAGGTTAAAATGGCATGCTTTCGAACCCACCACTGAATTCAGCGCTAGGGTCGAAGTTCGCGCTTTTGACATAAAGTTAGCATTGCACGCTGATTTACATCATAATGCTGCCATTTTTTCCAGCATGGTGCTGCAGTTACTGGCAGTGCAAAGATAAGGACAAAAACGACGGCCACGGTGGGAACCGCCAGCAGCTGGCAAAAGAGCGGCAGCTGACACTTTAGCACCAGTTAATGGCGTGACAGTATGGCGCGAAGGCCATGAATTTCTTGCCCCAAATTTTCTGGTCAAACCACTTTCTCCCAGTCATGGGTGCTCGAGCTGCCATCTCGTTTAAGAATATAAGAACATAAGAACATAATAAATAGGAGCTGGAGTAGGCCATTTGGCCCCTCGAGCCATTCAATAAGATCATGGCTGATCTGATCATGGATTCAGCTCCACTTCCCTGCCTGCTCTCCATAACTCTTTACCCTCTTATTGTTCAAAAATCTGTCTATCTCCATGTAAATATATTCAATGACCCAGCCTCCACAGCTCTCTGGGGCAGAGAATTCCATAGATTTACAAACCTCTGAGAGAAGAAATTCCTCCTCATCTCAGTTTTAAATGGGCAGCCACTTATTCTGAGACTATGTCCCCTAATTTTAGTTTCCACTATGAGTGGAAATATCCTCCCTGCATCCACCTTGTCGAGCCCCCTCATTATTTTATATGTTTCAAAAAGATCACCTCTCATTCTTCTGAACTCCAATGTGTATAGGCCCAACCTACTCAACCTCTCTTCATAAATCAACACCCTCATCTCCGGAATCAACCGAGTGAACCTTCTCTGAACAGCCTCCAATGTAAGTATATTCTTCCGTAAATACAGAGATCAAAACTGTTATGCTCATAATAAAGTGATACAAATGAGTACTCTATGCAATGAGTAAGTGTGATCTTAGCTCCTTTAATTAAACTCCAGAGTGCTGGTACAACGTGGGAGACCTGCTTATATAGAGTGCTCCCAAGGGATGCTGGAATCCTTTGGGACTCCAACAGGTAGGCTCTCTGATGGTGGTGTGATACAGGTTGCCAAGGGTTACATACATAACATCACTCCCTCCCAAAGTCAATAGTACACTTATTTGCAGGGTGAGACGATCTGGGGCTTTTCACTCCCTTGTCGATCGTCTCGGTACAAATGCAGGTGTGGGTGAGTTGGTTGGTTCTTTGCTGGGCTGCTGGGCAGCCGGCCTTGCTGGGCTGCTGGGGATGATGAGTTTGGCTTCGTGGTCAACCATGATGTCGGTTGTCACTTGTGTGTGTGTTGGAGCGTCAAAGTTGGTGGTGTCCCCTTCGGATTTCTCGTGGCTGTTTATGAACCGCAATTTGGTTTGGTCCAAATGCTTTCTGCACGTTAGTCCATTGGCCAATTTGACCTGAAACATCCTACTCCCTTCTTTGGCTATGACTGTTCCAGCAAGCCATTTGGGACCATGTCCATAATTGAGTAAAAACACAGGGTCATTGACTTCAATATCGCGTGACAAGTTTGCGCGATCATGGTACATGCTTTGTTGATGTCGCCTACCCTTGACGTGATCATGGAGATCATGGTGGACAAGAGAGAGCCTTGTTTTGAGCGCCTTTTCATGAGTAGCTCGGCTGGGGGATCCCCGGTGAGCGAGTGGGGCGGTAGCTGAGCAGGACTCGGAACAGTCGGGTCTGCAGGGAGCCTTCCGACACACGTTTCAAGCTTTGCTTGATGTTTTGAACTGCCCGTTCTGCCTAGTCTTTGGATGCGGGCTTGAATAGGGCAGATGTGACTTGCTTGATCCCATTGCAAGTCATGAATTCCTTGAATTCAGCAGTGGTGAAACACAGCCCATTGTCGCTGACAAGGACATCCGGCAGGCCGTGTGTGGCAAACATGGCTCATAGGCTTTCGATGATGGCGGTGGACCTGCTTACAGACATTATTACACATTCAATCCATTTTGAATAAGCATCCACAACAACCAAGAACATTTTGCCTTGAAATGGGCCCGCAAAGTCAACGTGGATCCTAGACCACAGTTTGGAGGGCCACGACCACAAATTTAGTGGTGCCTCTCTGGGTGCATTGCTCAGTTGAGAGCAAGTGTTGCATTGGCGCACGCATGAATCTAAGTCTGAGTCGATGCCGGGCCACCACACATGGGATCTGGCTATGGCTTTCATTACTGTGCCTGGGTGGGTAATGTGTAGGTCATGTATGAATGTTTCCCTGCCTTTCTTAGGCAAAACCACGTGATTACCCCACAAAAGATAGTCCGCCTGAAAGGACATTTCGTCTTTGCGCCTTTGGTATGGCTTGATCTCTTCCTGCATCTCCGCTGGGACACTGGACCAGCTCCCATGGAGGACACAGTTTTTTACTCGGGACAGTAAAGGATCCTGGCTGGTCCAGGTCCTGATCTTGCGGGCCGTAACAGGTGACTCTTTGTTTTCGAATGCATCCATCACCAAGAGCAAGTCTGCAGGCTGTGCCATTTCCACCCCGGTGGTGGGCAATGATAGCCGACTGAGAGCATCAGCACAGTTCTCTGTACCTGGTCTATGGCGGATTACATAGTTATATGCAGACAGTGTGAGCGTCCATCTTTGGATGTGGGCAGAGGCATTGGTGTTAATCCCTTTGCTCTCTGAGAATAGCGATATGAGCAGCTTATGGTCAGTTTCTAGCTCAAGCTTCAGACCAAACAGCTACTGGTTCATTTTTTTCACCCCTAAACGCACGCCAGAGCTTCTTTTTCAATCGTGTTGTAAGCCCTTTCGGCCTTGGTCAATCACCTGGATGCATAGGTGACCGGTTGCAATGTTTCCGATTCGTTAGCCTGTTGTAACACACACTCAACCCGGTATGACGAAGCATCGCAAGCTAGCACTAATTGTTTACATGGGTTGTACAGAACAAGCAGTTTGTTGGAATATAACAGATATCTGGCTTTCTCAAAAGCATCCTTTTTTGATTTCCCCCATACCCAGTCATTTCCCTTGCTCAGTAGCACATGTAGGGGTTCTAGCAAGGTGCTTAACCCAGGTAGGAAATTACCAAAATAGTTGAGGAGTCCCAGGTACGACCGCAGCTCAGTCACGTTCTGTGGTCTCGGCGCGTTCTTGATGGCCTCCGTCTTGGTGTCGGTGGGTCTGATGCCATGTGCCGCGATTCTTCTTCTTAAGAACTCGACCTCTGGCGCCAGGAAAACACACTTCGAGCGTTTCAACCTGAGTCCCACGCAATCTAGCCGACTTAGAACCTCTGCCAGATTCTTCAAGTGTTCGATGGTGTCCCGACCTGTGACCAGTATGTCGTCCTGGAAAAGCACGGTGCGTGGAACCAACTTTAGCAGGCTCTCCATGTTCCATTGGAAAATTGCCGCGGCCGAACGAATCCCAAACGGGCATCTGTTATAGATGAGCAGACCTTTGTGCGTGTTGATGCAGGTGAGGCCTTTCGAAGATTCCTCCAGCTCCTGCGTCCTGTAGGCCGAGGTCAGGTCCAACTTGGTGAACGTCTTTCCTCCAGCCAGGGTCGCAAATAGGTCGTCTGCCTTGGGTAGCGGGTACTGGTCTTGTAGTGAAAAACGATTAATCGTTACTTTATAGTCCTCACAAATTCTGACCGTGCTGTCGCTTTTGAGAACCGGAACAATCGGACTGACCCACTCATTGAACTCCACCGGCGCGATGATGCCTTCTCGCTGCAGCCTGTCCAGTTCAATTTCCACTTTCTCTTGCATCATTTATGGTACCGCCTGTGCCTTGTGGTGGATGGGTCGTGTCCCAGGAACCAAGTGGACCTGCACCTTCGCCCCCGAGAAATCTCCAATGCCTGGCTCAAACAATGACGGGAATCTGCTCAGAACCTGGGCACATGAGGCATCGTTGACGGACGAAAGTGCTCGGATGTCGTCCCAGTTCCAGCGGATTTTTCCCAGCCAGCTTCTGCCGAACAGTGTGGGGCCATCCCCTGGCACAATCCATAGTGGGAGTTTGTGCACTGCTCCATGATAGGAGACTTTTACTGCTGCGCTGCCAATTACAGGGATCAGCTCTTTGGTGTAAGTTCTTAGCTTGGTGTGAATGGGGCAAAGCTTGGGCCTGTGTGCCTTGTTGCTCCACAACCTGTCGAAGACCGTTTTGCTCACACCCATGTCCAGTTCCATGGATACTGGAATTCTGTTCAGTTCAACTTTTGACATGATTGGTGGACATTTTGTAGTGAAGGTGTGTACCCCATACACTTGTGCCTCCTCGGTTCGAGTCTCTAGTTCAGCCTGATCCACCATGGATCAATCTTCCTCTGCAACGTGGTGGTTTGCAGGGTTTGCAGCTCATCTGCACATTCGTTGGAGATGTCCCATTGTTCTACAGCCTTTGCACGCATAGTGTTGAAGTGGCATTGATTGGCCCGATGATCACCTCCACAGCGCCAACAAGGTGTTAACGGCCTCGCATTAATGATTGATGGAGGACTCTGGGTCATCTGAGGTCATACAGCTGCCGGCAGGTACGTTCTGCCATATGCATTCCTGCTTGAAAATGACTTTTTTTTGTACTGTACTAGCCGAAACCTCTTTATGCTGTGAAATTTGTTTGGTGTTATCGTTGGTGGACATAAATGCCTCAGCTATCGTTATGGCTTTGCTCAGATTCGGTTTTTCAACAGTCAATAGTTTACAAAGGATAAGCACATGACCAATGCCAAGCACAAAAAAGTCTCAGCATTTGTTCAAGGAATCCATCGAATTCGCAATGTCCTGCAAGGCGCCTTAGTTCGGCGACGTAGCTCGCCACTTC
The DNA here is from genome assembly GCF_044704955.1 of Pristiophorus japonicus. NCBI lineage: Eukaryota > Metazoa > Chordata > Chondrichthyes > Pristiophoridae > Pristiophorus > Pristiophorus japonicus. The sequence continues at coordinate 383,713,660 of NC_091977.1, read as the reverse complement.
CTGGCCTTCCGACCGTTGACACGTGTAGAACCGATACCTCGCCATCAAAACGCTTTCCCTCGGATTTAGGTGCTCCCGGACCAACGAATGCAATTCTTCATAGGATTTGGTTGTTAGTTTCACCGGAGCTAGAAGATTCTTCATGAGGCCATAGGTTGTTGCCCCGCAGACGGTAAGGAGGATCGCCCTTCGTTTGACAGTGTTCTCGTCCACTTCCAGCTCATTGGCCACGAAGTATTGGTCGAGTCGCTCCACGAAGACCTCCCAATTGTCCCCTTCTGAGAATTTCTCCAGGATACCAACAGTTCTTTACCTTTTCGCGTGGTTGTTCGTTATCTCGTTGCCAATTGTTATGCTCATAATAAAGTGATACAAATGAGTACTGTATGCAATGAGTAAGCGTGACCTTAGTTCCTTTAATTCAACTCCAGAGTGCTGGTACAGCGTGGAAGACCTGCTTATATACAGTGCTCCCAAGGGATGCTGGGATCCCTTGGGACTCCAACAGGTAGGCACTCTGGTGGTGGTGCGATACAGGTTGCCAAGGGTTACATACATAACAAAAACTGTATGCAGTACTCAAGCTGTGGCCTCACCAATACCCTGTACAGTTTTAGCAGGACTCCTTTGCTTTTATACTCCATCCCCCTTGCAATAAAGGCCAACATTCCATTTGCCTTCCTGATTACTTGCTGTACCTGCATACTCACTTCTTGTGTTTCATTCACAAGGACCCCCAGGTCCCTCTGTACTGCAGCACTTTTCAATTTTTCTCCATTTAAATTATAATTTGCTTTTCTATTTTTTCTGCCAAAGTGGCTAACCTCACATTTTCCCACATTGTAATCCATTGGCCAAATGTTTGCCCACTCACTAAGCCGGTCTATATCCTTTTGCAGATTTTTTGTGTCCTCCTCACAATTTGCTTTCCCACCCATCTTTGTATCAGCAGCAAACATGGCCTGCAGCATGACAGAGAGATGGAGCAAAGGCAGTGAAAAAGAGGACAAGCTGCCATTTCTTGCAACCAGACCTATAGCCTCACTTAAGGGCAAGGACAATGCTGCCAATGGCTGTGAATTTGACCGTGGCCCTGAATTCCTTCATGTTGGGATCAGAAGAACATAAGAATATAATAAATAGAACAGGAGTACGCCATACGGCCCCTCATGGCTGATCTGATCATGGACTCAGCTCCACTTCCCTGCCCGCTCCCCATAACCCGTTATCCCCTTATCGATTAAGAAACCGCCTATTTCTGTATTAAATTTATTCAATATCCCAGCTTCCACAGCTCTCTGAGGCAGTGAATTCCACGGATTTACAACCCTCTGAGAGAAGAAATTTCTCCTTATCTTTGTTTTAAATGGGCGGCCCCTTATTCTAAGATCATGCCCTCTAGTTCGAGTCTCCCCCATCAGTGGAAACATCCTCTCTGCATCCATCCTGTGTAAAACTCAAAGTTTTCTCAAAATTCAAAGATTCACTCTCTGTGTGAAGAAACCCTAAGGAAGGATCATTTTGGACTCGCTTAAAATGAACTTTGGGATTTTAAAAGGTGCATGGGTCTGCAAGGGAAAAGGGCTATGAAACCAGGGGAATACTAACCTTTGAAAAGCCAGCCTTTGGGTATTGGAGCTGTCTGGGATCTTGGAGCTAAACAAATTGTCTGAGGAATTGTGTAAACTCCAAAACTCTGCTCCCTAGGAGACATTAACATCGCAACAATTGACCCAGAGATAGCCAGCCACAGCTCTAAGCCTGAAACCCATCCAGCACATGCATAATGTTAATCACCTATATCCGGCCTGCATGGAAACCCCAGGCCTCGGCAGACCACGTAATAATAATTTGTACAATCACAACTCAAATTCAACAGATCAACACATCCTAAACAAGTTACCGTTAACAAGCCTGCCAAAATCCAACAAAGAATTACCAAGCCCGCCAAAACCAAGACAAAGAATCGGGTTTGATTTGGTGTGCAGATTAGAAAGGCTCTCAAAGTATAATTGAGGCCATTTTTTATGGGTTAATAAGCTTGCTACACAGCCTTCCACGCAGCTTTCTAGAGCTTTCTGAGCATCAGCATCTTCGGCCTCGACAGCACTCCTGGGTTACACTGCTCTGCCACCGGAGAAGAAGGAAGAACATCATCAAAAAGGCAGAGAAAAGCAGTTCTCGGTGACTTCGAACATCACCAACTCATCGCGGCAACAAAATGACCACAGCCAACGTGGTAACATCGAACCACCACGATCGACAAATCCGAAGAAAGAAATTACTCAAGAAGAAACCGAAGATTCAAAAGTTTTCCACTCTACAATCTATTCCTGGCTTACAATGGATGAAACGTTACCTAAAGTAACCCAAAGTCCTACTCCTACAAGAAGAAAGTGGCTACTCACCCCATAACTCCAAACCGCGCCTTACCGCATCAGTGGACTCAACCCAACTGAAGAACTATGCAGCAAAAAGTCTTCCATGACGTTCGGGGTACGGCAAGCAGAACCTATAGAGTCCAGCGGACCCTGAAACCGTGAACCACCGTTAACTGTCAATAAGACGCTTAGTGAGCATTATCCCTGTTGCCCTAGAGTTTAACCTAGTCAGATTTCGGCATTGGGAGGTGGAGGTGTATTATCTTCTGTAATCCCTTTTGCATGTGTAATAAAGTGTTCCTTATTCTAGAGATTGTAAGTTGTGACATGGTACTTTTCTTTCCTGAATAAAATCAAAGTTTCTTGCACCAAAACCAGCTGTCTGCTGCATTTTGTCACATCCCCAAATAAATCCAAAGTCTAGAACCCAGGGAGTGGGAGTGATTCGAATCGCTCAGAAGGTCAGAAGTAAACCTGACCCCCACACCACCCCCTACAGAATGGCGACCGCGGCAGGACTTTGGTACAAAGGATGTGATGCAGGGAACACTGTTTTGGAGGAAAAAACTGAGATGGAAGAGCAGATTTCCTCTTATGTGTATAATAAAGTAAATATCCAGGAGACGCTGCAGCCCAGTGTACTGCAAGCAAAGACCATAAGGAATCAATAGAGAAAGCAATCTGATTGAGCTGCTTGCAGCGATAGGTTCAGCTCCTCGATAGAAGTATTGAGTCACTACAGGCAGAACTATGGGAATGTGTGGAAAAATCAGATGAAAGGGCTATGGCAGGAGAAAGGTTAAGGGGAGAACTGCGCCAGCTGAAACATGGAAAGGCACAGTTAATGGAGAGGTTCAGGAACAGCCAGGATTACTTTCAGTGTCAGGTCATCATGGCTAAGAATAATGAAAAGGTACTGCGGGAAGAGAATGCTCGCCTTACCTTTCAAGTAAAAGAGCAGGAGGAGAGGTTAAGAGACGTCCAGGCAGCTTACAAAGTAGCCAGCACTAATGGGTTTGAGTCGGGAGGCCAAGTTCCCTGCCAGCAACAAATCAAAAGTTTAACCCTTGCTCTGTCCAAGGCCAAAGGCATGGTATGCCTAATAAGCCCGGGTGCGGCCCGGGTGAACCTGGAAGAGAAGGAGGAAACTGTTCAACCTGTGGAATCGAGGTTGGTACCGGTTTGGCAGCAGGAGGGGTGACCAAGTTGTGAGGCGGACAGGGATTGCGGAACACCACCACATGTGGCACTGAGTTTCAGCTCGGTTTGGCAGCAGGGAGAGATGGGCGAGCCAGAGCAAGAAGGGCCAGAACCGGGCCGATGTGCCCGGTCCGGCAACAAAAGTTTGGCCTGCCGGGCGGTGGTGGGGGTCAGGGACCCCTAGAAAGTCAGTTCATGGTTCCACACATTACCCAACAGCTTAGGGCTATGATAAACCACCTGGCTAAGCTCACTCAGAAGGGGGACCCCTCGGTCCACTTTATGGAAGTGGAACAGGCAGGGGATATTAACGGGTGCGATGATGCCGAGATAGCAATGATGCTCCTCCTCTCACTGGATGGCAAGCTGTATCAGTCCCTCTCTGTCGAAAACAAAAGGGGGCAGAGTACATATGCTGCCATCCGGGAGGACATTTTGGAAGCCATGGATTGTAACGATGGGACTCCCTTCTCCAGAGTGGAGAAGACAGTGCAGCTGAAAGGAGAAACCCCACAGGCTTTCACAGACAGACTGTGGCCTGTGTACCTGAGCGCCTGTGGTGGGGCTCTCAACTGGGATCACCTGACCCGGGACAAGAGAGCCCGCTGGCCCCGAAGCCTGGTGGCAAACAGTTCACGATGGATCACAGCAAAAACTGAGGCCTGGTTTGACCCGAGAGATCCCCGTGCCACCGAGGAGGGAGTGGCCAGACAACTGACCCAAGCATACCAGAACGGCAGAGGAAGGGAAGAGCACCCACCCAAAAGAAAGGTCCACGAAATCAGATCTAGTCAGGATAAGAAGGAATGGCACCAGGAAAAGGGCAACCCCTCTGATACGAAGCGTACCTGCTTCAGGTGCGGGAAGAGTGGGCACTGGAGAAAGGATTGTAGGAATCCATGGAAGAGTAGCGCAGGGAAGAATTCTCCAGCCCCTGCCCAAAAGACCGAGACCGAGAAACCAGTCTCTCCCCACACGTTCGACACATTCATGACTGTGCTCCGAACAGTACTAGATGGCCCTGGGAGGGTAGCAGCCGCCACCAGTACCGTAATCCCATCTGCCCCAACAGACACAGCCTGTTCACTGTGTTCCTTCAAGTACGATGCATGGAGGAGACCGTTCGTTCAGATGGAGGTGGAGAAGGTGAAGGGGACTTATCTGCTGGAAAGCGATGCATCAAGCACCCTCATCTATGCAGATAACCCCGCCGCCTCACCTCTGTCTAACGGGATCCCCTACAGCTTAGTGGGTTTCACAGGCACCGAGCAGGCTGGCTCATTCTCCGTTCTGCTCTCTATTCATTTGGGAACATTCCACACCAAGTGGACTTGTGTCCTAATGAAGTGGGAGCAGGAAGGGAAGGGGATCCTGGGGGCTGATTTTATTATAGGCCAGGGGATTCCAATGGATTTAAGGAACCACTGTCTTTGGGGGGCAGTGTGTACGGGACAGGAAAGTGAGGTGGTGGTTATCCCAGAAAAACAGGACAAAGGGATGGTGTGTACCATGAAGCCAAAGGAGGGTTATGACCTCAAATCGCTGGTCAGTAACACTCCGATGGAATACCAAGAGTGTGTGAGAGCACATCTTGCAGCTTTTGCCACTCACAAACATGACTGTGGAAGGGTAAACGGGGTTGAGGTTAGCGTAGCTGGGGACCCCATGACCCGACCGCAAAAGCAGTACAATTTCCCCAGGGAGGCGGAGGCAGACATGGAAACAGCCTTGTGTTCTTTGGTTAAGCAGGCGGCATTGAGACCAATAGCCACCCATGTGAACTCTCCATCGTGGCCGGTTAGGAAACTGGACAACTCCTGGAGAGCCACGGTGGACTATTGAGTACTCAACCGTAACATCCCCGCCTGTGCACCCACAGTTGCTGCCGTCGCCGACCTCATTGGAAATATCCCAGCCTCCGTGACCACCTTCACAGTACTGGATATTTCCAATGGGTTTTGGTCCATCTCTTTACGAAGAGAAGACTAGAACAAGGTTGCTTTTACCTTTAAAGGCCAGCAATAAACTTGAAACTGTCTCCCTCAGGGCTTCCACAACAGCCCTAGCATTTTTCAACAATGTATGGCAAATTGTTTAAAGAACTTCAGCGGACCCCAGCAGTTAGTACAGTGTGTGGATGACCTGCTCCTATTCAACGATGAGGGGGAGGAGCATGGCCCACTGCTAGCTGAGTTGCTGGAGCTGCTGAAAGAAGAAGGGTTTAAAGTTAATCCCTAGAAGGCATAGATCGGCCTGAAGGAAGTAAAATTCTTGGGTCTGACTGTGCGAGTTGGGGAGAGAGCCATTGACAAAGCTAGTGCAGAAGTTACCCGCCCCCAACACAGTGACAGGAGTAAGATCTTTTCTAGGGCTGACCGGGTACTGCAGAGATTTCATTGAGGATTATGCAGCCACCGCAGCCCCTCTGCTCCGACTCCTACACAAGGGAGTGGAGTGGGATTGGGACAAAGGTTGCGAGGCAGCATTTATCCAAATCAAGAAAGACCTGCAGACCGCGCCGGCCCTAGGGGCCATTGATGGGGCAAGGAGTTTTTCCTGGAGATAGCAGCCAGCGGGGACAGTCTGAGCGCAGTACTGCTCCAGGAGCGGCATGGCCGGCTGAGACCAGTGGTTTACTCCTTCAGGATACTCACCGACGTGGAGAAGGGATACTCCAATTGTGAGCGGCACCTCCAAGCCACTCACTAGGCTGTGAAAAGATCATTGATCTTCACAGGGGGTGTCCCCTATCACACTCCTTACCCATCACACGCCCACCCAGATGCTTCTGGACGGAAAAATCAAGGACGGGACAGTGAGCAGTGCCCACATCGCTCGCTGGACCCTACTCCTCTCCCAGATGGACCTAAGGGTAAAAGGTCTCTCGGAGCCAAGGCTCACAGCCAACATGATCTATCCAGGGACAGCCCACCGGTGTTCCTTAGAAGGGGTATGGGAAATTAACATAGGCTTTCGGGCTGGGTTACACCCCACAGGCCGAGAAATCTATGTAGATGGTTCAAGCACGGTATCTGCAGGTGAACGACTCACAGGCTGCGGAGTTTATGACCCAGAGGCAGGCATTACCCTGGCGATTAAACTCCCCAGTACCAGGAGTGCCCAGCATGCTGAACTGTCGCCGGTGGTATACGTGGTCACACACCCCGAGGAATTCCATACCCCGTATACGATTTGCTCGGACAATATGTTCACATGCAATTCGTGTACGGAATACCTAGCTATTTAGTCCCGTCGCAGATACCCATCTGCAGACGGGAGACCCCAGGCGATTAAGCCTTTACTGGAAAAGATCATGGCAGACGTAGGGGAGGAAGGGAAGGTCTATATATACAAAGTGAAGGCACATTCAACCACTGAACCCCGTAGCGAGGGAAACCAGCAGGCTGACATGTTGGCCAAGCAAGGTGCTCGCACGGGCAAGCTCTGGGACCCTTACAACCCAAGCCCCATTGCAGCGGTTAGGGGCGGGATTGAGATGACAGGGAGGGCAGGGGTAGCATTGCCCCCGGACCTGAAAACGGTTCAGAACCAAGACCCCGTCCTCAAAACTGTCTTGAACATGCTAGCTAAAGGGGAAAAGGTAGACGGCCCGTACAGCACCGCAGCTATTGCCATTAAAGAAGGCATGTTGTTCAGCGGGGGAGCAACAGGTAGTACCACAACAACACTGGAGCGAATTCCTCCAACTGGCCCACGAGGGTCCAGGAGCAGGACACCCCGGAACTGAAACCACCTGGCAATGGGTGGAACAGGCAGGGTGTGGCCGGGACTCAGGGAAGATGTCCGCGAGTTCTGCGCCGGCTGTCTGGTGTGTGCTGCCAACAACCCAGACCCCTAGAAAAGGAAGGTGTCTATGGGACATATCAGGAGAGTAGAGGGACCCAGACAGTCGATCCAGGTCGGTTACATCGGCCCCCTACCCACTGCCCAGGGAGGCTACAAGTATTGCCGAGTGTTGGTGGATGTGTTCACTAAGTGGGTGGAAGCCTTCCCATGCCGTACAGCATGGATCCTGGTCAGTGAAGTGTTCTCCCGATGGAGACTACCCCAGTACGTGCAGTCCGACCAAGGGAGTCACTGCACCTGGCAGATGATGCAGGAGACCCTTAAGGTACTCGGCATCGAGGGAAAATGGCACGTCGCCCACAACCTGCAGTCATCCGGGCCTGTGGAGCGTTTAAACCGCACTATTAAAGAAAGATTATGAAAAGAGATGGGGGATTCATCCAAGAAGTGGGTAGAGGTCTTGCCACTGGTCCTCATGGGGATCCGGGCCAGCCAGTCAAAGAGCACGGGGTACTCCCAGTACGAGCTCATGACCCGCAGGGCCATGCATACCCCCACCCATGTACTAGCCCCGGTGCTCACGGAAGGTCAGCTTAGGGAAGTGAGCCAGGACAGCTTTGCCAGGAATCTGTTTGAACACCTTAAACAGATTCACTGGCAGGCTGCTAACAACATGGGAAAACAGCATCGGAGCAACCGACTGCTGCTAGAGCCCCGCAAACACCACGAATGGGAGATAGGGGACCAGGTTATGGTACGGAACTACGCTCGACTAGGGGCTTTTGAGGCACTGTACATGGGGCCATACCACATTGTTGACAAGGCAAGCCCCATGGTTTATTCCGTAAAGATGCCCCGCCATACAAAGTGGTTCCACATAAACCAGTGTAAACTGTTTAACCCCGGGATAGCTGCTAAGCGCAAGGGACAGCCAGAAACAGTGAACCGTTCTGGGGACAGGGATCCTCAGCCAGCAGCCTCCGACTGTGGAAAGCCCACAGGGGACGTTGCAGACTCACAGACTGTACCTAGAGGGGCAGTGAACTGAATCACTGGAGGAGCTATCCCCCCAATCATGTGGGACTCAGACCCCCCCCTCCCCAGTAGCCAGAGCCTTAAGAAGGACTCGCCGCACACCACGGCCTAGGACACCGTGGTCCCCAGCACCCTAGTTTCAGTGGGACAGCCCCGGGAGGTTTGCCATCCGTAAAAGGATACCCACGATCAGGGACCAGTCTACGGACAGGGACCCCCAGCCAGTACCCTTCGGCAGTGAGGGACTCACAGGAGAGGTAGTGGTGGGCCAACCACCAACTGAGAGTTCCCAGCCTGCAGCCCCCAGCTTCACAGAACCCACAGTTAACAAAATGAACTCAGCAGCCACACCGAAAGGGGCAGTGTGCTGTAGTACCGGAGGGGCCAATCCCCCGATAATGTGGAACTCAGACACACCTCTGGTCAGAACACTCCGGATCCTGCGGTACAGGCCGCCTTACCGCCAGCCATACAGACAGCCCAGAGGCCGAATAAGGAAGGAGAAGAACAGGGATTAACCTGGCCACCTGGGGACAGGTGGCAGATGTAGATAATAGTACGATATGAGTTTAAGAAGGTTTAAGAGTTTAGTTTAGGTAAGATTTTAGGAATTTCAGGTCAACACGACTTCAAGAAGATACCAAGCATCTAGAAGTAGTGAGAGGAATAAAAACTTGGTTAATGAAGAAGTTTTGGCCAGCAACTGATGTCGAACTAGTCACCTAGACCTGGTAATATTTGGGGGAGGTATGAAAAGAACCCATTCGGGAGTAAGAAAGAATCCACCTCTACAGCTATTAGAGGAGGCACTAGTGACACAGACCTGGTAGTATTTGGGGGTATTAGAGGAGGCACTACGATGACGAAAAGGTTAAAATTCTGGACAAAGCTACAGTGCCGATTATGAAGCTAACTGACCAAGAGACAAAAGTTAAAACAGACATCAGTTCCAAAGTAGAAACTGGCATGAAGACAGCTCAGTTATTTAAAGAATTTATTGAGTTTCGTGACGAAATAAGCTTAAGTTGGAACTCGATCACCCTTTTGTCAAGCTGGAGAGCTTTTCTCAGGGCTGGGCTATCTGTTTTATGTGTCCCTACAGGAAGGAGATCGACATGAAAAGGGTCTTGCTCCTGCTCGCCCCGATGGGGATGAGCATCGGTGACCGAGGTGACCTGGAAGAATCCCTCATTTACTGGTGCTCAGGAGAGAGAGCGCTGATTGTAACTGCAGCGGGGTGGCACACCGGGTGTGGAAGAGATCGCCGTTTATTTCCACAAGGGAAGGTGGCCAGGGTGGCTGGGGTCTAACTCCACTCGATACTCCAGCCAGGAGGGGTTTACCTCCAGGGAAACATAGAAACATAGAAACATAGAAAATAGGTGCAGGAGCAGGCCATTCAGCCCTTCTAGCCTGCACCGCCATTCAATGAGTTCATGGCTGAACATGAAACTTCAGTACCCCCTTCCTGCTTTCTCGCCATAACCCTTGATCCCCCGAGTAGTAAGGACTTCATCTAACTCCCTTTTGAATATATTTAGTGAATTGGCCTCAACTACTTTCTGTGGTAGAGAATTCCACAGGTTCACCACTCTCTGGGTGAAGAAGTTTCTCCTCATCTCGGTCCTAAATGGCTTACCCCTTATCCTCAGACTGTGACCCCTGGTTCTGGACCTCCCCAACATTGGGAACATTCTTTCTGCATCTAACCTGTCTAAACCCGTCAGAATTTTAAACGTTTCTATGAGGTCCCCTCTCATTCTTCTGAACTCCAGTGAATACAAGCCCAATTGATCCAATCTTTCTTGATAGGTCAGTCCCGCCATCCCGGGAATCAGTCTGGTGAACCTTCGCTGCACTCCCTCAATAGCAAGAATGTCCTTCCTCAAGTTAGGAGACCAAAACTGTACACAATACTCCAGGTGTGGCCTCACCAAGGCCCTGTACAACTGTAGCAACACCTCCCTGCCCCTGTATTCAAATCCCCTCGCTATGAAGGCCAACATGCCATTTGCTTTCTTAACCGCCTGCTGTACCTGCATGCCAACCTTCAATGACTGATGTACCATGACACCCAGGTCTCGTTGCACCTTCCCTTTTCCTAATCTGTCACCATTCAGATAATAGTCTGTCTCTCTGTTTTTACCACCAAAGTGGATAACCTCACATTTATCCACATTATACTTCATCTGCCATGCATTTGCCCACTCACCTAACCTATCCAAGTCACTCTGCAGCCTAATAGCATCCTCCTCGCAGCTCACACTGCCACCCAACTTAGTATCATCCGCAAATTTGGAGATACTGCATTTAATCCCCTCGTCTAAATCATTAATGTACAATGTAAACAGCTGGGGCCCCAGCACAGAACCTTGCGGCACTCCACTAGTCACTGCCTGCCATTCTGAAAAGTACCCGTTTACTCCTACTCTTTGCTTCCTGTCTGACAACCAGTTCTCAATCCACGTCAGCACACTACCCCCAATCCCATGTGCTTTAACTTTGCACATTAATCTCTTGTGTGGGACCTTGTCGAAAGCCTTCTGAAAGTCCAAATATACCACATCAACTGGTTCTCCTTTGTCCACTTTACTGGAAACATCCTCAAAAAATTCCAGAAGATTTGTCAAGCATGATTTCCCTTTCACAAATCCATGCTGACTTCGACCTATCATGTCACCATTTTCCAGATGCACTGCTATGACATCCTTAATAATTGATTCCATCATTTTACCCACTACTGAGGTCAGGCTGACCGGTCTATAATTCCCTGTTTTCTCTCTCCCTCCTTTTTTAAAAAGTGGGGTTACATTGGCTACCCTCCACTCCATAGGAACTGATCCAGAGTCAATGGAATGTTGGAAAATGACTGTCAATGCATCCGCTATTTCCAAGGCCACCTCCTTAAGTACTCTAGGATGCAGGCCATCAGGCCCTGGGGATTTATCGGCCTTCAATCCCATCAATTTCCCCAACACAATTTCCCGACTAATAAAGATTTCCCTCAGTTCCTCTTCCTTACTAGACCCTCTGACCCCTTTTATATCCGGAAGGTTGTTTGTATCCTCCTTAGTGAATACCGAACCAAAGTACTTGTTCAATTGATCCGCCATTTCTTTGTTCCCCGTTATGACTTCCCCTGATTCTGACTGCAGGGGACCTACGTTTGTCTTCACCAACCTTTTTCTCTTTACATACCTATAGAAACTTTTGCAATCCGCCTTAATGTTCCCTGCAAGCTTCTTCTCGTACTCCATTTTCCCTGTCCTAATCAAACCCTTTGTCCTCCTCTGCTGAGTTCTAAATTTCTCCCAGTCCCCAGGTTCGCTGCTATTTCTGGCCAATTTGTATGCCACTTCCTTGGCTTTAATACTATCCCTGATTTCCCTAGATAGCCACGGTTGAGCCACCTTCCCCTTTTTATTTTTACGCCAGACAGGAATGTACAATTGTTGTACTTCATCCATGCGGTCTCTAAATGTCTGCCATTGCCCATCCACAGTCAACCCCCTAAGTATCATTCGCCAATCTATCCTAGCCAATTCACGCCTCATACCTTCAAAGTTACCCTTCTTTAAGTTCTGGACCATGGTCTCTGAAATTACTGTTTCATTCTCCATCCTAATGCAGAATTCCACCATATTATGGTCACTCTTCCCCAAGGGGCCTCGCACAATGAGATTGCTAATTAATCCTCTCTCATTACACAACACCCAGTCTAAGATGGCCTCCCCCCTAGTTGGTTCCTCAACATATTGGTCTAGAAAACCATCCCTTATGCACTCCAGGAAATCCTCCTCCACCGTATTGCTTCCAGTTTGGCTAGCCCAATCTATGTGCATATTAAAGTCACCCATTATAACTGCTACACCTTTATTGCATGCACCCCTAATTTCCTGTTTGATGCCCTCCCCAACATCCCTACTACTGTTTGGAGGTCTGTACACAACTCCTACTAACGTTTTTTGCCCTTTGGTGTTCTGCAGCTCTACCCATATAGATTCCACATCATCCAAGCTAATGTCTTTCCTAACTATTGCATTAATCTCCTCTTTAACCAGCAATGCTACCCCACCTCCTTTTCCTTTTATTCTATCCTTCCTGAATGTTGAATACCCCTGAATGTTGAGTTCCCAGCCCTGATCATCCTGGAGCCACGTCTCCGTAATCCCAATCCTTCCCATGCCCCAGGTTGCGAATCGTTGCTGCGCGGGTCAGTGTTACGGAAGGAAAATGTGTGTGTTTGACTTGTAAAGGACAGATTCCCCTGGATAGATGGTGGTGGCTCAGGAAGCTGAGCAAGGACACGGGGGACCAGGGATCTGACTGGGAATGACTTGGTAACATTACTTACCGGACCATCACGGGAACACAGGGAGGAGTGAGTGCGTGTTGGAACAAGTGGTGGAAGTCGGAACAGGGGATTTACGTATGCATGTGGGGATCAGAGAGGATCTGTCCCGCAGGCCTATCAATCGCCTTCGCCAGGCAATGGCAAGATGTCACGAAGGGGATGGGGTGGAATTCCAGCCTACGTGTGTGTGCGGTCCCACATTCCCCACTCCCAATCAATGCCACCGAACTTGTAGCACGCATTAAGAAACCCCTGCCCACGACCCCGACAGTACGAACAATAATAGAGAGGTGTCCGACCACCACCAGGGAATGGATTAGTATTGGTACCGACCGAAAAGGTGTTATACCAGGGGGTACACTATGCATTTTATTTTAAACCTTACCGAGGTGCACTTATCTGACTGGTGCCCGAAGGAAACAGAGCAGCTATACCAGGCCCTGCTCAGAGAAATGTTCAAGAAATTTTACGAGTTAGATTTCGGCAACGTAGACAAAGCAGATTTATACGCCCTACACGCTGAGAACATTATGGACATGGGGAGACAAAGAAGGGGAACCTGGAACGACATTTTTACTGCATATAAATCAGGATCCTCTGTGATAAATAGTATGGACAATATAGAACTGCAAACGCAAATAAATGGTCTAAAGAACCAACTACGAAAGATCCTAAAAGAGAAAAACACAGTGGTGGACTCAGAGCTACACGAGGACTGGGCTATGACAGTCCATTTAAAAGAGATTATTGCTGAGCTGGAAAGGCATGCAAAAACGTTGAATGCACTCATACGGGAGGATAGGAACGCTTCAGACCAGGCTGAACAGAATGAGGCATGTGTGCTGTATGGGGCATGGTTATTGGGCGAGGGCTGTAACAACCTGGAGGATTTAAAGCAAGGTTTAGTCCCCTCCTGGATCAGCAACAAGCATCTCGCAGCCCTCCACCCATATAGTAATGCACTAAGCCCGTGTCAGCTCCATCGCGCTTCTGAAGCCTACCCTGTCCCAGTGGATTGCGGACATTCTAATCACACCATCATGGGGATAGTACTAAGGATGCCGGTCATGGTTGGGACAGCCCGAACTGCACCGATATACAGGGTGGAGAACATTGGAGTCATTCAAGGAGGTGCACATGTTCGTTTCACAGAGGTCCCACCTTATGTCATAAAGTGGGAGCACGCTATGACAGGTACTGACCTCTCCGAGTGCCGGTGCTGGGTGCATGACCTCATACTTTCCAACATTATACTCCATCTACCAAATTTTTGCCCACTCACTTAGCCTGTCTATGTCTTTTTGCAGTTTTTTGTGTCCTCCTCACACATTGCTTTTCCTCCCATCTTTGTATTGTCAGCAAACTTGGCTACGTTACTCTCGGTCCCTTCTTCCAAGTCGTTAATATCGATTGTAAATAGTTTGGGTCCCAGCACTGATCCCTGCGGCACCCCACTAGTTACTGATTGCCAACCAGAGAATGAACCATTTATCCTGACTCTCTGTTCTCTGTTAGTTACCCCCAACCCCGTGAACTTTTATCTTGTGCAGTAACCTTTTATGTGGCACCTTGTCAAATGCCTTCTGGAAGTCGAAATACACCAAATCCACTGGTTCCCCTTTATCCACCCTGTTCATTACATCCTCAAAGTACTCAAGCAAATTTGTCAAACATGACTTCCCTTGCATAAAGCCATGCTGACTCTGCCTGACCGAATTTTGCTTTTCCAAATGTCCTGCTACTGCTTATTTAATAATGGACTCCAACATTTTCCCAGCCACAGATGTTAACGCAGATTGCTGGCCGACTGTGATACCCCGAAAGCGTCTTTCGACACTGGTAAGCCCAGCCACGATGGCAGCAGTCTGTGCTTGCATCACTTCAGTCTGAGCTTCCTTTGCAGCGCTGAACTTTTGGGTGGCTTCTGCTTTTGCTGCAATGAAGCTGAGATTTCGGCCATCAGATGCAGCATGATGGTTGGGCCAACAAGTGCATTAATGGATCTGCGCTCCCCTTCCATGCTGGAAAGGATGGGCTCTAAGCTCTACCCAAAGCCCAATGCAAGGTTGGAGCTGAACTCCTCCATGCTCCCTGACATTGCATTCAGGCTTTCCAGCAGGCCTGCCAATGCACCAAGCAGGCCACTTGTGCCCGGTGATTCACTATGTGCAGATCCCGCGTCTAACCTATCCTCTAAAGTACGCAGTGTATCAGTATCTGAGCTGCTGCCTCTTCCTCCTCCTCCTCCTTCTCCTCCTCCTCTTCCTCCTCCTGTTCAACCACTGGCTGGGCAGGTTGAATTTCTTGGATGTCTG
The DNA here is from genome assembly GCF_044704955.1 of Pristiophorus japonicus. Taxonomy (NCBI): domain Eukaryota; kingdom Metazoa; phylum Chordata; class Chondrichthyes; family Pristiophoridae; genus Pristiophorus; species Pristiophorus japonicus. The sequence goes on along the minus strand of NC_091977.1, from coordinate 383,698,568 downwards.
AAATAAGAAAGGCACAAGGGTAGGGTTGTGGGGTGGGGTATAAAGCAAGAGGTGCATGCATACACAATGTGCAGCTTGTAAATCAGAAGAGATTGTGGTATGAGGCGGAATTAGGATGTGAGAAGAAAGATAACATATGAGGATACCAGCCTCTTGAATTCCTTCAGTCCCTCCGGAGACCAAGAACTCAGCCATGCCCCTGCCAAGAATGGCCAGCATTGTCTCCTCCATGAGGGTGAGGTCATGTAGATGAGCCTGTGCCCTGGTGGTTAAGGTCTGCTGGCACCAGTTATACGCCATATTTTCCTGCAAGAGAAAGGAAAATGTGTCAATCAGGGTGGTGTGCTTGTCATGGTTGAATAGCTGGCAGTGTGTGCAAGCTGTGAGCTATAGGTGTGAGGTTTGCAGCAATAGTAAATGTGTATGGATGAGGTGAAGCTATAAATGTGAGGTGTGTCATGTTTGGGAGAGATTGTTGGTAGGTGAGTGTTGGGGTGTGGTGAATTAAGCATTGTGTGAGGCTAGTGGTGCAGATGGTGGGATATGGCATTTGAAAATGAATTCACTGTTCCCTGTGGTAAGTGGACCTCTCTTCTGGAGTTGACCTCCTGGACTAAGGTCTCCAGTGTTGCATTGAAGGTGCATGCTCTCTCCCCTGTTGTGCCATCATAACAACTTTGTCCACTCTCAGGGTAGCTTCAATTGGAACTAGCCTCACACGAACTTTCGGCCCCCTGCTGAGTGATCAGCCATTCAGCAGTGTGTTCAGTACTTGACTGAATGCTACAATCATGTAAATTAGCCGGCAGCACTAAAATTTATCCCTCAAATTAGGTTTCCATCCTGTCGTAGTACCAAAATGGCTCTTATCAAAGTGACAAATGACATCCTATGTGACTGTGAGAAAGTTAAACTATCCCTCCTCATCCTTCTCGTCATGTCTGCAGTCTTTGACAGGATTGACCACTCCATCCTCCTTGAATGCCTCTCCACTGTCGTCCAGCCGGGTGGAACTGCACTTGCCTGGTTCCAGTCTTATCTTTCTAATCGTAGCCAGAGAATCACCTGCAATGGCTTCTCTTCCCACTCCCGCAACGTTACCTCTGGTGTCCCCCAAGGATCTATCCTTGGACCCCTCCTAGTCCTCATCTACAGCTACGCTTCGGTGACACCATTGGAAACCACAGTGACAGTTTCCATATGTACACTGGCGACAGCTAGCTCTGCCTCAACATCACTTCTCTCGGCCCCTCCACTCTCTCTAACTTGGCAGATTGCTTTTCCGCATCCAGTACTCAATGAGCAAAAATTTGCCCCAAATAAATATTGGGAAGATCAAAACCATTGGGGTGGAAATTCGGTCACACCTCTGTTGCGGCATTCGTCCAGGCGGAGCGGTAAATTTTGAGTTGACAAATGGTTTGCGTCTGCCGCCACAAAATTCATCGGCTGGGCCCTGATTTTGGAGTGGAGCGCTAAGGGAGGCATGCACACCTCTTTTAGGGAGCTAGGCCGGCTGAGCAACTGAAAGTCCCGAGCTGAACAGCCAACCTCGGAGTGTCCTAAGAGAGGCCTCAGGGGAAAGAAACCCCACCAAAAACACCACCACAACATAAATCGTAAAAAAAAACATTCACACTTAGCTCAGATCGACATTACTTACCTCACTGCGGTTGCTACAGCTTGGAATGCCAGTTTCCACAGGCGTTCCCACTAGGGTGTGTTAGTGATGCTACAGATCGGGCGCGAAGCAAATATCGAGCTGGTGTCGTAGCCAGGGGCGTTGCACACCGGCTCACCTCTTCCAGTCAGTAATGCTCCGTGCCTCCGCAAAGCTGGCACAAAATGTCCTGGCAGGGCGCTGGAAGCTGGCCGCCCGCCCGGAAGTACTTATTGCCGCTATTGCTGCTCCTCTGGGGCGCTAACAGGAGCAGCAGAAGACTGAAAATTCAGCCCATTATCTTTGCTCCCTGCCACAAACTCCATTTCCTAGCCACCGATTTTATCACTCTCTCTAGCATCTGTCTGAGCTGGACCAGACTGTTCATAACCTTGGTGTCAGTTTTGACCCAGAAGTGAGCTTTCAACCACATATCCACACCATAACTAAGACTGCCTATTTCCACCTACGTAATATCGCCTAACTCCGCCAATACCTCAGCTCATCTGTTGCCGAAAACCTCATCTATGCCTTTGTTACCTCTAGACTTGATTATTCCAACGCACTCCTGACTGGACTCCCACATTCTTCCCTATGTAAACTTGAGGTCCTCCCAATCTCAACTACCCATGTCCTAACTCGCAGCAAGTCCTGTTCACCCATCACTCCTGTGCTCGCTGACCAACATTGGCTCCTGGTTAAGCAATGCCTCGATTTAAAAATTCTCATCCTTGTCTTCAAATCCCTTCATGGCCTTGCCCCTCCCTATCTCTGTAATCTCTTCCAGTCCCACAACCCCTCGAGATATCGTCTCTCCTCTAATTCTGGCTTCTTGAGCATACCCGATTTTAGTCGCTCAACAATGAGCCATTGGTGGCCGAGCCTCCAGCTGCCAAGGCTCAAAGTTCTGGAATTCCCTCCCTAAATCTCTCCGCCTCTCTATCTCTCTTTCCTCCTCTTAAACCTATCTCATCTATTTTAATTTTTCCTTATCTGGCTCGGTGTCAAATTTTGTTTCATAACACTTCTGTATTGTTTTACTATGTTAAAGTCGCTGTATAAATACAAGTTGTTCTTGCTACTGGGTTTTTACTATAGGCCACCAAATAGTGGGAATGAGATTGAGGTGCAAATTTGAAGGCAAATTGCAGAAAGATGCAAGAACTTTAGATCATTGATAATGTGAGACTTCAATTATCCAAATATAGACTGGAAAAATAATAGTGTAAAGGGAAAAGAGGGGGAGGAATTCCTGAAATATGTACAAGACAATTTTTTAATCAGTATTTTGCCAGCCTAATGAGGAAGGAAGCAATGCTGGATCTAATTCTAGTGAATGAAGTGGGGCAAGTGGAACATGTTTCAGTGGAAGAGCATTTGGGAAACGGTAGTTACAGTATTAGGTTTAGAGTAGTTAAGGAAAAATCTATTGTGAAAATACTCAACTGGAGGAGGGCTAATTTCAGTGAGTTGAAAATGTATCTGGTCCAGATGGATTGGAATCAAAGATTGGCTGGTAAAACAGTAAATGAGCAATGGGAGGCCTTCAAAGAGTGGATAGTTCATGTACAGACTAGACCATTCCATAAGGGGTGAAAAAAAGGCATCCCAAGCTAGAGCACCCTGGATGTCTAAAGATATAGGGGAAGAAATTGGTTAACCCCCGAAAATGGGCATGGGGATCGCATTATGTAATTATCCTGCACCTGTTCATTGCGTTGCAGGCAGCACAGTGAATTCGTGCTGCTCACTGTTTTATATGACTGCTGTTTGCAGCCAGCGCTACCCGCGCTGTTCATTATCTTCATGCATCAGCCGGTGGCCTGATATCGTGAGTGACTAGCACTACATAAAGGCAGCCTGCACCTCTTAAAGGGGAGGTAATCTGGGCTGTGATGCTTTGAGCAATGGCTGAACATGCAAGAGAGCGAGCATCAAGGTTTTCAGATAATGCACTAGAGGTCTTGGTGGAAGAGGTGAAAAGAAGGAGAAACATCCTGTATCCGCAGGGTGCAGGAGGCCCTCCAGACACATGCCCAGGGGGCAATGGGAACAAGCAGCATGGGAGGTCAGTGCCACGAGAGTTGCAAACTTACCTGAAAACTGTGTGTGCTCCTTTAAGAAGTGCTGACAATGGTTCTGCCATCTGCTGAACTCTTGCTTTGCAGAGTGAGCTTTAGAACCCAGCACTAAACGTGGCGCTAAGGCCGAAGTTCACAGAGCATGATGTTAAGTTGGCGTTACATGCTGACGCACGTCACACTCTCCCAATTTGCATCTCCAGGGCCAGTGCTGCTATTAGCAGTACGAAGGCACTCACTTAAATGGTGGCCGCTGAGTCCCGCGCCAGGGAAGCGTGTTAAAATGGCGGCTGCCATTTTTCACAAAGAGAGTGGCACAAACAGCTGGTGATAGGTAGGGGATTTCTCCCCCCCCCACAAAAATTTTCCGCACCACCAACGTTAGGTTGACTGGCCGATAGTTATCTGGTTTACGTCTCTCCCCTTTATTGAACAGGAGTGTAACATTTGCAATCCTCCAGTCCCCTGACACCACTTCCATATCCAAGGAGGATTGGAAGATTGTGGCCAGAGCCTACGCAATTTCCACTCTTACTTCCCTCAGTAACCTAGGATGTATCCCATCTGGACCAGGTTTCTTTTCTACTTTGAGCGCTGCCAACTTTTAAGTACCTCCGTTTTTTTCATTTCCAATTTCTCTACTACCTCCTTTACTGTGACATTGGCAGCATTCTCTTCTTTAGTGAAGACTAATTGCACGGGTTTTTGGAGCTTTCCTATACTTGCCTAAAGTTTGAATAGTCTACAGGAAGTGGTCTGGCTGGTGCTGAAGTACGTTTCTGTTGATTTAAAAGCTTGTGCTGAAACAAGTTGCTTCCACACATGGGTGGCCTGGTAGGCCTTCCCCTTGGAATTGAGCATGACCGGGTGAATGAAGAGAGGCCACATAGAGCAGGACAAGTTGCTAGGAAAGGGAGGGTGAGTAGGGTTCTCAGCAGGAAGCCATATCCGCCAAGGGTCTTTAGGGAGCAGTTCTCTTACCGCAACTTCAGTGAGGAACAATGCTTGAGACATCTTCGCTTCATAAAAATGGTCGTGACTGAAATCTGCCAGCTGCTACAGCCACAACTGCAGTCTCAAAGAATGGCAAGGACAGCATTACCAGTGACCATGGCTCTATAACATTTTGGGTTTGGCTCCTTCCAGGCTACTGCTGGAGATATAAGCAATATCTCATTGTTTGCAGTACACTGTTGTATAACAACAATGACAGCTTGTGTTTACATAGCATTTTTAACGTAGTATAGCATCCCAAGGCACTTCATAGGAGTGTTATCAAACAAACTGTTGCTTATATCTTCAGTTATGTGGAGAGACTAGAGAAGCTGAGATTATTCTCCTTAGAGCAGAGAAGGTTAAGTTTTTGGATGAGACTTTAAACCAAGGCCCTGTCTGCTCTCTCAGGGGGATGTAAAAGATACCATGGCACTATTTTGAAGAAAAGCAGAGGAATTACCGCCGGTGTCCTGGCCAATATTTATCCCTCAACCAACATAACAAAAACAGATTATCTGGCCATTATCACATTGCTGTTTGTGGGAGCTTGCTGTGCGCAAGTTGGCTTTCCCACTTTGGCTTGGGGCGTTTCCCATATTACAACAGTGACGACACTTCAAAAGTACTTAATTGGCTGTAAAATACTTTGAGACGTCTGGTGGCTGTGAAAAATGCTATACCAATCCAAGTCTTTCTTTTTTCTTTCTTAAGTTGAGATTTGATAGAGGTGTTCATAATCAGGAAGGGTTTTGAAGAGTAAATAAGGAGAAACTGTTTCCAGTGGCACAAGGGTCGGTAACCAGAGGACACAGACTTAAAGTAATTGGCAAAAGAACCAGAAGTGACATGAGGAGAAAGATTTTTACACAGCGAGTTGTTATGATCTGGAATGCACTGCCTGAAGGAATGTTGGAAGCAGATTCAAAGGGAATTGGATAAGTACTTGAAGAAGAAAAATTTGCAGAGCTCTGGCGAAAGTGGAAGGGAATGGGACTAATTGCGAGCTCTTTCAAAGAACCGGCACAGGCGCGATGGACCGAATGCCCTCATTCTGTATAATTCTATGTTTCTATGATGCACTGGCACTATCAGCATTACTTATTGCATTATGTGCAACAAAATAATTGAAAAGAACAGATTTTCTTGCACATAATGCACAGAAGATATCCCCCAGGTGGTTTGATTGAGCAGTGTAGAGATTCATAGAAACATAGAAACATAGAAAATAGGTGCAGGAGTAGGCCATTCGGCCCTTTGAGCCTGCACCACCATTCAATGAGTTCATGGCTGAACATGCAACTTCAGTACCCTATTCCTGCTTTCTCACCATACCCCTTGATCCCCTTAGTAGTAAGGACTACATCTAACTCCTTTTGGAATATATTTAGTGAATTGGCCTCAACAACTTCCTGTGGTAGAGAATTCCACAGGTTCACCACTCTCTGGGTGAAGAAGTCTCTCCTCATCTCGGTCTTAAATGGCTTAGACTGTGACCCCTGGTTCTGGACTTCCCAACATTAATAAGAACATAAGAACATAAGAACATAAGAATTAGGAACAGGAGTAGGCCATCTAACACCTCGAGCCTGCTCCGCCACTCAACAAGATCATGGCTGATCTGGCCGTGGACTCAGCTCCACTTACCCGCCCGCTCCCCATAACCCTTAATTCCCTTGTTGGTTAAAAATCTATCTATCTGTGATTTGAATACATTCAATGAGCTAGCCTCAACTGCTTCCTTGGGCAGAGAATTCCACAGATTCACAACTCTCTGGGAGAAGAAATTCCTTCTCAACTCAGTTTTAAATTGGCTCCCCCGTATTTTGAGGCTGTGCCCTCTAGTTCTAGTCTCCCCGACTAGTGGAAACAACCTCTCTGCCTCTATCCTGTCTATCCCTTTCATTATTTTAAATGTTTCTATAAGATCACCCCTCAACCTTTTGAACTCCAATGAGTAAAGACCCAGTCTACTCAATCTATCATCATAAGGTAACCCCCTCATCTCCGGAATCAGCTGAGTGAATCGTCTCTGTACCCCCTCCAAAGCTATCCTTCCTTAAGTAAGGTGACCAAAACTGCATGCAGTACTCCAGGTGCGGTCTCACCAATACCCTATACAGTTGCAGCAGGACCTCCCCGCTATTATACTCCATTCCTCTCACAATGAAGGCCAACATTCCATTCGCCTTCCTGATTACCTGCTGCACCTGCAAACTAACTTTTAGTGATTCATGCAAGGAACCCCAGGTCCCTCTGCACCGCAGCATATTGTAATTTCTCCCAATTCAAATAATATTCCCTTTTACTGTTTTTTTTTCCAAGGTGGATGACCTCACATTTTCCGACATTGCATTCCATCTGCCAAAGCTTAGCCCATTTGCTTAACCTATCTAAATCTCTCTGCAGCCTCTCTGGTGTCCTCTACACAACCCGCTTTCCCACTAATCTTTGTGTCATCTGCAAATTTTGTTACACTACACTCTGTCCCCTTTTCCAGGTCATCTATGTATATTGTAAACAGTTGTGGTCCCAGCACCGATCCCTGTGGCACACCACTAACCACCGATTTCCAACCCGAAAAGGACCCATTTACCCCGACTCTCTGCTTTCTGTTAGCCAGCCAATTTTCGATCCATGCTAATAAATTTCCTCTGACTCCGTGTACCTTTATCTTCTGCAGTAACCTTTTGTGTGGCACCTTATCGAATGCCTTTTGGAAATCTAAATACACCATATCCATCGGTACACCTCTATCCACCATGCTCATTATATCCTCAAAGAGTTTCAGTAAATTAGTTACACATGATCTCCCCGTCATGAATCCATGTTGCGTCTGCTTGATTGCACTTTTCCTATCTAGATGGCTCGCTATTTCTTCCTTAATGATAGCTTCAAGCATTTTCCCCACTACAGATGTTAAACTAACTGGCCTATAGTTACCTGCCTTTTGTCTGCCCCTTTTTTAAACAGAGGCGTTACATTAGCTGCTTTCCAATCTGATGGTACCTCCCCAGAGTCCAGAGAATTTTGGTAGATTATAACAAGTGTATCTGCTATAACTTCCGCCATCTCTTTTAATACCCTGGGATGCATTTCATCAGGACCAAGGGACTTGTCTACCTTGAGTCCCATTAGCCTGTCCAGCACTACCTCTCTAGTGATAGTGATTGTCTCAAGGTCCTCCCTTCCCACATTCCCGTGACCAGCAATTTTTGGCATGGTTTTTGTGTCTTCCACTGTGAAGACCAAAGCAAAATAATTGTTTAAGGTCTCAGCCATTTCCACATTTCCCATTATTAAATCCCCCTTCTCATCTTCTAAGGGACCAACATTTACTTTAGTCACTCTCTTCCTTTTTATATAGCTTTTACTATCTGTTTTTATGTTTTGCGCAAGTTTACTTTCGTAATCTATCTTTCCTTTCTTCATTGCTTTCTTAGTCATTCTTTGCTGTCATTTAAAGTTTTCCCAATCTTCTAGTTTCCCACTAACCTTGGTCACCTTATACGCATTGGTTTTTAATTTGATACTCTCCTTTATTTCCTTGGTTATCCACGGCTGGTTATCCCTTCTCTTACCACCCTTCTTTTTTACTGAAATATATTTTTGTTGAGCACTATGAAAGAGCTCCTTAAAAGTCCTTCACTGTTCCTCAATTGTGCCACCAGTGTTCCCAGTCTACTTTAGCCAATTCTGTCCTCATCCCACTGTAGTCCCCTTTGTTTAAGCATCGTACGCTCGTTTGAGGCACTACTTCCTCACCCTCAATCTATATTACAAATTCAACCATACTGTGATCACTCATTTCGAGAGGATCTTTTAGTAGGAAAACGTTTATTATTCCTGTCTCATTACACAGGACCAGATCTAAGATAGCTTGCTCCCTTGTAGGTTCTGTAACATACTGTTCCAAGAAACAATCCCGTCTGCATTCTATGAATTCCTCCTCAAGGCTACCCTGTGCGATTTGATTTAACCAATCAATATGTAGGTTAAAATCCCCCATGATTACTGCCATTCCTTTTTCACATGCCTCCATTATTCCCTTGATTATTGTCCACCCCACCATGAAGTTATTATTTGGGGGCCTATAAACTATGCCCACCAGTGACTTTTTCCCCTTATTATCTCTAATCTCCACCCACAATGATTCAACATTTTGTTCATTAGAGCCAATATCGTCTCTCACAACTGCCCTGATATCATCCTTCATTAACAGAGCTACCCCACCTCCCTTCCCCTCTTGTCTATCTTTCCAAATTGTCAGATACCCCTGTATGTTTAATTCCCAGCCTTGGCCACCCTGTAACCACGTTTCAATAATGGCCACCAAATCATACCCATTTTTAATGATTTGTGCCATCAACTCATTTACTTTGTTTCGAATGCTGCCTGCGTTTAGGTAAAGTGTTTTAATACTAGTTTTTAAACCATGATTTTTAGTTTTGACCCCTTCTGCAGCCCCTTTATATTCATACATATTGTCCTTTCCTATCACCTTGTAGTTTACACTTACCCCACTGCTACTCTGCTATGTTACCTCCTGTCTTTTGCATTCTTTCTTGGGATTCTGTTCATCTGAGCTCTCACCCACCCTAACTAGCTCAGAGCCCTCTCCTGGGTTCCCATCCCCCTCTCAAGCTAGTTTAAAGTCCTCCCAACCGTACTATCAAAACCACCCGCGAGAACATTGGTCCCGTCTCTGTTAAGGTGCAACCTGTCCGACTTGTATAGGTCCCACCTACCCCCAGAAGCAGTCCCAATTGTTCAGGAAACTAAAGCCCTCCCTCCTACACCAATAGGAGAGTGGAGAGAACCAGTTCCAACTGTCACAGGACGGGAGAGTGGAGAGCACCAGTTCAAACTGTCACAGGACGAGAGAGTGGAGAGCACCAGTTCCAACTGTCACAGGACGAGAGAGTGGAGAGCACCAGTTCAAACTGTCACAGGACGGGAGAGTGGAGAGCACCAGTTCAAACTGTCACAGGACGGGAGAGTGGAGAGCACCAGTTCCAACTGTCACAGGACGAGAGAGTGGAGAGCACCAGTTCCAACTGTCACAGGACGGGAGAGTGGAGAGCACCAGTTCCAACTGTCACAGGACGAGAGAGTGGAGAGCACCAGTACAAACTGTCACAGGACGAGAGAGTGGAGAGCACCAGTTCAAACTGTCACAGGACGGGAGAGTGGAGAGCACCAGTTCCAACTGTCACAGGACGGGAGAGTGGAGAGCACCAGTTACAACTGTCACAGGACGGGAGAGTGTAGAGCACCAGTTCCAACTGTCACAGGACGAGAGAGTGGAGAGCACCAGTTCCAACTGTCACAGGACGGGAGAGTGGAGAGCACCAGTTCCAACTGTCACAGGACGAGAGAGTGGAGAGCACCAGTACAAACTGTCACAGGGCGAGAGAGTGGAGAGCACCAGTACAAACTGTCACAGGACGGGAGAGTGGAGAGCACCAGTTCCAACTGTCACAAGACGGGAGAGTGGAGAGCACCAGTTCCAACTGTCGCAGGACGAGAGAGTGGAGAGCACCAGTACAAACTGTCACAGGACGGGAGAGTGGAGAGCACCAGTTCCAACTGTCGCAGGACGAGAGAGTGGAGAGCACCAGTACAAACTGTCACAGGACGGGAGAGTGGAGAGCACCAGTTCCAACTGTCACAGGACGAGAGAGTGGAGAGCACCAGTACAAACTGTCACAGGACGGGAGAGTGGAGAGCACCAGTTCCAACTGTCACAGGACGAGAGAGTGGAGAGCACCAGTACAAACTGTCACAGGACAGAGAGTGGAGAGCACCAGTTCCAACTGTCGCAGGACGGGAGAGTGGAGAGCACCAGTTCAAATTGTCACAGGACAGAGAGTGGAGAGCACCAGTTCCAACTGTCACAGGACGAGAGAGTGGAGAGCACCAGTTCCAACTGTCACAGGAGAGAGGGTGGAGAGCACCAGTTCCAACTGTCACAAGACGAGAGAGTGGAGAGCACCAGTTCCAACTGTCACAGGACAGAGAGTGGAGAGCACCAGTTCCAACTGTCACAGGACGAGAGAGTGGAGAGCACCAGTTCCAACTGTCACAGGACGAGAGAGTGGAGAGCACCAGTTCCAACTGTCACAGGACGAGAGAGTGGAGAGCACCAGTTCCAACTGTCACAGGAGAGAGGGTGGAGAGCACCAGTTCCAACTGTCACAAGACGGGAGAGTGGAGAGCACCAGTTCCAACTGTCGCAGGACGGGAGAGTGGAGAGCACCAGTTCCAACTGTCGCAGGACGGGAGAGTGGAGAGCACCAGTTCCAACTGTCACAGGACGGGAGAGTGGTGAGCACCAGTTCCAACTGTCACAGGACGGGAGAGTGGAGAGCACCAGTTCAAACTGTCACAGGACGGGAGAGTGGAGAGCACCAGTTCAAACTGTCACAGGACGAGAGAGTTGAGAGCACCAGTTCAAACTGTCACAGGACGGGAGAGTGGAGAGCACCAGTTCAAACTGTCGCAGGACGGGAGAGTGGAGAGCACCAGTTCAAACTGTCACAGGACAGAGAGTGGAGAGCACCAGTTCCAACTGTCACAGGACGAGAGAGTGGAGAGCACCAGTTCCAACTGTCACAGGACGAGAGAGTGGAGAGCACCAGTTCCAACTGTCGCAGGAGAGAGGGTGGAGAGCACCAGTTCCAACTGTCACAAGACGGGAGAGTGGAGAGCACCAGTTCCAACTGTCGCAGGACGGGAGAGTGGAGAGCACCAGTTCCAACTGTCGCAGGACGGGAGAGTGGAGAGCACCAGTTCCAACTGTCACAGGACGGGAGAGTGGAGAGCACCAGTTCCAACTGTCACAGGACGGGAGAGTGGAGAGCACCAGTTCCAACTGTCACAGGACAGAGAGTGGAGAGCACCAGTACAAACTGTCACAGGACAGGAGAGTGGAGAGCACCAGTTCAAACTGTCACAGGACGGGAGAGTGGAGAGCACCAGTACAAACTGTCACAGGACGGGAGAGTGGAGAGCACCAGTTCAAACTGTCACAGGACGGGAGAGTGGAGAGCACCAGTTCCAACTGTCACAGGTCGAGAGAGTGGAGAGCACCAGTTCAAACTGTCGCAGGACGGGAGAGTGGAGAGCACCAGTACAAACTGTCACAGGACGGGAGAGTGGAGAGCACCAGTATAAACTGTCACAGGACGGGAGAGTGGAGAGCACCAGTTCAAACTGTCACAGGACGGGAGAGTGGAGAGCACCAGTTCCAACTGTCACAGGTCGAGAGAGTGGAGAGCACCAGTTTAAACTGTCACAGGACAGGAGAGTGGAGAGCACCAGTTCCAAATGTCACAGGACGGGAGAGTGGAGAGCACCAGTTCCAACTGTCACAGGACAGAGAGTGGAGAGCACCAGTTTAAACTGTCACAGGACAGGAGAGTGGAGAGCACCAGTTCCAAATGTCACAGGATGAGAGTCTTTAGGAAATACAAAACAAACCATAAGATCCAATGTCAGATCTCCTGCCACTCTATGAAAAAGTTTTCTTTTATCACAGGCACTATTATTTCTCCAAATAACTCCTGTGTAAAACAGCAAGCATCAGAAATAAAAACATAGAAACATAGGAGCAGCAGTAGGCCATTCGGCCCTTCAAGTCTGCACCGCCATTCAATATGATCATGGCTGATCCTCTATCTTAACACCATATTCCCGTTTTCTCCCCATATCCCTTGATGTCTTTTTTGTCTAGAAATCTATCCATCTCCTTCTTAAATATATTCAGTGACTTGGCCTCCACAGCCTTCCGTGGCAGATAACTCCATGGGCTCACCACCCACTGAGCGAAAAAATTTCTCCTCATCTCAGTCCCAAATTTCCCACCCCGTATCCTGAGACTGTGACCCCTCACTCTCGACCTCCCAGCCAGGGTAAACAACCTCCCACACCCAGTCTGTCCTACCCCATCAGAACTCTATACATCTCAATGAGATTCCCTCTCATTCTTCCAAACTCCAGTGAATACAGGCCCAACCGACCCAATCTCTCCCCACACAACAGTCCTGCCATCCCAGGAATTAGCCCGGTGAACCTTCACTGCACTCCCTCTATGCCAATGAAGTACTTTTTGAAGTGTAGTCACGGTTGTAATGATCAAATAATCTGTTTTTGTGATGTTGAACGAGGGATAAATATGGGCCAGGCCAATCATGGTGTATATTTTTGATTTGTCTGTGTAACCTGTAGAGTCAGTATGCTTGTTCTTCCACCGCCAGGCAAATAGTTTGTACTTATTATTATACAACTTCTGTGTGAATGGCTTCCAAGAGGCCACAATAGAAACCATTGTCTGCTGAACCAGTCTATATCAGGAACCAAGCTATTAACTTCAAACAAGTTGCAGTAGATGCCAAACCTTCTCTCTTTCTGTGAAAGCAAGTCCTCCTGTTGAAGAGATGCCAAAGATTGGTCTTTCAAAAACAAGATCAGAAAGTAATGGTTCTCATTATTAGTGCAAAGAATTAAGAATATGTCCATTCCTCTTTGAAGTTAAAACTTGAAGGATGCTCAGAGGAACCCGCTATGAGTTTAAGGTCAGTCAGAGGCAGATCGCTGTGAAAGAAAACTGACATTTACATAGCATTTTATCATGCCCTCAGGAAGTCCCAAAGCTTTTTTACAATCAATGAATTACTTTTCAAACATAGCCACTGTTATTGTATAGGCAATCATGACAGGTAAATGGCAATAATGACTGACCAGACATTTTTGGACCTTGCTTCTGGCTCCATGTCATAACTTCTTTCCCCCAAATTGACGGACACTTTTTTTTCCTACTCTCTAAAGTACTATGAGTCATGTTGTGTATGTGAGGAATGGCGTAGAAATGTAAGTCATTGAAGAGAAAAGGTCTGCAAATGGGAATACACCCTAATTTGTCAAAATCTAGAAATGCCACTTCACATCCTCCTGCTGAGGATAGCCTCTAGCATGCTTATCAGATGCTTTACAGCTAAGGATATGTTGCCTCCGGTAACAGTGCCCTTTCACTAGTGTCTACAGACACCAAAAAGTAGACATTTGCCTGTTTTGTGGATCTGAAATGGGAGCCATGTAGTCCAATTTTGCAGTGTGAGGTCCTGTGCTGAAAGTGCACAAGGTGCTATGCTGGTTGGGATGTTTGCTAGGTCCCTGGAGGCCGCCTGTAACAAATGCAAGATTCATTAAAATATGTTAATATGGATCTTACAGCTGAATTAGGCCCTTTTTGAGAAATTGTTGACCACTTGGTGGAAAGAAGATGCTCCTCCTCCTGCTGACCTCCGCCACCAATAACTCCAATGTAATGTCAAAAAAAACAAGGAGTCCTTGCAACTTCTGTTCTGCCTGCCTTTGTGAGAAATATTCAGCCAGTTACCTGCAGCCAAAGTGCACCTCCCCACTTTTAAGACATGTAGGCTGCCTTTGAATGGCATTATCAATGTGTAATGTTGACACCCTCTCCATTAGCCGAGCTGTCAATGAACAGCACGAATAGTGATGGCAGTCTACCTATTCTATTTAAATGAAACACGGAACAATTTGGGGCCTTACTTATGTCCACGTGATCAGGTGCACATTCCAAGCGTGGCACCCATTCTGTGGTCGAAAATGGGCTTAAATCAATTTCTACTTCCAAATTTGGTATACAAGCATTCTATGTTTGCTGAAATATTCTTAAATACCTTAAATATTCTTAAATAGGAAAATAACATGGCATTGCAGAAAAGAAAAAAACGCCTACTCCCTAAATTTGAGCCTGTTGATGTACTAGTATTATTAATACACCCATTTCCTGCAGATATGGGCTTCCCAATTGGACAATGGGCTTGAGTAAAAATGAATATGGATGGTGGAGGAGCTACGTACAGATGCCGAACAGAACATGGTCCTTGATAATCCACCAAAAGGGGATATCAGCTGATGAAGAATTTTATACCACCAGGGAGTGGGTGTTTGGGAGACCATTGTGTCAAGTAGGTTCCCTTTGAAAAGGTCTCTTGAACAGCATACAGGAGTAGAAATTTATTGTGAGATGCGTTTGTGAAAACAGTGCACCCAATAACATTTCACCTGTCTGATGGTAGAGTGACTATTATGAACATTTCCTGATTAACTTGTCTGATTATCATATGTCTCAGATGAGCCTTTGTGTTTTGGGAATAAACAACAGCTGTCGTAAAACTTACTTCTTTTCTGCCTTAAGGCACTTACTCACATGATTGGTGACATTCAGGCTTTAGAAAGGATGCAGAGGAGGGCAAATAGATTAATTCCCACTTTAAAGCATCTTAGATATCAAGATAGACGAAGAGGTCCCGAACTTGGTGGATGCTAAGTTCCACCCAAGCGCCGTGCAAAGGACCGCTGGGATACTTGATGGTACTTTGGGCGGGAGTTTCGTTGAAAGGTCCTGGAAAGACCACCTGGCAGGCGGGAGCTGCCAATCTCGGCAGTAAATGCAAACCTCGGCAAAGTCCCGTTAGGGATTAAGTAGGGCCCAGGGAGGGGGAACCATATAAAATGTAATATTTTGCAAAAAATAAAAAAAAACAGTGAAAAACCTTCAGGGGACCCCATCTACCTGAATCGCTGGAGAAAAAATAAAGAAAAGAAGTTTACTAACTTTTTTTGGAGGTGTTCTTACTTACCGTTGAGGTTAGACTTTCCTCCACGCGCCAGCCCTTCCCCCTGCTGCAGCGAACTCCCGGCCGAACCAAACTGGCAGCTCGGTGGGCGGGAGGACACTTCGTGCGCCAGCGGACGTCAGCAGACGGTTCCCAGCGTTATTCCCTCCCTGCCAGCAGGAGGCTTCCACCAAACTCGCTCAGAGGGAAGACCGCCCAGAAAACTCTGCGGCAGTCGGTAGCGGCGGGCGGCAGCGTGCAGTGAGTCCACCAAGTTCGGCCCCAAAGTCTCTGCACTTTAGAGAAGTGAAGATTTGGAGTTGATCTGATTGAGGTTTCTAAGGTAATGAAGGGAATAGATTGTGTGCCAGTTGAAAGTTTGTTCCAACTAAATAGGTTAGGGAGGACCAGGGGTCACAGATTTCAGTTGTATAAGGCCACATCTACGTTAAATTCAGGAGGTGGTTCTTTTCCCAGAGAGTAGTGGACCTCTTGTGAGTGAGTGAGTTTGAAGGAGAGAGGAAACAAGTAGGAAAAAAGGCTAAAAAAACACATTTAAAGGCTCTTTGTCTAAATGCACATAGCATTTGTAACAAAATAGATGAGTTAACAGCACTAATAGATACAAATGGGTATGATCTGATAGCCATTACAGAGACGTGGTTGCAAGATGACCAGGACTGGGAACTAAATATTCAGGGGTATTTGACAATCCGGAAGGACAGACAGAAAGGAAAAGAAGGTGCGGGTAGCTCTGTTGATAAAGGATGGAATCACTGCAATTGTGAGAAATGATATTGGCTCAAATGAATAGAATGTTGAAACAGTTTGGGTGGAGATAAGGAATAATAAGGGGAAAAAGTCACTGGTGGGCGTAGTCTATAAGCCCCCTAAAAGTAGCAACTCTGCTGGTCGGAGTATAAACCAAGAAATAGTGGGGGCTTGTAAAAAGGGAACAGCAATAATCATGGGTGATTTTAACCTCCACATTGATTGGACAAATCAAATTGGTCTGGGTAGCCTTGAGAAAGAGTTCCTTGAGTGCATAAGGGACGGGTTCCTTGAGCAGTATGTAACGGAACCAACCGGGGGCAGGCTATCTTAGATCTGGTCTGTGTAATGAGACAGGATTAATAAGCAATCTCCTTGGAATGAGTGATCATAGCGTGGTTGAATTTAAAATTCAGATGAAGGGTGAGAAAGTTGGATCTCAAATCAGCGTACTTAGCTTAAATGAAGGAGACTACAAATATGAAGGCAAAGTTGGCTAAAGTGGACTGGGAAAATAGATAAAGTGTAGGACGGTTGATGAACAGTGGTGTACATTTAAGGAGATATTTCACAACTCTCAAGAAAAATATATTCCAATGAGGAGGAAAGGGTATAAGAGAAAAGATAGCCATCCATGGCTAACTAAAGAAATAAAGGACGGCATCTAATTAAAAACAAGGGCATACAAAGTGGCCAAAACTACTGGGAGGGCAGAAGATTGGGAAGCTTTTAAAAGCCAGCAAAGAATGACTAAAAAAATGATTAAGAAAGGGAAGATAGACTATGAAAGTAAACTAGCACAAAATATAAAAACAAATAGCAAGAGTTTCTATAGGTATATAAAAAGGAAAAGAGTGGATAAAGTAAATGTTGGTCCCTTAGAGGACGAGGCCAGGGAATTAGTAATGGGGAACATGGAGATGGCAGAAACTCTGAACAAATATTTTGTATCAGTCTTTACGTAGAGGACACTAACAATATCCCAACATTGTATAGTCA
This sequence comes from Pristiophorus japonicus, assembly GCF_044704955.1. Taxonomy (NCBI): domain Eukaryota; kingdom Metazoa; phylum Chordata; class Chondrichthyes; family Pristiophoridae; genus Pristiophorus; species Pristiophorus japonicus. The sequence goes on along the minus strand of NC_091977.1, from coordinate 383,681,415 downwards.
AGGGGCTATGGGAGGGAGGAGCTTAACACAATCACAATCACTAAGGAGGTGGTTCTCAGTAAGATAATGGGACTAAAGGTGCATAAATCCCCTGGACCTGATGGCTTGCAACCTAGGGTCTTAAGAGAAGTAGCAGCAGGGATAGTGGATGTATTGGTTGTAATTTACCAAAATTCCTTGATTCTGGGGAGGTCCCAGCAAATTGGAAAACTGCAAATATAATGCCCCTATTTTAAAAAAGAGGCAGACAAAAAGCAGGAAACTATAGACCAGTTAGCCTAACATCTGTGGTTGGTAAAATGTTGGAGTCCATTCTTGAAGAAGCAGTAGCAGGACATTTGGAAAAGCATAATAGTCAGGCAGTCAGCATGGATTTATGAAATGGAAGTCATGTTTGACAAATTTGCTGGAATTCTTTGAGGATGTAACGAACAGAGGGGATAAAGGGGAACCAGTGGATGTGGTGTATTTGGACTTCCAGAAAGCATTTGACAAGGTGCCACATAAAAAAGGTTACTGCACAAGATAAAAGTTCACGGGGTTGGGGTAATATATTAGCATGGAGAGAGGATTGGCTAACTAACAGAGAACAGAGAGTCGAGATTAATGGTTAATTCTCGGGTTGGCAATCAGTAACTAGTGAGGGATTAGTGTTGAGACCTCAACTATTTACAACCTATATTAATGACTTGGAAGAAGGGACCGAGTGTAATGTAGCCAAGTTTGCTGATGATACAAAGATAGGAGGAAAAGCAATGTGTGAGGAGGACACAAAAAATCTGCAAAAGGACATAACATCTTCATAGGCAGTCCCTTGAAGCGAGGGTGACTTGTTTCCACGCCAAAATAGGATGAGTTCACAGGTGTTTCAATGAAGGACCTAATATTCCAGATCCAGAACTACATCTTGAAGGGTGGAAAATTCCTGTGCTTGGATTTTTTTTATGTGTGGTGGCCGTTGTACACTAGCCACCACACGAGCTTGACAGAGCTAAGTCTTGGTCCAATGGCAAGGATTACGCAAGACTAACTGGAGACCAGCTCTGCTGCACAGACCGAGCGCACACACATATCGCAGTGTGGGCTGGCCCGTGCTACCCCTGGGCCCTCGCCTCTTCTGGGCCCCAAATTCACACCTCTCCTGGGCCCCAGTCACTTCCCTCTACGGACTCTTGCCGCTCCTTCGCCCCTCCTGCTGTGCCTGCCTGCACTGCAATCAGTGACCTGGCTTCGTAGCCGTCGCCCTCCTGCAGCAGCACGCACTGCTCCCTGCAGTGGTATGCCGCCGTACGCTGCTCCCTCCAATGGCCCCGGCCTGCTGATGGTCTTGCAAGCTGGTACTGCGGAGGGAGTTAAGGAATAATAGAGGAGCCTTTACATTACTTGATGTATTCTATAGGCCACCAACTATTGCTAAAAATATAGCAGAGGATGTACACTGGCACGGACACGATGGGCCCAATTGCCTCCTCCTATGTTGTGATATTTCTATAATTCTATAATTTATGGAGGAGCCCCAGGCTAAGTGAGTGGGCAAAAATTTGGCAGATGGAGTATAATGTAGGAAAGTGTGAGGTTATGCACTTTGGCAGAAAAAAAAATCCAAGAGCAAGTTATTATTTAAATGGAGAAAAATTGCAAAATGCTGCAGTACAGCGGGACCTGAGGTACTTGTGCATGAAACACAAAAGGTCAGTATGCAGGTACAGCAAGAGTTCATGAATGCCAATGGAATCCTGGCCTTTATTGCAAAGGGGTTGGAGTATAAAAGGCAGGAAGTCTTGCTACAGTTATACAGGATATTGTTGAGGCCACACCTAGAATACTGCGTACAGTTTTGGTTTCCATATTTAAGAAAGAATATCCTTGCTTTGGAGGCAGTTCAGAAAAGGTTCACGAGGTTGATCCCGGAGATTAAGGGGTTGACTTATGAGGAAAGGTTGAGTAGCTTGGGCCTCTGAGGTGATCATATCGAAACGAATAAGATTATGAGATGGCTTGACAAGGTGGATGCAGAGAAGATGTTTCCACTGATAGAGGAGTCTAGAACTGGGGCATAATCTTAGAATAAGGGGCCGCCCATTTAAAACTGAAATGAGGAGGAATTTCTTCTCTCAGAGGGTTGTAAATCTGTGGAATTTGCTGCCTCAGAGAGCTGCGGAAGCTGGGTCATTGAATAAATTTAAGACAGAGATAGACAATTTCTTAACCGATAAGGGAATAAGGGGTTATGGGGAACGGGCAGGGAAGTGGGCCTGAGTCCATGATCGGATCAGCCATGATCGTATTAAATGGCGGAGCAGGCTCGAGGGGCCATACAGCCTACTCCTGCTCCTATTTCTTATGTTCTTATTGTTATATATGTAAACATGTAAATACCTTGTGTAACCACCAGAGAGCTCATCCCCTGGAGTCCCATGGGATCCCACAATCCCTTGGGAGTGCCTGTACTTAAGGAGGCCTCACAAGCTGGAGAGGCACTCTGGAGACCTGCAATAAAAGACTAAGGTCACACTTTACTTTGAGCTCACAGTATCTAGTCAGACTCTTTATTCAGCCATAACAACTGGCAATGAGATACAGATGACGAACCCAATGATGCAGAGAACAGTGGGCATCCTGGAGAAATTCTCGGAGGGAGATGACTGGGAAACCTTCATGCTGCGACTCGACTAATACTTCATGGCGAACGAGCTGGAAGGAGCAGTGAACACTGCCAAATGAAGGGCGATTCTCCCCATCGTCTGCGGGGCACCAATGTATGGCGTCATGAAAAATCTGCTTCATACAGCGAAACCCACAGAGAAATCGTACGATGATTTGTACATACTGGTCTGGGAGCATCTGAACCCGAAGGAAAGCATTCTCATGGTGAGATACCGGTTCTACATCTACAAAAGGTCTGAAGGCCAGGAAGTGGCAAGCTATGTCTCTGAGTGAGACGTCTTGCAGGACATTGCGAATTTGAAGGACATTTGGAGCACATTCTCAGTGGCTTCTTCGTAGTTGGCATTGGCCATGAAGTGATACTTCGCAAACTTTTGACTGTAGAGACCCCAACCTTGAGTAAAACGATAGCCCAGGTGTTCATTGCCACCTGTGACAATACTAAGCATATCTCTCAGCACACGAGTGCTGCTACAAGTACTGTGAACAAAGTAATGTTGTTTTCAAATCGCAACGTACAGGGCAGGCCCCACATGCCTGCAGCTGCATGTCCGCAGATGTCTCAGAGTCCACCATCAAGGATGATGAATGCAAGGCCATTAACAACTTGTTTGCGCTGCGGGGGTGATCAACGTTTCCATTCATGCTGATTCTAAGGGTACGTTTGCAAGGGCTGTGGAACAATGGGACACCTCCAACGTATGTGCAGGCGAGCTGAAAACCCTGCTAATCCTGCAAACCACCATGTTGCAGAAGAGGACAGATCCACAGTGGATCATGATGAACCAGAGCCTCAAACTGAGGAGGCAGAGGTATATGGGGTGCACATATTTACCACAAAGTGTCCCCCGATAATGCTGAATGTTGAATTAAATGGACTCCCGGTGTCAATGGAGCTGGACACGGGCGCGAGCCAGTCCATTATGAGCAAAAAATCTTTCGCTAAATTGTGGTGCAGCAAGGCCTCAAGGCCAGTCCTGACTCACATTCGCACTAAATCGAGAACTTACACAAAGGAACTAATTCTCGTAATCGGCAGTGCTATTGTAAAGTTCTCCTACGATGGAGCGGTGCACAAGCTACCACTCTGGGTGGTATCGGGCAATGGTCCCACGCTGCTTGGCAGGAGCTGGTTGGGAAAGATACGCTGGAACTGCGACGACGTCCGAGCGCTCTTGTCTGTTGACGACACTTCATGTGCCCAGGTCTTAAACAAGCTCCCCTCGCTGTTCGAACCAGGCATCAGGAAGTTCCAAGGAGCAAAAGTGCAGATCCATTTCATTCCGGGGGCGCGACCCATCCATCACAAGGCAAGAGCAGTACCATACATGATGAGAGAGAGGGTGGAGATCGAGCTGGGCCAGCTGCAACAAGAGGGCGCCATTTCGCCGATCGAATTCAATGAGTGGGCCAGTCCGATTGTTCCAGTCCTCAAGGGAGACGGCACCGTCAGAATCTGTGGTGATTACAAAATAATTATCGATCGTTTCTCACTGCAGGATCAATACCCACCACCAAAGACAGATGACCTTTTTGCGATGCTGGTGGGAGGAAAGACGTTCACGAAGCTGGACTTGACCTCAGCTTACATGACGCAGGAGCTGGAGGAATCATCGAAGGGCCTCACCTGCATCAACACGCACAAAGGTCTCTTCAGATATCTGTTTGGGATTCGATCAGCCGTGGCGATATTCCAGAGAAACTAAGAAAGCTTACTGAAGTCGGTCCCGCGCACTGTGGTCTTCCAGAACGACATCTTGATTACAGGTCAGGACACAGTCGATCATCTGCAGAACCTGGAGGAGTTTCTTAGTCGACTCAACCGCGTGGGGCTCTGGTTGAAACGCCGAAGTGCGTTTTCCTGGCACCTGAAGTGGAGTTCCTGGGGAGAAGAATCATGGCGGATGGCATCAGGCCAACCGATTTGAAGACAGAGGCAATCGAGAACGCACCAAGGCCACAGAACGTGATGGAGCTGCGGTCGTTTCCAGGACTCCTGAACTTCTTTGGTAACTTCTTACCGGATCTCAGCACACTGTTAGAACCACTGCACGCCTTACTGTGTAAAGGAGATAAATGGGTATGGGGTAAAAGCCCAAAAAATGCCTTTGTAAAAGCTAGAAAATTGTTATGCTCAAACAAATTACTTGTGTTGTACGATCCATGTAAGCGTTTGGTACTAGCATGTGATGCGTCGTCGTACGGGGCCGGGTGTGTTTTGCAACAGGCTAATGAATCTGGGAAATTGCAACTGGTTGCTTATGCATCCAGAAGTCTGTCTAAGGCTGAGAGATCCTACAGAATGATTGAAAAAGATGCGTTAGCGTGTGTTTATGGGGTCAAGAAAATGCATCAATATCTGTTTGGGCTCAAATTTGATTTGGAAACTGACCAGAAGCCACTGATATCCCTTTTTTCCAAAAGTAAGGGGATAAATATGAATGCATCGGTCGGCATCCAGAGATGGGCAATCATGTTGTCCGCATACAACTACGCCATCCGCCACAGGCCAGGCACAGAAAACTGTGCTGATGCTCTCAGTAGGCTGTCATTGCCCACCACAGGGGTAGAAATGGCACAGCCGCAGGTTGAGTCACGGTAATGGAAGCAGTCGAGAGTGAGCAAACACCTGTCACAGCCCGACAGATTCGAACGTGGACGAGCCAGGACCCCTTACTGTGTGTAAAAAATTGTGTGCTTCGTGGGAGCTGGTCCAGCGCCCCATTGGAAATGCAGGAAGAGATAAAGCCATATCAGATAAAGCCGAAATGTCTATACAGGCAGACTGCCTTCTGTGGGGTAATCGGGTAGTGGTCCCCAAGAAGGGCAGGGACACTTTCATCAGTGATCGCCACAGTACTCACCCAGGCATTGTAATGATGAATGCGATAGCCTGATCCCACGTGTGGTGGCCTGGTATCGATGCGGACTTAAGAGTCCTGTGAGCACAAACGTAACACATGCTCGCAGTTAAGAATGCACCCAGGGAGGCGCCACAATGTTTATGGTCTTGGCCCTCCAAACCATGGTCCAGGGTACACGTTGACTATGCAGGCCCGTTTTTGGGTAAAATGTTCCCAGTGGTTGTAGATGCGCATTCCAAATGGATTGAATGTGAGATAATGTCGGCAAGCACGACCGCTGTCACCATTGAAAGCCTGCGGGCCATGTTTGTCACGCACGGCCAGCCTGATGTCCTTGTGAGCGACAACGGGCCATGTTTCACCAGTGCCGAGTTGAAAGAATTCATGACCCGTAATGGGATCAAACATGTTCCATCTACCCCGTTCAAACCACCATCCACAAGTCAGGCAGAGAGAGCAGTGCAAACCATCAAGCAGAACTTGAAGAGGGTAACTGAAGGCTCATTGCAGACTCGCCAATCCCAAGTCCTGCTTAGCTCCCGCACGAGACCATGCTGCTGGGACCCCACCTGCTGAACTGCTCATGAAAAGGGCACTTAAGACAAGGCTCTCGTTAGTCCACCCTGATCTACATGAACAGATAGAGAGCAGGCGGCTTCAACAAAGTACATATCATGGTAGCGCAAATGTGTCACGCGAAATTGAATTCAATGATCCTGTATTTGTGTTGAACTATGGACAAGGTCCCAAGTGGCTTCCCGGCACTGTTGTGGCCAAAGAGAGGAGTAGGGTGTTTCGGGTCAAACTTTCAAATGGACTCATTCACCGGAAATACTTGGACCAAATCAAACTCAGATTCATGGACTATCCTGAGCAGCCCACGTGGACTCTACCTTCTTTGACCCCCCAACATACACACCAGTGGCAACCGACACCGCGGTTGACCACGAAGCAGAACCCATCACCCGCAGCAGCCCAGCAGGGCTCACCATACTAGGCAGCCCAGCAAGGCCAGCTGCACAGCAGCCCAGCGAGGGCCCAACAAACGATTTACCAAAACCAGCATTTGCACCGAGACGATCAACCAGGAAAGGAAAGGTCCCAGATCGTCTCACCTTGTAAATAGTTACACTATTGACTTTGGGAAGGACGGGGGCGGGGGGGCGCGGAGTGTTGTTATATATGTAAACCTGTAAATACCATGTGTAGCCACCAGAGGGCTCATACCGTGGAGTCCCAAGGGATCCCAGAACCCCTTGGGAGCACCTGTACTTAAGGCCTCACAGGCTGGAGAGGCACTCTGGAGACCTGCAATAAAAGACTAAGGTCACACTTTACTTTGAGCTCACAGTATCTAGTCAGACTCTTTATTCATACATAACACTTATGTTCTCTAGCACAGACTGCCATCTGTTGTGTTGGATGCTGATTCACTGAATTCCTTCAAGCGAGAGCTGGACCTGTTTCCGGCTGGGGCAGAGATCACCTTACAGAAGGTAGGTACTGCAGAGAATTCAGGACCAGAGTCATCTCCTGGACTAGTTTTGATCACCTGGATAGGTCTGAGAGGAATTTCTCTGATTTTCCTCCCCAAATTGGCCTGGAATTTTAAATCTGGTTTTCGCATCTCTCAGACGATCACATGGTTTCAGGTGGGCTGGAGTGTATATATTTGTGCAGCAATCCCAGTCGACTGCTTCCCGCAGGTGATCGGGTAAAGATGGTTTTAAAAATGTGCACTCACATGCGCCCACGTGAGTTCACGGTCCTGAGGCCTCCATTGACTGCGTGTCGCAGCACATGCACATCGGGATGTGCGCAGGCCTAGAGCTGCAGTCGCATGGCTCTGGACAGCCAATCAGGTAAATTATGTTCTCATTCATAACAATGGGAACTCCGTAAGTTGGAGTTCCCATTATCATGAATGAGAAACAGCTCCCAAAACACACAACACCAATAATAAAAAATTGAAAAAATACACCATATTTTATTAATTTAAATTAAAGTTCTTTATGTATTATAAAAAAATATTTTTCCAATTTTTAAAAAAGTTTTTTTATTATGGTTTAAAATAAACTTACCATAGTGGGGAGGGTTTTTAACAATAAAATATGTATTTATAATTTTATTTTGAAATGTTTTTGTGTATTTTAAAACTCTTACACCTGTAAAAGTAGGCTGTGCGTAAAATAGTACTGACAATAATAGGTTAATAATTATCTTCAGAAATTGAATATATTGGGTTTTTGTTTTCTTTCACCAATATGATGGAAAATTGCATCAAATTAAGTTATTTATATGGCGCCTTTGGCAAGATTCCCAAGACATCCTGTTATTATGGTATTTAAGTTGCGGAAGAATGAGAAAAGCTACAAAAAAAAATCTTCAGCAATTACCAATAATCTTTTAAACTAAAACGTTGGTTTCCTCTAAATGATAGATTGGTTGAGAATAAATGTCAGAAAATTAAAGCATTTATCTTCAGAGGTAAAGAGAACAGCGTTTCATAAAAATATTACTTTGAAAACTGTTGTAATTAAAACTAATCATGAATTCTAGACATTGGGAGCTTCAGTTATAAATTGGTTGGTTATCTTATTCCCTTTGAACAAGAAAGCAGACTTTGTTTGTACTGTCCTTGACTCATTTACTGAAATTACAGTGGTGGAATCCAAAGGAAGTGCATCAAGTTTTCTACAAGCTAAAATCTGTTTATTGTTAATAAGTTGTCAGCAAATTTCAGTCAGTCCTAGTCCAACTCATTCAAGAAAGAATGGTCACCAGCAATAATAGATTTATCACCTTTAAAACAATGTGCTATTTAAAGGTCAGTACAATTTAGTAAAAATGAGTCAGTACTACTTTCATAAGACTAAAACCTTTTATTTTTAGGGAAATGAAGAATAACTGATTGAAACCTGTACATTAGTGTACACTGCACACTGTTTCATTGAAAGAGCACCTTTTGCTGTTTGAAACTGACGAAGGGAGTGAAATTTGCACAATGTGCATGGAGGCTTGGTATCGGCTTTGTGCCTGTTTGCCTTGGGTAATTTGGATGGTGCCTCAATTTCTGGGCTCATTATACATTTATAGCAAATATCAAGCGTGGATTCAGCTTGCTGCTGTGAGCTCGCACGGTGTGGGTGGGGTCAGGGGTGGGGAGTTGCGATGGGGGCGGGGGGAGGGAAGCAGGTTTTTGTATCCTGAGCCATCTATTTAAAGGGCTACAATCAGTCATTTAAAATGTAGTATTCTTAAGGTAGCAATTAAAGACTGTGTAGGCTGATACTTCCTCAGTATAACAGCATGCAGGATCGATCACAAATCTGGATACTTGCTCAGCAGATACATGATACATTAGCTTCTACCAATTCAGTTTTGCAGAGTCTGTTGTTTAGGTGCGACAGGTGCCGAATTGGCTCGAAAATGGTGTCCGAGGAGCGCGCAAACTCCAGGTATGGGCCATGCCAGTCGGCATTTTGGTGAGGGCATTTGGTGTGGCGCTGGGAGCATGCTACATAAGTATGCAGAGTAGGCAGATTGTGATGTCAGGCAATGTATAATGCTAATTTAATGCCAAGCGCTACAATTTTCGACCTCAATACTGGAGCTAACATCCTCTCTTAACCTCGCACAAATGAACATGCATTCAGCAGCAGGAAGGACCACACGGACCAGCACTATTTAAAATCATCAGCATCTACTTACAGGTTATTACTGATTGATTTCTATTTGCTGTTGCTGAGTTTGTAGCAGTGTTTGGTGCTTTCTAGATGTCTTTAAAGTTGCCCAAAGTCTAGAGGGACTGGTGTGGCATTTGCTCAAGGGCTTGGTACTGAATTGAAAGGGGTCTGCTCAGACCAGTTGCTCCCAGACATGGGTGCAGTAGTTTGTATCCCCCTTGGCCTGCAGCTTGACAGGGAGAATGAGCAGAGGCGACATAGAGCAGGACAAGCTGCTCGAAGAGGCAAGAGGAGGGGGAGAAGGGCTCTCAGCAGGAGGCCATATCCACCCAGAGTCTTCAGGGAGCAATTCTCCTACCTCAACCTCAGCGAGGAACAGTGCATGTGATACTAAGGAGGTGCTCACTGAAATCTGCCACCTGCTACCGGCAGACCTGCAGCCTGAGCCCAGGGTGAAGACAGCATTGCCAATGGCTGTGAAGGTGGCCACGCCTTTGAACTTCTTCGCGACAAGCTCCTTCCAGGCTGGAGCAGGCGACATCTGTAACATCTCCCAGTTCACCGTCCTTTCCTGTATAAGGGAGGTGAATGAGGCTCAGTATACAAGGAGAGCCGAATACATTTCATTCTCTCTTGCCAGAGAGAAGCAGGCGGAGAAAGCAAGATACTTTGCGAGGATAGCGGGCTTCCCCATGGTGCAGGGTGCCATTGACTGCACGCACATCTCTTTGCGGGCACCGCATCTCAATGCGGAGATGTACTGCAACTGGAAGGGATTCTGCTCCTTCACTCTCCAGCTGGCGTGCAACCATCATATTCAGCGCATCATGCAAGTCAATGCTCTGTATCTTGGCAGCAGCCATGATGCCTTCATTCTGTGACAGGTCCGCTGTGCCATCAGCATTTGAGCCACCACGACAAACCAGAGGGTGGCTACTGGGTGACAAGGGCCGTCCGCTGACCACCTAGTTCATGACTCTACTGCGCAATGCAACCGCATGTGGGCAGCATACGTACAACAAGAGCCATGCTGCCACACAGAATCTGATAGAGCAGACCACTGGCTTCCTTAAACAACACTTCTGCTGCCTGGACCACTCTGGAGGAGCCCTGCAGTACTCACCAGAGCAGGACTCAAGTTTTGTTGTGGTCTGCTGCATGCTCCACAACCTCGCCATTATGCCATTATGAGGGCACAGCCCTTGCCATCAGGCATACGGTGACCAGCTGATGAGGAGGAAGAAGAGGAGGAGGAGAAGGAAGCGGATGAGGAGGAAGTGGAAAGGAGGAGGCAACCCATAAAGCCCCTTTCTGCCTGGACTGTCCATGTTCAAATCTTCCGACCACAGTACTAGTGAATGCAATGTCAATTCCACATTCACCAATAGTCCCACACCTTATCTTTCCTCTGTTACTGATGCCTCGTGGCCACAATGCAGAAATAAAGCCCCCCACAAAACAAACATTCCAAATGTTATGAATCAAATCATTACAATATTTCATTCAAAAGTCAACTAATCAGCCGTGTGCATTCCCTTCGCACCTGCCTTCAGTGTGCCTTTACTTGTCCTAGTGCTCCTATGCAGTGCTACCCCAGTGGTTGCAGCATGGCTGGTGGAAGGCTGCTGACTTTCAGTGGGGGCGACTGCAGATGGCCTTGCTGGATGACCTTGAGCAGGTCTTGGTTGCGGACTGCACCACTCAGCAAGGGCGGCAGCAATCTGGGCTGGCTGGCTGATAGGCAAAAACAAAGACACTGGCGGAGTGGCAGTGGTGGGAGGATGAATGCTATCATCCCACGAAAGCATAGCAGGGTCATCCTCCATGGATCCATTGTCACTCCCCTGGAGCGGCGCTTCAGCAATCCTAGTAATCTGCTGGAGTACAGACTGCTGGATTGCTGTGATTCCCTGCAAGTCCCTTTCCACACTCATAAACCCAGCCATGATGGCAACAGTCTGTGCATGTGTGGCAGCAAGCTGAGTTTGCATGACTTCAGTTTGAGCTTCCATTGCAGCATTCATATGTCGGGTGGCTTCTGCTGGTGCTGCAATGGAAGCTGAGACACCAGCCATCAGAAGCTGCATGAAGGTTGTGTACACAAATGTGCTACTGGATCTGCACATCACTTCCACACTAGAAAGGATGTGCTGCATGTGCTGCGCAAAGCCCTGTGCAAGGTTGGTGCTGGATTCTTCCATGCTCCTTGACATTGCATTCAGGCTTTCTGGCAGGCCTACCAATAGACCAAGCATGTTGTTGTGCATACCCATCAGCGTTCTTCTGTAGGCCAAACCATCAATGAGTCCTGTGCAGCAAAACTTATGTGTGACTTTGCCATCCGGGGAGCTCGCACCTGCGCTATCCTTTTCCCCTGCATTGACTGCAGGCCACTCCAGCATTCAGTGCAGGTGACTCACCATGTGCAGAACCTGCCTCTAAGCTACTGCCTAAGGTCCGCGCAGTGCCAGCACCTGAGCTGGTGGCGGAGAGTGACAGATCGAGTGACAGTGTTTCTTCTTCATCATCATTCTCCTCTTTCTGTTTCTCTTGCACTACTGCCTGGCCAGGTTGGATTTCTTGGGTCTCTGAAAAGAGAAAGGCACAAGGGTAGCATTGTGGTGAGGGTGGGTGGGGGGATAGCAAGAGATGCGTGCTTATACCATCTGCAGTTTGTAAGTGAGAAGAGATTGTGAGATGAGGGGGAAGTGGGATGTGAGAAGGAGGATTAAGTATGAGCACACCATCATGTTCAATGCTTTCAGTGCCGCCGCTGGCCATGGCCTCAGTCACAGCTGCTCCAATTATAGCGAGCGCCATCTTCTCGAGCAGGGTCAGGATATGGAAGTGCGCCTGTTCCCCCTCCGGTTAGCTGCAGCTGCCTATGATGGTGCCACCTTGTCCTACTAGAGAGATGGAAGTGTATCATTGAGTGTGGTTCACTGTGTTTGGGTGCTGTGGTGTCATGGTAAAATATCTCGCAGTGTGTGGAAGTTGTGAGATGTGGGTGCAAGACTTGCAGCAGTGGTAAGTGTGTGAGGGTAAGATGGAGCATATCAATGTGAAGTATGAGTTGCGTTTGGTAGAGATTGTTGGTGGATGAGTGATGGGGGTGTGGGGTGCATTGAGCAGTGTGTGAGGCTAGTGGTGCAGTTTGTGGGATACGGCATTTGAAGATGCACTTACTGACCTTGACGACTCATGTGAGATCATTAAACTTCTTCCTGCACTGCATCCAGGTCCTCAGGGCTACACTTCTTGCATTGACAGTGATGGCCGTCTGCTCTCATTCTTTTCTCAGTGCCTGTCTGGAGGGCCTCCTGCCCCCTGTGGAAACAGGGCATCTTTCCTCCTGTCTACCTCTTCCACCTCGAGTGCTGCATCAAAAAATCTGGGAGCCCTCTCTCTGCCATTTTGTGCACTCCACCAAAGGGCCTGCAGAGTGCGCACCGGGCCTCCTCTTTGGGCGTTGTAATGTGCCAGCATGATGCGGAGCATCCATGTAACCCTGGTCATCCCCTTGCGGCGCTGGACTTGGGCTGCCACCCAGGGAGCGCCCCTCCAAGAAAGCGGAGTGCCGGAGACAGTGCTCAGCTTCCTTTGAGGAATGCACAGTCCAATTCCATGATGGGGGTGGGACTTGCAGGCCGGTTGCAGGAAGTCCCGGCCCTTGAAGGTCACCGCCAACAATCGGGGCGAAGGGCAATTTCCAGCACTCTTTTTTTGTTATGTTGATTGAGGGATAAATATTGTCCAGGACACCGGGGATAATTCCCCACGCTCTTCTTTGAAATAGTGCCATGAGATCGTTTACGCCCACCTGAGAGAGCAGATGGAGCCTCAGTTTAACATCATCCTAAAAACAGCATCTCCGACAGTGCAGCACTCCAGTGTCAGCCTAGATTTATGTCCTCAAGTCACTGGAGTGGGACTTGAACCCACAAACTTCTGACTCCATTGGGTGTATGTAGGCCTCACTGGTGATATCGGCCCAGGAATTCCTGCCTCCCGGGTCCGTATGGAGTATCTACAGACCCGGGAAGGCATCAAAAAAGCCGGTTTTCAGCGTGCAATGCGCATGCGCTGAAAACCGTTTTTTCCGATCTGTCAAACTGGAGCTTGACAGATGATCTGCAGATCGGGAGCGAGGACATTTGCTTGGGCAAGATTGTGGGATTTACCTATATCTTGCCCAGCAAGTGTCCTCAAAATTCTTGCACCTGATAAAAGCAGGTGCATAGCCTACTTTTACAGGCGCAAGTGTTTTAAAATTTACATGAACACAATAAAATTAAATTTAAATTAACACATTTTATTGTTTAAAAACTCTGCCCACTAAGGTAAGTTTATTTTTAACCCGAATTACAAAACTTTAAAAAAAATCAGAAAAATATTGTTTTTTATAAGGCATTTATTAACTTTAATTTCTATGAATTTTAATTATGTGAGGTCTGATTGTTTTTTATTATTGCGTTTCTTTTCTCATTAATAGCACCGAGAACCCGTAGATACGGAGTTCTCATTGCTATTACTAGGAAAGCTGTGGAATACGTACCTGACTGGCTGAGCAGTCACACATGACTGCATCTTCTGCGTGGGAATCCTCCGGACGGATGTGCATTTCGCTGCGTGGGAAGAGAAGGCCTCCCCAATGGAATCCAGGGTGCCTCCTAGACCACCAGGTAGATTCGTAAAAATTCTGCAGTCGGAGGCAATTGTGCGCGGGAAGCCATCCACCGGAATTTCCAAGCCATTCTGTTTAGAAAAGTAGCCTAGACTCGCAGAGCCACTCCCTTATTCTGGGTGCTGATTGGACCAGTACCAGGCATTGAGACCTTGGCAATCCCCACCCCCTGAGATTCATGCATCCTGAAGTGCGCTTGCACCTGCCTGTGCCATGCCAATGAGGTACCCTCCCTTTGATCCTGCAAACTCCAGCAGGATCAGCAATGGAGGGCACCATTGGGAGTGATCCCAACCTAACCACCAGGATCACAACCCTAGCAAATTTGAGGCCAGTGACACATAAAGAATGACATAATGAGAAAAAAAAGTAGATGGCCAATTCAGGACAAGAGATTGTTTTTATCTATAAGCAATGCAATAGAAGATTAACTATATTATAATACATTGAAGAAAATTTCCTCATGAGTTCTTCTGATTGGCTGCCATAACTCTGGCAGAAGATTGGTGGAAATGCCGGATAGACATGTAATTGGGATTACAGCAGCTGACCGGGAATACCCAGTGGAAATTCCCAGGGTTTATCTATTATATGGTATAACACTCCTGTCATTATAAAATAGTGCAACTCCCCATCAACAATGCCATGCCAGATCCACTCAGTAAATAGAAATATTTCTGGAAATTGTCATCCATTGATCTTAAAATGTTAAAAAAGGTTAACATGAAATGCTTCTGTTTTTGTAGTTGAATTATGGGTTTATTGCTTTGTGGAGCAGTACAGATCATACTGTGATCGCGTGTCCTTTTAGCTGCGTAAGCTGGTTTACTTTGGTACAGTCTATTGCAGCTGTATTAATTGGCTGGCAGTCAACATCACAGAGGTGAAATGTTATGCTACAAAAATGAAACAATATTTACTTTTAAACCACCTAACAAATGAAACTAAAGTTCCCCATACTAACTAACGGGCAGGGTATAATTACAACAAGCATGAAGTCTTTTCTCGTGGTTGATGTCAAAAGGAAGCGTATGAAGACTTATTTCAAAGTAAACATTAGCTGAAACCAGTAATAACATTTTGGCACCTTGTTTTTCCAAATTCGTCTAACATTTCCAATTTAAATAATGCTGACTCCAACACCTTCTTCAGCTTTCACTATTCAGCAGTGAAAAACTCAAATAATTAGCAGTAACCTTTATTTAATCCATGTTGGATCCAGATCTAGCACCTTTAAAAAGTAAACACTGAGGATGAAATTCAACTTTGGTAGTGGTGCAAAGTGGGTGGTAGGGGATTGGCCAGCAGTGACACTCCCTGCCCCATTTACTGTTCTGTTGACTTTAATGGAGCAGTAAATCGGCCGAGTTATATAATGGGCAGCTGATCTGCTACTGTCTGCTTCACAATCCCGCCAATGTTGAATTTTACCCCCGATATAATCATGTAATCTGTTGCTCAGTTTTGAATTAAGTTTTGAATGTTTGTACATATGTATATTTTAAGCTATATAGGAATTTTTTTTCAGATTCTTCACATCTATTACCAAAAGGTCAAATAAATCTTGACTGAGCCCTTTTCACAATCACTGTTAACTGTTCCTCAGCCATCGTATTGTGGTATCACCAAAAGTCTCATTAATTTATTACAGTTAAGCAATTTTGTGGAAACAGTTTTTTGGTTGGTGTGAGGTGGTTTCATCTGTCTCTGGCTGTAATTGTTAGAAAATCAATTCCCTCTAATTCGCCTACTTTTTTGAGACAAATGATCAGACTCTTCCTTTAGATGAAGCATTTTTGGGGGGTTTCTAATGGTTTATCATGTATTTTTCCAAATAGACTGAGACTGCACCAATAGAAATGTGGAAACAATGAAATGGTTGTTTTAATAAGTGGCACAGACTCAATTGAGGGAGCCACGGGCAATCTGTGAAATATCATCAGGCAGCAGTATGGGCAAGCATTCATCAAGTCACTGAGGCACTTTGCAGAAGAGCAGGAACATTCATCACCTTTAGCAACACAGCAAGGAAGTAATGAGATGGAACCATTCACTTTTGTGGGCTTTCTGACTTCCCCAAGGTGAAGGGTGTAATCAATGGCAGGCTAATGGGTCTCAGTAAGACCCTGAAAATATTAAATCAGATTTGGCTGTTGGCACCCAATATTCTGACTCCTACTCCTGGCACTTCCAGTGCAAGAGTGACGCATAAAGACAGCAGGATAATGTTCAACTGAGCTGGTCATGCATTATTGGGTGCGATCATCTCATTCTTGGACAGGCATTCAGAGTACCTGAACAGTGCTTGTATTGGTAGTGCTATACAGGGAATGGCACTGTGTTAAGAGATTTGAGAGGAATCTTCGGTGGAGATCCCTTTTACGTGGTTGCTACTAGTTTGAGATGAGATGTCAATATTGGAACTGGAATAATATCCCAGTATTACTTTCAAGATGTTCTTTTGGTGATTATGTGGAAGCCTGAAACATAACATTCAAGTACCAAGTAGAGAATGACTAGTGGAATCTCACTAGATTTATATTAAATCAACCAGGCACTTGACATGCTGTGACCAATGGGCTCTGCAATATTATGACGGCTCATACAATCTACAGACTTTTAAATCCAAACTTTGGCATTGCTTTACCATTATTTCTTGATTTATCTAGTTTGCTCTGCTATTCTATACAATCTTGGTGGTGCCTTGTAATACCCATGTTTCTGATTTTAAGTGAATATACATGGCTGTTGAATTTGCAATCTACAATATTCAAAAGTATATATAGCCTGTGTTGCAAGGGGCTGTATTACCTTCTAAAGTGTTCTGGTATTGTGGTTAAGGAGATGAAGGAATAAATAGCATCCATACACTATGGATGATACGACCCTCTAAGATGTGCTTCCCTATCAAGGATACTGTCATATTCCATCACCAATTTTTCTCTCAAAGATTTGCCCCTAAATTGTATTTTGGTGCATGTCATCTACCTCCACCCTTTCCTCAGCCACACTGGGTTCCTGGTGCTGGGCAGATAACTCCTCCTTTGACAGAATGATGATTTGCTATTGTAATTATAGTGATGACACGAAGATATGGAGAATATAAGGTTCAGAAGTTGTGTAATTCGTGTTCATAAAATGAATGATTATATAATAATACTTTGCAAGGAAAAAGATTGATGAAGACAATTTTGAATTTATAACAAAAAAGCAACAGATTATAACACAGCGTGTGATGAGAAAAGACCATCTCTGTCCTTCAGGGTTGCTTACTCCATTTATCAAACACACATTACCCCTTCATGAGCTCTACATAAATACTCCTTGTTCTCACAAAGGCAATCAAGCAAAGTTCCAGGACATCCATCCAGGACAAACAGCAGGGGCAACAGAGGGCACCAGTGCCAAATACCCAGTACAAATCTTTCAAATTTGTAAGCAGTGTAAGGACTACCTTGAGTGCTACATTTAAAATCTTAGGTTTCCGTTGTGTATTTGCATCTTTAACACTGTTTCTCCTCTTTCTACCTGAGTGGGTGGAAAAACACAGACATCTACATAAATCAACTGGTGTACCATTGACAAGAAACTTAATTGAACCAGCCTCATCAACACTGTGGCTACAAGAGCAGGCCAGAGGCTGGGCATTCTGCGGCGTGTGCCTCACCTCCTGACTCTCCAAAAGCCTCTCCAGTATCTAGAACAGGGGTGGGCAATTATTTGGGCCGAATGGCCACAACAAGTTTTGGTGAGCTTTTGAGGGCCGCCCACCAATGTTCCTCCGAAGGCGCATGGCTGCATGGTCACGCAACAATTGCACGGTCCCCTGCAGGCTGCTCCCCAGCTCCTGCCGCTAAAAGACATACTGCGCATGTGCGGCTGCATCGTGGCCGGCTGCGCAGCAAATTTAAAAGGACCATAAGCAAAAAAAAATTAGAGGGAACATTGCATAAACATAAACTTTGCATAAACATAGGCCTAGAAATCCCGGTCGAGGTCTTCCCACGGGCGAACAACTGAAAAAGGGAAAAAAGATGCGTACTTATCTGCTCCTGCTGCGCTCACGAGAGATCCCGGTCCTGAGGCCTTTACTCACTGCGCGTCGGAGCGTGTGCACGTCTGGACGTCTGTAACTGGAGCTGGAGTCACATGGCTCTGGGTAGCCAATCCAGGTACAGTATTTTCTCATTCATAATAATGGGAACTCCATAAGTTGGGGTTCCCATTATTATGATTGAGAAACAGCCCCCAAACACCAAAAAACACGAATAAAAAATAGAAAAAATACACTACATATTTAAAATTAATTTAAATTAAATTAATTAATGTCTTATAAAGAATATATATTATCCGATTTGTTATTAAAAAGTTTTTTTAATTTTGGTGTAAAATAAACTTACCATAGTGGGCAGGGTTTTTAACAATAAAATGTGTTTTTTAAATTTTATTTTATAATGTTTTTGTATGTTTTAAAACTCTTATGCCTGTAAAAGTAGACTATGCGCCTGCTTTTATCAGGTGCAAGAGTTTTCAGAACATCCACTGGGCAAGATATGGGTAAATACTGCAATCTTGCCCATGCAAATGTCCTGGCTGCCGAGATGCGGAGGATCTGTCAAGCTGGAGCTTGATTTTGCGAAGATTTCCCAGAAATATACACACTCCATACGGACCCAGGGAATTCCAGGCCATAAATTCAGATGCTATCTTACATACATAAAATGTATTGGATACTGCTTAGAAATGAATCAAAGATAAAAGTTAAATATATGGTGGTATCTTCTGGTCTCTATAGATCAGTGCTGTGAAATAGACTGTACCCTCTTTAGAGCCTGTGACAGCATCAATTCCCCACCTCAGTCATCCTTATGCCCCTCTGCAAAGATTACTAATGCCGTCCCAATTGGTGCCAGATAAAAACTTCCCTGCCGTCGTATTCTGGATACGGGGAGAGGAAAGATACAGCACTAGTCGCTTTCTTCGGTAAAAGAGTTGTGGAGATGAGTAGCCATGATTCCACTCTAAAATGTTTAGAGCATATTCGAGTATGCAGTGCATTCTGGGTACGGATTTCCAAAATTGGGGCCAAGAATTACGGAACGGATCATTTTAAGATCCAGCCAGGGAGAATCGCTTTTGCCAATTATTAATTTGAATGAAGTATTACTATGGTTTTTCCTTTGGCTGCAGTTCGGGTCTGTCTCTGACTCATGAGAAGTGAAAGTGGATAGACGAATGTGCAACTCCAGCTCTGGCTCACGTTCCATTTCTGTCCCATCCAGCGGGCCGGATAGAATCACCTGACAGGCAGAATATGGCCCGCGAGCCTTATTTTGCCCATCACTGATCTAGAAGGCAGGTTAGAGGCTGAGTACTCTGTAGCGAGTGTCTCACCTCCTGACTCCCTAAAGCCTTTCCACCATCAACAAGGCACAAGTCAGGCAGGTGATGGAATACTCTCCACCTGCCTGAATGAATGCAGCTCCAAAAACATTCAAGAAGCTCGACACCATCCAGCCTACTTGATTGGCACTCATCCACCACCATAAACATTCACTCCCTCCACCACCGACATACAGTATTTGTAGTGTGTATCATCTACAAGATGCACTGTAGCAACTCGCCAAGGCTTCTTGGGCAACACGTCCCTAACCTGCGACCTCTACCTCCTAGAAGGACAAGGGCAACAGGTGCATGAAAACACCAACAGCTACAAGTTTCCGTCCAAGTCACACACCATCCTGACTTGGAAACTTGAAGACATTCCTTCATTGTCACTAGGTCAAAATCCTGGTACTTCCTACCTAACACAAAACTTGACTCACAGGTTGATAGTGAAGAAAGCTGCAGACTGTAGGATGATATCAATGGACTGATCAGGTGGGCAGAACAGTGGCAAATAGAATTCAATCAGGGGAAGTGTGAGGTAATGCATTTGGGGAGGTCTAACAAGGCAAAGAAATGCACAATAAATGGTAGGATTCTGAGAAGTGCAGAGGTACAGAGGCACCTTGGAGTGCATGTCCACAAATCCCTGAAAGTAGCAGTACAGGTAGATCATCATCATAGGCAGTCCCTCGGAATCGAGAAAGACTTATGCCAGTGTTGTAGCTGTACTGCAACAGCTTGGCTAGAGGTGTAGCTAGTTCTGGAGTAGAAGGGGGAAAAATTCCCCGTTTGGGGGCAGTAACCGACTTGGGGAGGAACTTCTTGAACTCGGCGCGGAAGTCCCTCTCTGGCCGTGAAATTGCAGTTACCACCCCTCACAGGAAGTGGAGCGCAATGTTGCGCACTCCACTTCCTGTTGGGCAGGGTCGAGGGCAATACTTGTGCGCATTCGTCAGCGCTACATGATTGCTTGGGGTAGCGCTGTGTGTTTCAACACCCTTCCCATTCTGTTAAAGAGGAGGGCTGCTGCACACTCAGCCGGGCCTCTGATGGCCTCCACTGGAGTGCCGGGCTGCATGATGGCAGCCTGGACTCCGCCAAGGAAGCACAGAAGCCGCTGACCGGTGAGACAGTGGAAAAAATATGGCGGCTGCAGTGCTCCTGGCTTCCCCTTTAACTTGGGCCCTGTGAGTGGATGTCAGCTTGGCTCGCGACCTGCAAGGCTGGGGTGACACCGCTCACGGCAGCCTCATGGGACGCTGGCAATTTTCGTCGTGGGGCAGAAAGGGGTCACTGCGCAGCGCTAAAGGGCAGTGCTACCGTGTCAGTGCCTCCGCTAACTTCCCTACCGTGTCAGTGCCTCCGCTAACCCCTCTCCCCCCACCCCCATCCCAGGTGAAAACAGTTTTGCGACACCCAGAGACGCTAACAGGAGGCACAAAAAGGGCAATTCTCCCCCAAGTCTTCAGCACGACAGCCAGGATGTTGTTGGGCCCATAGCCTTTGCTGTATCGAGTGCGCTCAGCCATTTCTTGATATCACATGGAGTGAATCGAATTGGCTGAAGACTGGCTTCTGTTCTGTTCTGAATCTATCCCATTTAGCACGGTGGTAATGCCACACAATACGATGGAGGGTGTCCTCAGTGTGAAGGCGGAACTTTGTCTCCACAAGGACTGTGCGGTGGTCACTGCTACCAATACTGTCATGGACAAATGAATCTGCGACAGGTAGATTGGTGAGGACGAGGTCAAGTAGGTTTTCTCTCATGTTGGTTCCCTCACCACCTGTTGCAGGCCCAGTCTGACAGATATGTCCTTCAGGACTTTTCCAGCTCAGTCAATAGTGGTGCTACCAAGCCACACTTTGTGTTGGACAATGAAGTCCCCCACCCAGAGTACATTCTGTGCCCTTGCTACTCTCAGTGCTTCTTCCAAGTGGTGTTCAACATGGAGGAGTACTGATTCATCAGCTGAGGGAGGGTGGTAGGTGGTAATCAGCAGGAGGTTTCCTTGCCCATCCTTGATGTGATGCCATGAGACTTCATGGGGTCCGGAGTCAATGTTGAGAACTCCCAGGGCCATTCTCACCCGATTGTATACCGCTGTGCCACCACCTCTGGTGGGTCTGTCTTGCCGGTAGGCCAGGACATACCCAGGAATGGTGATGGAGGAGTCTGTGACTTTGGCTGAAAGGTCTGATTCTGTGAGTATGACTATGTCCGGCTGTTGCTTGACTAGTCTGTAGGACAGCGCTCCCAATTTTGGCACATGTCCCCAGATATTAATGAGAAGGATTTTGTAGGGTTGACTGGGCTGGGTGTGCTGTGGCCGTGTCCGAAGCTGGAGCCGAGTTTGATGCCAGGTGGTTTGTCTGGTTTTATTCTTATTATTGTTTATTGTTGCAGTTTGTTACAACTGAGTGGCTTGCTAGGCCATTTCAGGGGGCAGTTAAGAATCAATTACATTGCTGTGGGTCTTGAGTCACATTTCAGCCAGTCCAGGTAAGGACAGCAGATGGTAAAGTTGAATATCAGAGGTCGGGGAGGTGTGTTGGATATCGGAGGTCAATAGAGGCATTCGACATCGGAAGTTGGGGGGAGTTGGACTTCGGAAGTGGGACATTGGGGTTTGAACATTAGGCATCAGGTCAAGAGTGGTTACCTGGCTCCCAGGAGTTAAATGTGAAATTTGAGCCAAGCAGCCTTAACAAAATATTTTAACGATGAACCTGCTTCCAGAGAGCATGTTAGCTGCCCGCCCCCCAACCCGCCTCCGTTAAAACAGGAAGTGGATGGGTGGGAGACAGGTTGGGGTCGGGTTTACCATTTTAAAATTTTTAACTGTCCCCCGCCACTCGCTCCCCCCTGCCCATCTTTGGAGGTTAAAATTCCCCGCCAGTTTTCTTTCCTCAGAACAAACTGTAGTGTTTAAGGTAAGTTCCTACGGACCCGGGAAGGCATCAGAAAAGCCAGGTTTCAGCGCACAATGCGCATGCGCTGAAAAACGGCTTTTCCGATCTGTCAAGTTTCTGGCTTGACAGATCTCACGCATATCAGGAGCGAGGACACTTGCAGGGCAAGATTTCCGATATTTACGAATATCTTGCCCTGCAAATGTCCTTTAAAATCTTGCGCTTAAAAAATACACAAAAATATTTTAAAATAAAGTTATAAAAACACATTTTATTGTTTAAAAACCCTCCCTGCTACAGTAAGTTTATTTTAAGGCTTAATTAAAAAAACTTTTTAAAAAGTCAGGAAAATATTTTTTTTTATAACCACTTTAATTTAAATGAATGTTAAATATGTAGTTTATTTTCTATTTTTTTATTGTGTTTTGGGTGTTTGGGGAGGGGCGGGGGTTCTCATTCATAGTAATAGGAGTTCTGGACTAACGGAACTTCTAGTATTATGAATGAGAATCTATACTACACCTGATTGGCTGCTGTCTCCAGCTCCCGGCCTGCGTACGTCCCCATGTGCACGCACTGCGACGCGCAGTCACCAGAGGCCTCAGGCTCGGAAGTTCCAACGGACGCAGCAGCAACAGGTAAGTGCACATCTTTTTTCTCTTTTTCTGTCGTTTGCCCACGGGAAGAGCTCGACCGGAATTTAAGGGCCATTATGTAATTGCACATAAATTCAGCAGAGAGAGCAAAGACATGGAGGTAATGCTGCTAGTTATTGTCCAAGCACCTAGCAGAGAAGTAGGTGGTTAACAAGTCAGAAAACATGATGCTGAAAAATTGAAATAATCTTATGAAAGGAATGTTTCTTTTTCAATTTAACTCAGCTCTCAGCTCCACACTGTGGTGTATGAAATGATACAAGGAACTCCGTACTGTGAGCCAGTGACTAGGTGTAACCTGGTCAGTCTTTAATGGCTTCCAGAAGTGAAGGTACAAAGGTGAAGTTCAGGTTATATACTGGGGCCAGCACGAGTGTACCTATGACCCTAGGAGCTCTGACGGTAGTGCCCCCTGGTGGTGGGCAGACCTTATGTACATACATTACACACATGTAGCAACTTGGTCCACTGCACATCAGCATTATTTCAAGACATCAGGAAAAAAATTGCAATTAGCTCTCATATAATTCACTATGCCTTACCTACTCTGTATGTGTGTGACAGAATGAGGGGGTAATTTTGACGACCATGTAAAATGGGCGATATCGGCTAAGCCGCCCACAAAATATTTCCCGAGTTTCGTTTCCATGGCTTCATTCGGGGTATTTACCCCCAAGATATTTTTTACCTGGTTTTTGTTTAGCCGCTGTTCCTTTAACTCCATTTGCAAAACATAGGGGACAGAAGGGACAGAAAGCAGAGAGTAATGGTAACGGTTGTTTTTCAGACGGGAGGGAAGTATACAGTGGTGTTCCCCAGCAGTTGTGTGGGGACCACTGCTCCTTTTGATATATATTAATGACCTGGACTTGGATATATAGGGCATAATTTCAAAGTTTGCAGATGACGCAGAACTCAGAAATGTATTAAACAGTGAGAAGGACAGTAACAGACATCAGGAGAGCATGGACAAACTGTTGAAATGGGCAGATACATGGCAGTTGAAATTTAATGCAGAGAAGTGTGAAGTGATTCATTTTGGTATGCAGAATGAAGAGAGGCAATATGAACTAAATACAACAATTTTAAAGGGGTGTAGGAACAGAGAGAGCTGCGGGTGAACATACACAAGTTTTTGAAGGTGGCAAGACTAGTTGAGAAGCCTATTAAAAAGGAAGATAGATACTGTTCCCTGCAGCCGAGAATGTAAGTCCAAAGGCTGTGTTGCCTGCCTGGTGCCAGAGTTAAGGATATCTCCTCTGGGCTGGAGAGGAACTTTGAGTGGGAGGGCAAAGATCCAGTTGTCATGGTCCACGTAGGTACCAACAACATAGGTAGGGCAAAGAAAGAGATTCTGCTGAGGGAGTATGAGCAGCTCGGGGCTAAATTAAAAAGCAGAACCACAAAGGAAATAATGTCTGGATTACTACCTGAGCCACGAGCAAATTTGCATACAGTAAATAAGATCACAGATATAAATGCGTGGCTCAAACACAGGTGTCGGAGAAATGGATTTCAATTCATGTGGCACTGGCACCAGTACTGGGATAAGAGGGAGCTGTTCCATCGGGATGGGCTTCATTTGAACCAGGCTTGGACCAGTGTCTTGGCAAATCGAATAACTAGGGCTGTAGATAGGGCTTTAAACTAATTAGTGGGGGGGAGGGATCAGGTGAGCGGAAATTTTAAAGGTCAAAGAGAAAGAAGGCAATAGTACAGGTTAATGATAAAGGTAATGATAACCAGAGCGTAACAGGAAGGGACAGAGCGTAGACACATAAGAGACTGGGAACTGAATATTCAGGGGTATTTGCCATTTCAGAGGGACAGGCAGAAAGGAAAAGGAGGCAGGGTAGCTCTGTTAATAAAGAATCAGTACAGTGGTGAGAAATGATATTGGCTCAGAAAATCAAGATGTAGAATCAGTTTGGGTGGAGATAAGAAATACTAAGGGAAATAAATCACTGGTGAGAGTAGTCTACAGGCCCCCTAACAGTAGCCACACTGTAGGACAGA
Organism: Pristiophorus japonicus; assembly: GCF_044704955.1. NCBI lineage: Eukaryota > Metazoa > Chordata > Chondrichthyes > Pristiophoridae > Pristiophorus > Pristiophorus japonicus. The sequence continues at coordinate 383,656,541 of NC_091977.1, read as the reverse complement.
GTACAAATCAAGAAATAATGGAGGTTTGTAAGAAATATACGGCAATAAACATTGGTGATTTTAATCTTCATATTGATTGGACAAATCAAATTGGCAAAGGTAGCCTTGAGGAAGAGTTCATAGAGTGAATGGAGGATGGTTTCTTCGAACAATACGTTGTGGGAACCAACCAAGGAGCAGGCTATTTTAGATCTGTTAATATGTAATGAGACCAGATTAATTAATGATCTCATAGTAAAGGATCCTCTTGGGAAGAGTGATCATAGCATGGTAGAATTTCAAATTCAGTTTGAGGGTGAGAAAGGCAAGTCTCAAACTAGTGTCCTAAATTTAAATAAAGGCAATTACAAAGGTATGAAGGCAGAATTGGCTTAAGTGCACTGGGAAAATAAATTAAAGGGTAAGACAGTAGATAACCAGTGGCAAACATTTAAGGAGATATTTCATAATTCTCAGCAATGATATATTCCAGAGAGAAAAAAAGACTCTAAGAGAAGGATGAAACATCAGTGGCTAACTAAGGAAGTAAAGTTTGGTATCAAATCGAAAACAAAGGCATACAATGTTGCAAAGAATAGAGGAGGCCAGAGGATTGGGAAATTTTTAGAAACCAGCAAAGGACGACTAAAAAAATGATAAAGAGAGAGAAGATAGTTTATGAGAGTAAACTAGCAAGAAATATAAAAACAGACAGAGCTTCTATAGGTATATAAACAGAGAGTAGCTAAAGTAAACGCTTATCCCTTAGAGGATGAGACTGGGGAATTAATAATGGGAAACAGAAAAATGGCAGACACTTTGAACAAATATTTTGTATCAGTCTTCACGGTAGAAGACACTAAAAGCATCCCAATAATTGATAATCAAGGGGCTAATGGGAGGGGAGAACTTAAAACAATCACTATCATGAGAGAAAAAGTACTCGGCAAACTAATGGGACTAAAAGTGGGCAAGTCCCCTGGACCTGATGCACCCTAGGGTCTTCAAAGAAGTGTCTGCAGAGATAGTGGAGGCATTGGTTGTAATCTACCAAAACTCCCTGGATTCTGGAGAGGTCCCAGCGGATTGGAAAACCGCAAATGTAATGCCCCTATTTAAGAAAGGAGGGAAAATAGAAACCAGGAAACTGTAGACTAGTTAGCCGAACATCTGTCATTGGGAAAATACTGGAGTCCATTATTAAGGAAGTACTAGCAGGACATTTAGAAAATCATAATACAGTCAAGCAGAGTCAGCATGGGTATATGAAAGCAAAATCATGTTTAACAAATTTGCTGGATGTCTTTGAGGATGTAATGAGCAGGGTAGATAAAGGGGAAACAATAGATGTCGTGTATTTGGATTTACAGAAGGCATTCGATAAGGTACCACATTAAAGGTTACTGCACAAGATAAGAGCTCACAGGGTTAAGGGTAATATATTAGTTTGGATAGAGGATTGGCTAACGAACAGAAAACAGAGAGTCGGAATAAATGGGTTATTTTCAGGTTGGCAAACTGTAACTAGTGAGGTGCCACAGGGATCAGTGCTCGGGCCTCTACAATCTATATTAATGACTTGGATGAAGGAACCAAGTGTAATGTAGCCAACTTTGCTGATGACACAAAGATAGGTGGGAAAGCAAGTTGTGATGAGGATGCAAAGAATCTGCAAAGGAATATAGATAGGCTAAGTGAGTGGGCAAAAATTTGGCATAGAGTATAATATGGGAAAATGTGAGGTTATCCACTTTGGGAGGAAAATAAAAAAGCAAATTATTATTTAAATGAGGAGAGATTACCAAATGCTGTGGTACAGAGGGATCTGGAGGTCCTTGTACATCAAACTGAAAAATTTAGCATGCAGGTACAGCAACTAATTAGGAAAGCAAATGGAATGTTGGCCTTTATTGCAAGGGGGATGGAATACAAAAGTAAGGAAGTCCTGCTACAACTGTATTGTCGTTATTGAGACTACATCTGGAGTACTGCATACAGTATTGGTTTCCTTATTTAAGGAGGGATATACTTGCTTTGAAGGCAGTTCAGAGAAGGTTCACGAGGTTGATTCCTGAAATGAAGGGGTTGTCTTATGAAGAAAGGTTGATCAGGTTGGGCCTACACTCATTGGAGTTTAGAAGATTGAGAGATGATCTTATTGAAACATATAAGATTCTGAGGGGGCTTGACAGGGTAGATGCAAAGAGGATGTTTCCTCTTGTGGGGGAATCTAGAACTAAGGGGGTATAGGCTCAGAATATGTGGTCATCCATTTAAAACGGAAATGAGGAAGAATTTATTTTCTCAAAGCATCGTGAATTTATGGAATTCTCTACCCCAGACAGCTGTGGAGGCTGGATCATTGAATATATTTAAGGTGTAGATAGACAGATTTTGGAAGGATATGGGAGTCAAGGGTTATGGGGTGAGGGCAGGGAAGTGGAGTTGAGGCCAAGATTAGATCCGCCATGATCTTATTGAATGGTGGAGAAGGCTTAAGGGGCCAGGTGCTCCTATTTCTTATGTTCTAGAATCCATGACATAGAATACAAAAGCAAGGAAGTTGGGGTAAACCTTTATAGAACACTGGTAAGGGGGAATATTATGTCCAATTCTGGGCACAAGAATGTGCTCCAAGGGTTAAATTGAGAAAAGATTCCCGATATTAGGCTCGTAATCCCTGAAATATAGAAGGTGACAGGGTAATTTGATTGTGGTTTTTAGGATTTTAAAAGGAAATGATAGGGTAGATGGAGAGAAATATTTTCCGCTGGTGGAAAAGGATGCATAATCTTAAAATCAGAGCCAAGCCATTCAGGAGAGACGTTAGGAAACACTTCTTCTTCATAGACATAGAAAGACGGAAAATAGGTGCAGGAGTAGGCCATTCGGTCCTTCAAGCCTGCACCACCATTCAATATGATCATGGCTGATCATGCAACTTCAGTACCCCATTCCTGCTGTCTTTCCATACCCCCTGATCACTTTAGCCGTAACGGCCACATCTAACTCCCTTTTCAATATATCTAACGAACTGGCCTCAACAATTTTCTGTGGTAGAGAATTCCACAGCTTCACAATTTTCTGAGTGAAGAAGTTTCTCCTCATCTCGGTCCTAAATGGCTTACCCCTTATCCTTAGACTGTGACCCCTGGTTCTGGACTTCCCCAACATCGGGAACATTCTTCCTGCATCTAACCTGTCCAATCCCGTCAGAATTTTATATGTTTCTATGAGATCCCCTCTCATTCTTCTAAATTCCAGTGAATATAAGCCTAGTCGATCCAGTCTTTCTTCATATGTCAGTCCTGCCATCCCGGGAATCAGTCTGGTGAACCTTTGCTGCACTCCCTCAATAGAAAGAATGTCCTTCGTCAGATTAGGAGATCAAAATTGTACACAATATTCAAGGTATGGCTTCACCATGGCCCTGTACAACTGCAGTAAGACCCCCCTGCTCCTATACTCAAATCCTCTTGCTATGAAGGCCAACATGCCATTTGTCTTCTTCACCGCCTGCTGTACTTGCATGCCAACTTTCAATGACTGATGTACCATGACACCCAGGTCTTGTAGCACCTCTCCTTTTCCTAATCTGTCACCATTCAGATAATATTCTGCCTTCCTGTTTTTGTCACCAAAGTGAATAACCTCACATTTATGTACATTATACTGCATCTGCCATGCATTTGCCCATTCACCTAACCTGTCCAAGTCACCCTGCAGCTTCTTAGCATCCTCCTTACAGCTCACACTGCCACCCAGCTTAGTGTCATCTGCAAACTTGAAGATATTACATTCAATTCCTTTATCTAAATCATTAATGTATATTGTAAATAGCTGGGGTCCCAGCACTGAACCTTGCGGTACCCCACTAGCCACTGCCTGCCATTCTGAAAAGGACCCATTTATTCCTACTCTTTGCTTCCTGTCTGCCAACCAGTTCTCTATTCACGTCAATACGTGAATTACCCCCAATACCATGTTCTTTAATTTTGCACACTAATCTCTTGTGTGGAACCTTGTCAAAAGCCTTTTGAAAGTCCAAATACACCACATCCACTGGTTCTCCCTTGTTCACTCTACTAGTTACATCCTTAAAAAATTCTAGAAGATATGTCAAGCATGATTTCCCTTTCATAAATCCATGCTGACTTGGACCGATCCGGTCAATGCTTTCCAAATGCGCTGCTATTACATCTTTAATAATTGATTCCAACATTTTCCCCACTACCGATGTCAGGCGAACCGGTCTATAATTCCCTGTCTTCTCTCTCCCTCCTTTTTTAAAAAGGTGGGTGAAGTATGGAAATCTCTTCCCACAAAAAGCAGTAGATGACAGCTCAATTAATAGTTTTAAATCCGAAATTGATAGATTTTTGCTAGATAAGAGTAGTAAAGGATATGGAGTTAAGGCAGCTGGATGGAGTTAGGATATAGATTAGCCATGATCTCATTGAATGGCAGAACAGGCTCGAGGTGCTAAATGGCCTATTCCTGTTCCTGTGTTCCTATGTACACATTTTAGGATGGATGTCATGGCCGTAGAGAGGGTGCCGAGAAGATTTCCTAGAATGGAACCAGAGATGAGAGACTTCAGTTACTTGTCTCCTTCACCCATCATCCCTGTCCTTGTTAATCTACATTGGCTCCCAGTTAAGCAACGCCTCAATTTTAAAATTTGCATCCTTGTTTTCAAACACTCCATGGACTCGCCACTCCCTATCTCTGTTTTCTCCCACAGCTCTACAACTTCCGATATATCTGCACTCCTCCAATTCTGGCCTCTTGATCATCCCCGATTTGAATTGCCCCACAATTTGGGTATGGTAGCTTAGTGGTTACGTTACTGGATTAGTAATCCAGAAAACTGGACAAAGCATCCAGAGACGCAAGTTCAAATGTCACCATTCCAGCTGGGGAATTAAAATTCACATCATTAAATAAATCTGGATTAAAAAGTTAGGCCTAGAAATTGGCCTGCTTACTACCTCCAGTTATCACCCCGGGGGAGATGGTTGGAGGGGGAATAACTGGGCGCTGACGACTTACTCACCTGGCACAGCGAGAAGATCATTTTGATCTTTGCAGTGGCAGTATGGCATTGCACTCCGATCTCATTCGCCTGGAGATTGTGTCGTCATCGCTGTGCACATTGCCCCCGGTAACGCTCTGGATTTGGGTTCTGTCCCCTGCAGCATCCCCAGGCGAAAAAACCTGCAGCTGTAGCATGTGTTCATCGGGAGGCCGGGCGCTTTGGGGGCAATGCTTAAAGGCGAGGTGGCCGAGGTAAGTGAAAAAATATTTGCCATTGCTCCGTTTGATTTTTTTTTCCAGCTTTCTCCCCGTGATTGATCAGCCCGGCACTGTGCCGCAGTGCATTGTGCTGATCGGGCCAGATCACAGCTCCCGTCGGTGTCCAGGTAAGTTCTTCTTTTGCAGAGCCAGCAGCGATGGCCCTTCCCTTTAAGGGAGCAAAGGAGCCTTGGATCTAGGCAGCGCTGCACACCTACCACCCCGTCTGTTACCTCTTGGACTCCAGGAATGAAGTGGAGTGCTTGATTTAGTGCTCCACTTCCTTCCCGGATTGCAAACATTGAATTTTTTTCAGTAGCCTGCCGCCAATTTTTCAAACTTTTAAAAGTTAACACCCCAAATGGGGCACTCCCGAATTTCGCCCCCTAATATCAACAATGGTGACCATGAAACTATCGGATTGTCATAAAAATCTATTTGTTTCACTCATGTCCTTTTAGAAAGGAAATCTGCTGTCCTTACCTGGTCTGGGCTATATGTAACTCCAGGCCCACAGCAATGCGGTTGACTCTTAACTATCCACCAAAATGGCCGAGCAAGCCACTCGGTTGTACCAAACCGCAACAAAGAAGACAGACAGCAGAGGTTCAAGAAGGCAACTCACCACCACCTTCTCAAGGGCAATTAGGGATGGGCAATAAATGCTTGCATTGCCAACAATGCCTACATCCTATGAACAAATAAAAAAAACACAATTGGTGGCCATGTCTTCAGCTGCCAAGGCCTTAAGTTCAGGAATTCCCTCTCTAAACCTTTCCGCCTCTCATTCCTTCTTGAAGACACCCATCTGTCCTACTATTCCCTTATGTGGCTCGGTGTCGTATATTGTATTATAACACTCCTGTGAAGTGTCGTGGGACACTTTACCACATTAAAGGTGCTATATAAATACAGGTTGTTGCTGTTCTGCCTGAAGCAGAGAAGGTTAAGGGGAGATTTGATAAAGGTTTTCAACATCATGAAAGGTAACTAAGGAGAAACTGATTCCAGTAGTAGAAGGGCCAAATGGCCTACTCCTGCACCTATTTTCTAAGGGTCAGTAACCAGAGTACACAGATTTAAGGTACTTGGCAAATAACCAGAAGCAACATGAGGAAAAATATTTTTACGCAGTGAGTTGTTATGATCTGAAATGCACTGCCTAAGAGATTGATGGAAACAGATTCACTAATACCTTTCAAAAGGGAATTGGATAAATACTTAAAAGGGAAAAGATTGCAGGGTTATGGGGAAAGAGTAGGGTCTAATTGGATAGCTCTTTTAAAGATCCAGCATAGGCACGATGGGCCGAATAGTATTATTCTGTAATGTATCCTTCTTTGATTCTCTGATTGTATATGGGGGTTAGAATTTTCACAGGAACTCTCCCAATCTTCCACAGCAACATCGATCTTCTACCAAAGTTGCAGCAGGAGATTGGGAAAAACTGTAAAAAATGTGTCCTGAGCAGTTTAAATAAACGACTGTCATTCAGATTCTTGTTACAAGTTTTGTCTAATATAGGCTGAAGAGGGGGAAATGTCGAACTTACAGAATGCTGTGTGACTAGTTCAGTTTGCACATAACTACCTTTTTAAATCTTAAGAGGTGAGATATTCAAAATCCAGGAAGTCCCAGTAACTTTTTTCCCAATTTTGTTTAAAGCAGGTATTTCTTTGAAATTATCAGAGGGGAATCAGTTTTAAAAGACCCAATCAGTTTGAAACTCCTGAAAATGATTTAAAAAAATTAGTTTGAATTTCCAGAAAACTGTTAATTAGTTCTTTCGAGTTGCAGGGACTGAAATTCTTTGGCGGTTCCACTGACTACCTGCCTTAGCTCCAATGGGAGGTTGACAAGAACCCCTTGGAGAAAGGTGGAGACATAATTCCATTGTATCTCCACTATTTCCTGGAGTTTACTGCCTCATAAGAGACAGAATCTCCACCTGTCCTTTACAAGGAAAATGATAGCAAGGGGTGGAGGCAACCAACAACAGGTAATCCTGCTCCTTTAGCTCAATGGAGACCTGCCATGGAGGATGGTACGTCCATTGTGCTGAGTTACACTGGCCTTCACATGGGGTTAATGAGGGTCCCGCTGGTGGGGTCCAGATCTGGGAAAGCAGCCTGGATCCCAAAGAAAATATTTATTTTAAAAAGAGAGATTGTCCCTGAACAGAGGGGACGGAAGAAAACATGGACTGCATTGTCAGAAGCAGTTTGGCAACTCCCTTACCAAAAAGCAGCTGGTATTTCAAGCCACCAGAAGCAGGAAGATGGCGGCGATAAAATCGAAATGACGATTGTGCCCAACCATTGCATGATAATGGGGTACCACACCAATACCTCGCACACTCCAGCGGGGTCAGAGCAGGAGGGTACTGATGGACAGGGTACCCCCGTAACTGCCAGGATATGTGGATTTTAACCCAAGCTCTTGTAGAGTTAGGTTGAAGGAAGTTGTTCTGTATTTAACCTCTTGTAACCTGTATTACACTACCACCAGAGGGCCTACCTGTTGAGTCCCAAGGGATCCCAGCATCCCTTGGGAGCACGGTATATAAGCAGGCCGCCCACGAGGTACCTGCACTCTGGAGTCTTATTAAAGGAGCTAAGGTCACACTTGCTCATTGTACACAGTATTCAGTTTCATCCTTTATTAGGAGCGTACCAATTGGTGACGAGGTAACAAACAACCGCACAAAAATGCAAAGAACAGTTGGTATCCTGGAGAAGTTCTCAGAAGGGGACGATTGGGAGGCCTTCGTGGAGAGACTCGACCAATACTTCGTGGCCAACGAGCTGGAAGAGGATGAGAACACTGCGAAACGAAGAATCACCAATAAAAGCATAGAGAAATGGTGTAAATGGCCATTAATGTCGTTTCTCTGGGGTCCCCTCCAATCTTCCACTGAAGTTACAGTGGGAGGTTGGGGAACACTCGCTGAAATTGAACTCCAAAGTAGTTCCAGGGGAATAAAGGTCTGAAATTCTGCTCATAACAGTATCAATGATTTTGCCAACACAAAGTGCCCCAGTATGGAAATGAACTAATTGTACTGAATTTTTGCTTTTGCTCAATAAAATAATTCTATATAGCTGCTTGTGGCGTCCATCTCAGGTACAGACAGGCATTCCTGTGGTGAATCCTCAGGAAATGTTCCCTGATCTCCAGGTTCCACAGGGGAAAAGGAATTGAAATGGCCTACCCACACAACCAGCAGAGGCTGGTGCATTCAAGAGTAAAACATACCTAATTTGTAGGTGGTATCAGGGTCTAAATAAAAATATATCAGCATCTGGAACTGAAAAAGATTTTTTAAATGCCTTCAAATTTATTCTAACAGAGGACAGCCTCAGTGTACAAAAAAAATCAAATTGAATTTCTTACCAACCTGAGGGTGATGCAGCTTTAAGAGGCAGTTCCTTGTGGCTCTGCGCTGACAGTCCTGCCCTCAAATCCATCTCTTTTCTCTGCACCTGGATGAGTGCAACTCCAACAACACTCAATTTTCTTTTGGTGGGGCTCCTCCTTGGCCCACAAATAAAATCCATGCCACTGTCAGCCCATCTGAAGCCCCACCCACTCACCTTGGAATGGCCTCCATATGTCACCCGCCTCCGACCTAAACCCCAATGATCAGCTAACCCCAACGATCAGCTTGCTCATTGTGGGACCCAACTGATTTCTAGCACTTCCAGTATGAGTGAACTGCAGCAAGGCACCTGTTTGGCAAAGGCAACTCACTAGCAGAATGAAAATGGCTTGGGCCTCCCAGCTGGAAGAACAGGCAAGCAGCAGGAGTGCCCCATCCATCGGGTGTGCCCCATTCACTGCCCGCCTCTTTCTGCCCATAGTTAAAATTGGCCCTCATATGTCTGTTTTGACCTGGCATAAGTGAATATTGGGATTTGCAAGTAAATCTGTAGAAAAGAATTCGAAGAATGGTGTATCTTTACTATAGAGCAACATACCCAGTTAAGATCTTATACACAATAACACTGTATATAAACTCACCTGAGTTATTTGAGTCTGCCCTTCATCAAATCACAGGTTAACTTAATGCCTACAAAATATAATTTCCTCAGTTACATTTTAATCTTAATACCATGCAGCACATTTTATTTTGTGCTAATTTGTTTTACTTCAGAAAGGAGAGAGAGAGAAAACGGGGAACTGCAGACCAGTTATCCTGAGATCAGTAGTGGGGAAAATGCTAGAATCTATTATTAAGAACGTGGTATCAGGGCACTTAGAAAATAATAACAGGATTGGGCAGAGTCAACATGGATTTATGAAAGGGAAATCATGTTTGATAATCTGTTAGAGTTTTTTGAGGTTGTAACTGGCAGAATAGATGAGGGGAACCAGAGGACCTGGTGTATTTGGATTTTCAGAAGACATTCGATAAGGTGCCACACAAGAGGTTATTAAACAAAATTAGGGCTCATGCGATTGAGGGTAATATACTAGCATGGATTGAGGATTGGTTAACAGACAGAAAACAGAGAGTACGAATAAACAGGTCATTTTCGGGTTGACAGGCTGTAACTAGTGGGGTACCGCTAGGATCAGTGCTTGGGCCCCAGCTATTCACAATCTGTATCAATGATTTGGATGAGGGGACAAAATGTAATATATTCAAGTTTACTGATGATACAAAACTCGGTGGGAATATAAGTTGTGAGGAGGATGCAGAGAGGCTTCAAGGGGATATAGACAGGCTAAGTGAATGGGCACGAACATGGCAAATGGAATATAGTGTGGAGAAATGTGAAGTTAACCACTTTGGTAGGAAAAATAGAAAAGCAGAGTGTTTTTTAAATGGTGAGAGATTGGGAAATGTTGGTGTACAGAGGAACCTGGGTGTCCTTGTACACAGATCACTGAAAGTTAACATGCAGGTACAGCAAACAATTAAGAGAGCAAATTGTATGTTGGCCTTTATTACAAGAAGATTTGAGTATAAAAGTAAAGATGTCTTATTGCAATTCTATCATGCTATCTGTACCTCCCACTCTTTTGTGCACCATGTTTCTCTTTTCTAATTCTACATCCTGGTGCCCATCCCTCTGCCAAATTACTTTAAACCCTCCCCAACAACACTAGCAAGACTCCCATCACACGAGGATATTGGTTCCGGCTCTGTTGAGGTGCAATCCGTCGGCCTGTACAGGTCACACTTCCCCCAGGACCGGTCCCAATGTCCCAGGAATCTAAAGCAAGACAGCTTTCCGGTCATTTCTGGGTCTCGTGGGGTAAAAACGATCATTCATCCCACAGTTTGCAGAACTCGCTAAGCCGTTCTATGATTTACTCAGGGGAGATGATTTTTTTTTTAATTCATTCTATCTAAAAATAGTACAGAGAGGAATGTAATACAAGTGCATTCAGTGCACTGAATGTTTGTATCTGTACTTCACCAAATCAAACAGTATTCCCCAATATTTTAAAGTCTGGTCCATTTCCAATGTTGACACCTGACATAGAAGATGCCACTTTCCGGAACTATGAAGTTACTATTATATACAGTTGCTCTTGTCAAGGTATCTGTAATCATAAGCTGAAAATATAGCACTCAGCCAGTTAGAATACTACATTTTGCAAAGGAAACATTTCCTACACAACAGATGGTGCACTCAGTTTTGCTTCTGCTGTCAAATGACAGAGGCACAGTTCACTGGCACCTTATTCAGTCTATAGATCATTCACCTAAGAAATATTTCACTCATTTTTGTATTAATAGTCGCACATTGGAACAGTGAAGACTGAACTGGAGTTTAAACCTAACAGCATGGCAACTTACAATTAATGACTATGATCCCAACACACTGCAGCACTTGTGCACTACATCAATATGTATATTTTCCAGTTTACTTTACTGACGCCATAAGAAGGAAGAATCCCTTGCTCTTTATCCACATGGTTAGTGCTTTTCGTGATATCAAATCTACGGAGCAAAGTGATGCACAAAAGTCACAAGAAAAATACTGAAATTGGGATAACAATCTTAAGCAGGTTAAGAGTCAATGGAAGTATTAAACTTAATGAATATTACGGATCACAAAGCTAAAAGTGAAGACTAGCCAAAGAAAATGGAGCTAAATTGTTATAAGGCGGCTTTATTTCCTGATTTGTGAAGTACTGCAAATTCAGCGTTCCCTGTGAGTAATGGCAGCTCGTGCCACGTGTTGGCTACACTCCCATTTACTTTATGCATGGTCATCAATCCCTATCTAATCATCTGAATGTCACATTTATATAGATAATAATAACCTATTACTTTAAACTTGTCAATACTGAGACCTGAGTTGAGAAGCAAGAACAATTTTAAAGTGCATATATACAATAACGGATCTATTGAACTGCACGACCAATCTTTTACTGTTGGTCAATGTCAAAGATTCATTTCCCTTCACAATAACCAAAACACAGCCTCAAGTTCAAAAGTATGGGCTAAAGGAGAGATTAAAATCAGAAGTATTGGCTCAGACAATGAAGTGGACATTTTCTGAGCTCAGAGCTATTGCCAGGATTTCCTATCTTTACTATGATTAACGCTGTACAACTCCATTTCAGTATTGAATTACACTTGAAATAATTAATAATGCTAATAAGAAACTTGTTATATTAATAGTTCCTTTACCACCGGTATTGGACAGCATCTGCAGCAGAGATAATAACTATTCTCACAGGTGATTAGCTATTCAACAGGATGATTTACACTCTCCCTCCATATTTCTATCTGTCTTTCTATCCATCTGTCTAACATAGGCCCAGAAATTCCTGTAACAACATCCCCGAGGGCAATCTGATAAAATAAAGAAAACAAATGCACACTTACCTTTCTCTCCTGCGCCCTCTTGAACTTCTGGTTCTGTGATGAAGATTCCCGGGCAGCGTATGACGTCACGCAGCCCGGAAACGCAGCACGCGCGAAGCCTGTGGCTACTTTCGGGGTCTGTCCTCGCCCACAGGAGCTGTCAAAAGGAGCTCATTTACATAGGCCACGCCCCGATCTAAGGTGTCGGGTCTGAGCACAGGGCGCAGCAACATGTTACATTTCCACAAAAGTAGAAGAGCCAAACAATTTGTGCAGGTTTCCCATCTCAATATTTAAAAAAACTAGTTGATCAGCATAAATAGAGTTGAAATAGTTTTGGAAAGAGTATCAATTTCACCCAATTTATTGTTGACCCCCATGCACACTTGCACAAAGTCGATCGTATTTTACAAGCCAAGCTGCAATAAACAACACAGTACCTCAAATGTTATAAAAGTTGGAAGATTTGAATCTCTCAGTACTTTGAGAGAAAGCTGCTTGTTTCCATTTCCTGCTGTTTATTTAGTTTGTGTTAACATAGAAACATAGAAACATAGAAAATAGGTGCAGGAGTAGGCCATTCGGCCCTTCTAGCCTGCACCGCCATTCAATGAGTTCATGGCTGAACATGCAACTTCAGTACACCATTCATGCTTTCTCACCATACCCCTTGATCCCCCTAGGAGTAAGGACTACATCTAACTCCTTTTTGAATATATTTAGTGAATTGGCCTCAACAACTTTCTGTGGTAGAGAATTCCACAGGTTCACCACTCTCTGGGTGAAGAAATTCCTCCTCATCTCGGTCCTAAATGGCTTACCCCTTATCCTTAGACTGTGTCTCCTGGTTCTGGACTTCCCCAACATTGGGAACATTCTTCCTGCATCTAACTTGTCGAAACAAATCAGAATTTTAAATTTCTATGAGGTCCCCTCTCATTCTTCTGAACTCCAGTGAATACAAGCCCAGTTGATCCAGTCTTTCTTGATAGGTCAGTCCCGCCATCCCGGGAATCAGACTGGTGAACTTTCGCTGCACTCCCTCAATAGCAAGAATGTCCTTCCTCAGGTTAGGCGACCAAAACTGTACATAATACTCCAGGTGTGGCCTCACCAAGGCCCTGTACAACTGTAGCAACACCTCCCTGCCCCTGTACTCAAATCCCCTCGCTATGAAGGCCAACATACCATTTGCTTTCTTAACCGCCTGCTGTACCTGCATGCCAACCTTCAATGACTGATGTACCATGACACCCAGGTCTCTTTGCACCTCCCCTTTTCCTAATCTGTCACCATTCAGATAATAGTCTGTCTCTCTGTTTTTACCACCAAAGTGGATAACCTCACATTTATCCACATTATACTTCATCTGCCATGCATTTGCCCACTCACCTAACCTATCCAAGTCGCACTGCAGCCTCATAGCATCCTCCTCGCAGCTCATACTGCCACCCAACTTAGTGTCATCCGCAAATACTACATTTAATCCCCTCGTCTAAATCATTAATGTACAGTGTAAACAGCTGGGGCCCCAGCACAGAACCTTGCAGTACCCCACTAGTCACTGCCTGCCATTCTGAAAAGTACCCATTTACTCCTACTCTTTGCTTCCTGTCTGACAACCAGTTCTCAATCCATGTCAGCACACTACCCCCAATCCCATGTGCTTTAACTTTGCACATTAATCTCTTGTGTGGGACCTTGTCGAAAGCCTTCTGAAAGTCCAAATATACCACATCAACTGGTTCTCCCTTGTCCACTCTACTGGAAACATCCTCAAAAAATTCCAGAAGATTTGTCAAGCATGATTTCCCTTTCACAAATCCATGCTGACTTGGACCTATCATGTCACCTCTTTCCAAATGCACTGCTATGACATCCTTAATAATTGATTCCATCATTTTACCCACTACCGATGTCAGGCTGACCGGTCTATAATTCCCTGTTATCTCTCTCCCTCCTTTTTTAAAAAGTGGGGTTACTTTGGCTACCCTCCACTCCATAGGAACTGATCCAGAGTCAATGGAATGTTGGAAAATGACTGTCAATGCATCCACTATTTCCAAGGCCACCTCCTTAAGTACTCTGGGATGCAGTCCATCAGGCCCTGGGGATTTATCGGCCTTCAATCCCATCAATTTCCCCAATACAATTTCCCGACTAATAAGGATTTCCCTCAGTTCCTCCTCCTTACTAGACCCTCCGACCCCTTTTATATCCGGAAGGTTGTTTGTGTCCTCCTTAGTGAATACCGAACCAAAGTACTTGTTCAATTGGTCCGCTATTTCTTTGTTCCAAGTTATGACTTCCCCTGATTCTGACTGCAGGGGACCTACGTTTGTCTTTACTAACCTTTTTCTCTTTACATATCTATAGAAACTTTTGCAATCCGTCTTAATGTTCCCTGCAAGCTTCTTCTCGTACTCCATTTTCCCTGCCCTAATCAAACCCTTTGTCCTCATCTGCTGAGTTCTAAATCTCTCCCAGTCCCCGGGTTCACTGCTATTTCTGGTCAATTTGTATGCCACTTCCTTGGCTTTAATACTATCCCTGATTTCCCTTGATAGCCACGGTTGAGCCACCTTCCCTTTTTTATTTTTATGCCAGACAGGAATGTACAATTGTTGTAGTTCATCCATGCGGTCTCTAAATGTCTGCCACTGCCCATCCACAGTCAACCCCTTAAGTATCATTCGCCAATCTATCCTAGCCAATTCACGCCTCATACCTTCAAAGTTACCCTTCTTTAAGTTCTGGACCATGGTCTCTGAATTAACTGTTTCATTCTCCATCCTAATGCAGAATTCCACCATATTATGGTCACTCTTCCCCAAGGGGCCTCGCACAACGAGATTGCTAATTAATCCTCTCTCATTACACAACACCCAGTCTAAGATGGCCTCCCCCTAGTTGGTTCCTCGACATATTGGTCTAGAAAACCATCCTTTATGCACTCCAGGAAATCCTCCTCCACCGTATTGCTTCCAGTTTGGTTAACCCAATCTATGTGCATATTAAAGTCACCCATTTTCACTGCTGCACCTTTATTGCATGCACCCCTAATTTCCTCTTTGGTGCCCTCCCCAACATCACTACTACTGTTTGGAGGTCTGTACACAACTCCCACTAACGGTTTTTGCTCTTTGGTGTTCTGCAGCTCTACCCATATAGATTCCACATCATCCAAGCTGATGTCCTTCCGAACTATTGCCTTAACTTCCTCCTTAACCAGCAATGCTACCCCACCTCCTTTTCCTTTTATTCTATCTTTCCTGAATGTTGAATACCCCTGGATGTTGAGTTCCCAGCCCTGATTATCCTGGAGCCATGTCTCCGTAATCCCAATCACATCATATTTGTTAACATCTATTTGCACAGTTAATTCGTCCACCTTATTGCGGATACTCCTTGCATTAAGACACAAAGCCTTCAGGCTTGTTTTTTTAACACCCTTTGTCCTTTTAGAATTTTGCTGTACAATGGCCCTTTTTGTTCTTTGCCTTGGGTTTCTCTGCCCTCCACTTTTCCTCATCTCCTTTCTTTCTTTTGCTTTTGCCTCCTTTTTGTTTCCCTCTGTCTTCCTGCATTGGTTCCCATCCCCCTGCCATATTAGTTTAACTCCTCCCCAACACACTAGCAAACACTCCCCCGAGGACATTGGTTCCGATCCTGCCCAGGTGCAGACCGTCCGGTTTGTACTGGTCCCACCACCCCCAGAACCGGTTCCAATGCCCCAGGAATTTGAATCCCTCCCTGCTGCACCACTGCTCAAGCCACGTATTCATCTGCGCTATCCTGCGATTCCTACTCTGACTAGCACGTGGCACTGGTAGAAATCCCGAAATTACTACTTTTGAGGTCCTACTTTTTAATTTAGCTCCTAGCTCCTTAAATTCGTTTCGTAGGACCTCATCCCTACAGAACTCTTCAGCATCGACTGCTGCTGATGCTGAAGGCTCTTGAGCTGTTTGAAACAAAGTTTCAGGTGATGCAGATGCACACTGAATGTAGGCTGTATGCCTGCTTTATCTCACGTAGAACTTTCGTATCCTAATCCTGGACAGAAGATCTCTAAAAGTCGGAATTTTGCGCGAAACTCATAGTTCTCTGGTGCATGGGGAAGACCTGTCAAGCTGGAGCTTGACAGATCAAAAAAGCCGGTTTTCAGCGCATGCGCATTGTGTGCTGAAAACCGGCTTTTCCGATGCCTTCCCGGGTCCGTATAAGCTTCGTACGGGCCTGGGACATCGGAATTTCAGGGCCATAATAAACATATACACCTCGTGTGCATTTTGCCTATCATACGGCAAACGCTACACTATCGATATACAAATTTCTGTGTCCTACTTGCACCTGATTGGCTCAGATTTTATGTTTGTGAAACATCAACAGATCAGAGGTTTAAGGAATAGATTTTGCACTGTGAGGTGGGAAATGTGCTGAGCAGCCATTCTCCCAGCTCCCTAAAGCCATTCACCACTTCTGGGGTTTTCCACTAGAAAGGATGGTGAACGTTGAATATGTGCATTAAAGGCTGAGCAGTAATGGTTGAGCATTGCTGCATTTTGTTTTATTCATTCTCGGGATGTAGACATCGCTGACAGGGCCAGCATTTATTTCCCATCCCTATTGTCCTAAGCGGGTGCAGAGGGACCGGGAAAAAGCAGGTTTCCTTCCTAAAGGACATTCGTGAGCCACTTGGATTTTTACAACAAGCCAATAGCATCATGGTCACATTTGCTTTACTGTTACCAGCTTTTTATTTCCAGATTTTTTTAACTGAATTGAAATTCTCAAACTGGCATTCTGGGTTACAGAAATATTGTTGCGCTCCTAGTATCCAGAATTGTTAAGGTAGCAACAAGACAGTGTTTAAAATATTAAAAGGATTCCATAGGGTCGATAGAGTGAAACTATTTCCTTTGGTGGAGGAATCAAATACGGGGGGACACAATCTTAAAGTCAGAGCTAGACCATTTAGGAAGGAAATCAGGAAGCACTTATTCACACAGGTGGGTCGTGGAAATCTGGAATTATCTCTCCCAAAAGGCTGTGGATGCTGAGACAATTGAAGCTTTCAAGATTGAGATCAATAGATTTTTGTTAAGTAAGGGTATCAAGGGATATGGAGCTAAGGTGAGTAAATGGAGCTGAGGTATATATCAACCATGATCTAACTAAATGGCTGAACAGGCTTGAGGGAGCAGATGGCCTACTTCTGTTTCTATGTTCCTAAAGGTCTATTGGACATTGTGCACATGTGCACATGTGCACATTTACTGTCTTAAAATTCTGGTTGGGCCCAAGGGATGAGAGTGAATGGATTGTGTAGTGTATGTAGGCACCTTTAGTAATGACTCCACGAGGCAGGGTGTGGTTCTTAAACTCTGTAGACCTGCAGTCCTTTATTAGCAGCTCCTGAGTGCTGACAACAAGCTGTGTGTTCCTTTTTATACTGGGTTACCTGCCATATGCAGGCAACCCCTGGGTCTCCAGCAACAGCACCCTCTAGTGTACCGGTAAGGTGTGTACAGTACAAGGGTACATTCAATGTTGCATGACAGTGTTACAGACATCACACAGTGAACAGTCATGCCTACACAACAATACTCACCCCTGAGCATTTTTCATATCCTAGTTGTCATGACCAGGGGAGGTGATCAGTGGTGGGCTATGGGTGGTTGTGGTGAGGGTTGTGTGGTTGCCAGGTGTGACCCCTGTGCTTGAGGCTGGTCTCATACGTTTCCCCTCCCTCACACACAAACCAAGTGGGTGTCACTGTTGTGGGATCCCTCGGGGAGGTAGCCATGGCAGCAGTGGGTGGCGTGTATACACTGTGATATGGGTAGTTGTGGGGTGGTGGGCATGGCCACAAGACTGGGTGGGCTTCTTGTCTACCTGTGGGGATGAGGGTCAGGTCATCCCAGGATTTGCCAGGGAAGCTGGAGGGTATTGGCCTCATGCTTCTGGTGTTGGCCCTGGTGGCCAGGGGCTGTTGGGCTGGTCTAGTGCCAGTTGCCATTGGTGGTGGCTGGGCTGCCCATTGACCACTGTCCCTGTAGTGGGTCTGCTCCCACTGCATGTGTGTGTATCCTGCAAGGGACATCACATTCATTCCAAAGGTCCAGCCTACATGGTCAGGTAGCCTGCTGGACCTGGGGGTCTCCCACAGGGGGATTCCATTGGCATTAGCATGGTCCCTGTAGGACCCAATGTCCTTTAACATGACACCTTGGTTCTGATCACATAGTCAAGCCTGCATTATACATTCTAGCACTTGCATCACTTTTGGATGTCCTGGTTTCAACAGACATGGTTACATTAGGCATTTCACAATCTCTATCATTATTGTTAAGCATAATAAACTTGTTCTTAACCTTACTGACACCTGCATTCATCTCATTAGTCACATTAGTTAAACCAGCATCACAATCCATGGTTACATTGCATACATTTTCATACTTGCACCCTTTAATCGCATCTTTAGCTTTAAAGTCCGTGTACTCAAATAGTTGGAACTTCCCCTTTAAATTTTTTTGATTACCGGTCTCCTTTAAGGGAGCTTTCAAATCCGATTGGCCGCTCAATGTCACATGATGCTTCACCATGTTGACTTGCATTTTGAATGCAGGTCTGCTGCTTGGTTTGCTGCAGCCATTTTGAGGTGCTCTTTTCTTCCACGTTCTTGTGGTGCTGCAGCCATTTTGTGGTCTTGTTGCAGGCAGGCTGTGGTGCTCTTTTCTTCCACATGCTTGTGGTGCTGCAGTCATTCTATGGTCTTGCTGCAGGCAGGCTGTGGTGCTCTTTTCTTCTACAGCACCACTTCATCTGATGTGGACCCGATTCATCCAATTCCTGCCCAGCAGCATGGGACCGTCGCTGGCTACAATCCACAGGGGGAGTTTGTGCAACATGCCGCCCTGGGAGACCTGGACGTCTACACTGCCAACGAATTGGATTTTACCTTTGGTATAGGTGAGCATCTTTGCCTGGACAGGAGACAGTTTTGGTCGAGTGGCAGGATTCCTCAAAATTTTTTCAAAGGTCTTTTGGCTCATCACAGACTGGCTCGCCCCTGTGTCAATCTCCATGGAGACTGGGACCCCATTGATGTCCACTTCCATCATTCACGGAGAACTTCTGTTGGAGCAGGTAAAAATTCCATACTCCTCTCCCAGGGTTACAGCAGCTTCATCTTCATCTGTGTCGGAGCCCCGGTGATTAGCCAACTCATCAGAGACACAGTGAGTACAGCCTTTTCTGCACATTCTCTGAAGGTGCCCTTTTTCTTTGCAGCCTTTGCATGCATAGTCTTTGTAGCAGCACTGGTGGGCCCTGTGGTTTCCTCCACAGCGCCAGCACGGGGCCATCTGGTTTGCCCCATATGGTGGACTCAGTGTTGCGGGAGTCAGAGCAGCATTTCTGCCTTTAGCAATGTCCATGTGGTGCACTGCTCTTGCCGGTTTCGAGTCCTGGGTCAGTATTCGCCTGGAGTCGCTGGCCGAAACCATGTAGGCCTGGCTCACTTGAATTGCTTTCTGCAGGGTGACCATGATGTCAGCCGAGAGCAATTTGTGTGGGACGCCTTCGTGGCCAATTCTGATGAAAATATGTCCCTTAGTGCTTCATTAAGGTGGTCGCCAAACTCACACGTTGCAACTAGTCTTCTTAAGTGTGCAGCATACTTGGCAATTTCTTGGCTGTGAGGATGCTTTCTTTCGGTTTTAGTTGTTCCTGTATGATTGTTAAAAGTTCTTCATAGCTCTTGGTGATTGTCTTCTCCGGGGCTAGTCAGTCCCTGATGAGATCATAGATGGTGGGCCCACAACTGCTAAGTAGGATGGCCCTGCGTTTGTTCGGTAGTGTAGCCGGTATGTCCCCGTCCAGGTTGTTGGCTATAAAGAAGTATTCCAATCTTTCCACAAAAGCATCCCAATCCTCCCCCTCCGTAAATTGCTGAAAGTTGCTGAGGTTAGACATGTTGAGCGTGTCGTTCGTGA
Source organism: Pristiophorus japonicus (assembly GCF_044704955.1). Taxonomy (NCBI): domain Eukaryota; kingdom Metazoa; phylum Chordata; class Chondrichthyes; family Pristiophoridae; genus Pristiophorus; species Pristiophorus japonicus. Next base: position 383,636,441 of record NC_091977.1, on the reverse strand, counting down.
TCCCGTATTCCCGTCACCAGTTGTAGTGTATGTAGGCATCTTTAGTAATGACTCCACGAGGCAGGGTATGGTGCTTAAACTCTGTAGACCTGCAGTCCTTTATTAGCAGCTCCTGAGTACTGACAACAAGCTGTGTGTTCCTTTTTATACTGGGTTACCTGCCGTGTACAGGCAACCCCTGGGTCTCCAGCAACAGCATCCTCTAGTGTACCGGTAAGGTGTGTACAGTACAAGGGTACATTCAATGTTGCATGACAGTGTTACAGACATCACACAGTGAATAGGCATGCCTACACAACAGATTGCCCAAATCGAGGCTGAAACCTGGTTCAGCCAGGATTCTATCCCATTTATTTGCAATTGGCATTTTTCCACTGTTGGGGTTATAATCCATACAGCCTTCAAGGAACATCACAACTGAATTTATCAATGAAGTTGTTTAACATAGTCTAACATTGTCCACAGCACCGATTAGTTAAACTGCATGATAAAAGGTTGTGTTGCAACAGATAGGGCAAGGATGTTCAGCCTTTTAGAGCCGGCGACTGGATACACGAATGGGCAACATGTGATTACACAATAATGTGAGCCCTTGTACAGAAAAAGGTGAAACCCTCTTCACACAAAAGAGACCCCATTACACAAATAAGTGAAATCTACCCATGCACAACCTCCCCCCCCCCAAATTACCCATGCCTAAAATAAAATCCCATGTGAGGCTCCCATTGTCCTTTCCCCTTATCCTATTCCTTTCATCGCCCACACATTCTTCCTTTCATTTCCCTCCCTAGCTTTGCAACCCCCAAATCCCAATTCATTCTCCCTTTACTTCTTTTTTCCAGTGTTTTCCTGTACAGTTTTTTCTTGTCTTTTCTCCTCCTCTTCTCTGGAATACTGCGTGCAGTTTTGGTTTCCATATTTAAGAAAGGATATACTTTCTTTGGAGGCAGTTCAGAGAAGGTTCACAAGGTTGATTCCAGAGATGAGGGAGTTGACTTATGAGGAAAGTTGAGTAGGTTGGGCCTCTACTCATTAGAGTTCAGATGAATGAGAGATGATCTTATTGAAATGATTATGAGGGGGCTTGACAAGGTGGATGCAGAGAGGATGTTTCCACTGTTGGGGGAGACTAGAACTAGAGGGCATGATCTTAGAATAAGGGGCTGCCCATTTAAAACTGAGATGAGGAGAAATTTCTTCTCTCAGAGGGTGTGGATCTGTGGAATTCGCTGCCTCAGAGAGCTGTGGAAGCTGGGACATTGAATAAATTTAAGACAGAAATAGATAGTTTCTTAAACGATAAGGGGATAAGGGGTTATGGGGAGCGGGCGGGGAAGTGGACCTGAGTCCATGATCGGATCAACAACGATGTATTAAATGGCGGAGCAGGCTCGAGGGGCCGTACGGCCTACTCCTGTTCCTATTTCTTATGTTCTTATGTTCTTATTCTTTTTCTCTCTCTTCCTCCTGCTCTCTTATGGTTCTCTGTTCTCTTCCTCTTTCTCTGTGTTCTCTGCTGCTTTCTCTCCCTTTTAGGGAGAGCAGGATTTCATTCTATTCAACAATATAATCCACACTTCGTAAGATATGTGCTCTATGATACATGGGCAGCAGAAGAGATCTGACTGGAACCATTAAATCAGTGAGCGGGAGAGAATGCCGAGAAATTGGGATTGCACCCCAAACACGTGGCAAGCCTGCAAAGCGATTGCTTCACACACAGTCCCCAGTGGCCTGAGGCCCAATCACAATTCAGACTCAGGCCTCATTTGCATTAAACAGGTGAACTGAGAATGCCAATTGGGTAGCAGTTAGTCGCTCACACTGGACCAAAGTAACTGTCACATCCCCTACCACCTGCTCCTTGCTCTGACTTATGAAGTGCTCGTTGCTAACATCCTCTCGGTGTTGGAGCCCGTGAGGACCTGCCAGAGTCTGTGCCACCTGCATCTTTGCAGGGGCAGACTGGGCCAGCAAGAGAGGAGGCAGCATGTTGGGTACAGTTTGGGGTGGTGGCGGTGGTGGGGGAGTAAAGGATGAGACAGGAAAATGCATTGAGGAGAGCATGCACATCCATCTCTCTAATTGTCATCCTCCCTCTCCTGGACCAGCTGAACATCATTCCTTCCTCTCTGCGGGAGAGCAGCTTGGAGGAGATTAATGACATCTTGGATGCCCACGTCTAGTCTATCTGCCAGCATGTGGAAGCTGGTATACTTGCTGATGCACAAAGCTTGCAAGGCCGCAATCTGGGCCTGCAGGGACTCATTTGTGCACCATGATTCAACTTCTATAGAGGTGGCTACACTCTCAAGGAAAGATTGTTTCTTCGAAACGGCTTAGGATATCATTCCACAGATATTTGAGCTGAACTCCTCTATCCTTTGTGACATTGATGAGAGTGTGCCTGGCATTACAGCCAGTACTTCTAGCTGAACCTCTAGCATCCCCTTTTAATTGATGGCCCCCCGGGTTCAGCATCTCAGTCCAGCTGAGCAGAGGCCCACCTGAGAGAGGACTGAGCCCTCTAATGCAGATTCCCTCAGCTGTCCCTGCCACCACTTTCTGCTCATGCTCACTTGTGAACTGTGATTCACCTGGTGTCATCCCACCTAACTCTCTAAGAGGTCCCACTGATGCATTGCTATCTGTGTTGTTGCCTGCAATGCATGTGTCCTATGATGGTGCACCCTCAGCAGGAATGAGCTCCTCTGAAGAGTCCTCTTCATCTTCACGTGACAGCCCTGGAGTTGAGAAGAGAGGGATATGATTTAGTCATGGGAGTTTACAAATATTGAAATGCAAATGATTAAGGTGATCATATTGGATAAAGTGCTGAAGTAAACACAAGATGACTTTGTCTTGCAGGAGATGTGGGTCTGAGCGACTAATACTGTCACCCCGCTCAAATGCATTACCAATCGCGCCATCCCTAGTACTCAGGGAGGCTGATATGCCTCTAATTTCTGAAGCTTCCCCATTTGCTGGGTAAAGGTTCACGATTTGTGGTGATCTGCCTCTAGTTCTCACTCTCTTCCTGGCATTCTGTGTTCTCTTCTCCTGCAAAGTTGGCTCGTCAGATCTTTGAGTGGCTCGAAGACAGGTGTGCATCCGGTGGATCCAATGCATTTAGTCAGGGCCATTTCCAGCTTCTTTAGGGTGGCAGGAGGTTTCTTTTTCCCACTGCTCGGAATGAGGGCCTCCTTCCTGGCCCTTACTGCACCCAGCAGACTATCCAGGGATGAATCAGTAAACCTAGGTCCAGCCTTTACTCTTTTTCCAGCTGTAACTATTACTCTTGTCCTTCAAAGCAAACTTCAAACCTCCTCCTCCATTGCACCTGTAAATAGTCACATTGAAATCACGTCACATGAGTCCACGTCATGACTGCGCAGGTGCATTACAGACCCAAATCCTGGAAGGAAAATGATAATGAAGCATCCCCGTTGAAATCGGACATTCGCACACATTGTACGATGTTGCATGTTCATCGCCTGCTATTGTCACCCCACTCAGGTCCCGTCCCCATATTAATAAAAGGGCCCATAACTCCTACACATTGCCAAGAGGCCTAGAAAATTCATCAGTACAAATCTTGTTGCTTAATTGAATATACCGTGAGTAAGTGAAGTTCAGCAGATACTCTGGGGATGTCCTAACCATTATAGAAGAAGCACCACATGACGGCATTAAAGAAGAAAGGATGAAATGGTAAGAGGCAAGATAGGAAAAGAGATAACATTGTAACAAAAGAAGAAAATACTGGTTCTATGCAACGAAAAAAGGGTTAGTGTTTTGCCACATCCTGGGGTTCTTTGCTTCCAGTAAAAACGGAAGATCACCAATAACAGATTGTGTTGGAAATAATCACAGGCTGGTGAAAAGCTGGTGTTTTCTTTTCCTTATGTCTTACGTTTCAGTCTGATCATTTGACATGCACTGGCACACATTCTGCATAGTCAACAGTTTATGTAAGAGAGCCCAATCCTTATTTTAAATCTTCGGCAGCAGCGATGGTATATGACTGTTTCTCATAAACATGACTGCTCTGCATTACTGGCAACCAGAACATAGCTTTGCTTTCAGAAAAAAGAAAGCCACATCGATAACAGTGGGAAAAGTGTTTGTTCTGGCATATGATGAACATGATTATGCACTTTTGATGAACAGCTTGGAAAGGAAATGATAAATGGGAAGGGTAACAGATCAGAACACACTGGGAGGCTTGTTTTGACCCTAATTATGTTGGCAGGCAGTTTTCATGCCTCCAGCAAGTTATGATGAGATTATTTTCAATCATTTGCAGCACAGATTAGAAATGTCTGGTCCTATATATGCCAGAGTGCACCACAAACACCACAAAGAGCAACTGAGCAAAGTGAAAAATACCGACAGGAGGCAAGGTGATGATTTTATTTCAACTACATTACTTCTGTGAATAGTCACAAGTTATCTATATTGAAATCACATGCTTATCCAAAGGTTTACCTCATGTCTGCAACAAAGTCCCTTGCAACAGTGATTCATAAATAAATTCAAAGTGGACGATAACACGGCTGTCCTCATCAGAAAGCATGGTGTCCTTTTAAACCAGAAACTACAAGATTGTAAACAAACTGCAGTCACCAGTCTAATAAGGAATACATTGACATTAGCGGGTTGTGGATAAATGCAAGCTCAAAATCCATGATAAAGTTCAAATTTAGGCAGAGATTATCTAGATATTGATAACAAACAGGCAGGTAAACCCAGTCCTCAGTCCCATCCTTAGTGCTTGACATGATAAGGCATGACTTCCAACTGGTGGAACGGATCCCATTGACATGGGATGTTCAAGCAGGGAGCTGGGAAATCCGATCCATCATTCATGTGATTTTGAGGCTGGCCTTTTAAGCAAGTCTAAAGCGATCTTGAAATATGCGAGTGCTTAATTGATGTATTAAATTATTCTAAAATGGATTTAAATTATGCTGGTACATCTTGCCATCCATTTAGTATGCGTTCAGGCTGTGCATTGCTTTTGCCTTTCTGGAGTGGATATATGGAAAGAGTAACTCTTAAACGGGCAGATGATTTTTCAGATATGTTTTTAATTTTTATATTTTTCAATATGTTTTAATGCTGTTCAGTTTGTGTTTTTATAAAAACTTTACATTGTTTACATTTTTTGGATCCGAAAAGCAGGGAATATTTATATTGAAACAAAAATAGCTGAATATTGCCTGCAAAATCACCAGAACGCTGAGTGCAATTGAAGCATTGATGTGACTACAGCAGAATAAGAAGAACTGATAAAAGAGAGGTTATGGACAGAGTATTTTACAACATAATTTTTCACAAGAGCTCAGGGACTGACAAGGCCCCTCATTGCAAGCTACAGAATTCTGTGTTGGTCGGCAAGCCAAGCTAAAATTGAAGGTGGTGGTGGTTGGTTTTAAAGCACTGAAATACAAGAGCTGGACTGTCTGCACCTGCCATTTACAACCAGGTCCTGGCGCACCTACCGGGCAATGCGTAAGGGAGCTATCTTTGTAGGCTCTGGGTTAGTAGGTCGTCAATTGCAGACCTGTGCCCTCTGCTGCAAGAACATCAGTAGCCAACCAGCACCCATAATGATGCCAGTGGCAGTGAACGTCAACTTTACTGCCTCCACATCCACCCAAGCTAGCGTAGTGGTCATCTGCAGTATCGACCAAGTGACTGATGTATCAGTCAGTGTGACCAGTATTTCTTCTCATCTGGCATTGAATAACACCAGGAACATGACATCACTGCCCAATTTCACCTTACTTCCCAACACGGATGGGGTTATTGATAACAGCCTTGTGGCCATCAGACATTAGGTTCCTGTACCTCCTCCGCCATAACCACATGCTCCCCCTCACCTGTGCATCCAGTACTACCTCTTTAATTTCACTAACTCTTGCCCTAGGGATGTGCATAGCTATACCGGTGATTGCGGACTTTGGTGAGAGAAACACAAGGTGCTGTGAATTGTTGTCTTGTTCTAGGCCACAGGTGGTGCTGGCAGCTGCTCTTCCAGACTACAACAGAAAAAGAAGCATACAAGCTCCAAGGGACATCTTCAAATGGATCTTGTATTGCATTGTGTAAGAACTTGTATGGTTGTGTGTATTTCTGTGTACGAGTAACTGAGAAATTGTCTTGACACAAGTAGGATGCAGCAACATTTCCACTATGTTGGGCTCCTGTGCTGCTCCGCCATTTATTCATAGACTCTGTTTTCTGTCTCTACATTTGTTTTGTCAACCTATGGATTTATAGCCATTTCTTTTCCCCCAAAAAATAAATTTGGCATTTTTGCAGCCTATGAAACAGCTGATGTATATTTTGTCCCCATGTGCAATCATTTACCCATGAGTGTCTGCCTCCCTATATAATCCGAGACAGAAATCCTTTAAGTGTTGATGGTTTTATATCTCACTTTGACAAGTCCAAAGGAGCTCACCTTGCACAAGTAATGAGGTCCTATGCTGGAAAATCCAATAGATTCTGCTCTTTCCAGTTCAATGTTGAGAAATGTGAAGATGCTCTTTTACTTTGAATCCATTTTATTTGCATTCAATGGGCTCAATTTTGGCCAGGAGTTGCTCTGTTTTTTTGGGGGTAACTTGATTTTTCTGGCCTATCTTAAAAATGCCCATTTTGAACATTCAATTTGTGCCAGTGTAAGTGAGTTAGTTAGGATTTTTTGAGTTTAGTTTAGTTTTTCTCAAAAGGGGGCGTTACCAGCCACCGACACCAGTTTTGGCCATTTAGGCCACTTTGGCCAGCTAATAGTTGCTCTAAGTCTATTTAGGCCAGCGTATGTGGCCACTTCAGAAAACCCTTGCGGAGAGTTAAGAAATCAGCGCAGGTGGATACTTCGGAGGCCATTCGGCCTGGGATAGGGACGGGAAGGGAAGTGGAGAGGACCTGCACTTAAAGCACCAAGACTTACAAAGCACTAAACAAAGCACAAAAAGTAATAAGCATTCAATAATAAATAAAAAATAGAAGTAAGTACTACCTTCATCTGAAAACTCGGCCTGGGAAGGCAGCGGGCCGCCCGGTGCGGGTGGCCACTCGGCCTGGCGGGGCAGGTGCAGGATGGTAACGCACTGGGAGACCACTCGGCCAGGGCTATGAGCGGGAGTGATTGAACAGCACACAAAGACTGCAGGAAGCATACTCACCGGATAGACTGCGACAAGCTGTAGCAAGCAAATGGCAAAACACAATCAGCTATGATCACTTTTAAAAATGGCAGATTGCCAAATTTCGGCATTGCTATGCATGCGCGAACATCGGGACGTGACTCCAATGCGCATGTGCAGACGTCCCGGTACTGTTTTCAGCACAGGACGATGGCTCCTTCCCCGACTTGACTGGCCACGCTGCACGACGACCGGGGAGAGGCCGGACAGCAGCCAAAGTGTGGAGGAATATTTTCGCCGCACCTCTGAATAGAGAAAAGTGGCGCTGTGGCAAAACCAGGCACTTCTACATTTCCGAGGTCCACTTTACCATTCCACCAAACACAAGAACACAAGAAATAGGAGCAGGAGTAGGCCATTTGACCCCTCGAGCCTGTTCCGCCATTTAATAAGATCATGGCTGATCTGATCATGGACTCAATTCCACTTCTCTGCCCGCTCCCCATAACCCTTTATTCCCTTATCGCTCAAAAATATGTCTATCTCCGCCTTAAATATATTCAATGACCCAGCTTCCACAGCTCTCTGGGGCAGAAAATTCTATAGATTTACAACTCTCTGAGAGAAGAAATTCCTCCTCATCTCAGTTTTAAATGGGCAGCCCCTTATTCTGAGACAATGCCCCCTCGTTTTAGTTTCCCCTATGAGTGGAAATATCCTCTCTGCATCCAACTTGTGGAGCCCTCTCATTGTCTTATATGTTTTGATAAGATCACGTCTCATTCTTCTGAACTCCAATGAGTATAGGCCCAACCTATTCAATGTATCTTCATAAATCAACCCCCTGATCTCCGGAATCAACCGAGTGAACCTTCTCTGAATAGCCTCCAATGCAAGTATATCCTTCCTTAAATACGGAGACCAAAACTGTACACAGTACTCCAGGTGTGGCCTCACCAATACCCTGTACAGTTGTAGCAGGACTTCTTTGCTTTTATACTCTATCCCCCTTGCAATAAAAGCCATGCAATAAACAGGCAGGGTCATCTTTGTGCCAGTGCTATCAATAGCAGAGCTAACTATCATTTTCAGAGTAAGTTGCTATAGAATCCTATCATCAGCAGCATAGGATTCCTGCCCTGTACCTAGTGAAGGGGGCCATTTTATGAATCTCAACTACTGGAAGCCCTTATTGGAAATTAACGTGGGGTCGCTGGTCGTCCAGGCTCTGATTTGGCGAGCCGTCATGGGCGAACCTGTGGACTCAAAGGCATTGATTGCCATGACTATCTCACAGTCCTGTTCATCAGACCCTTCTGTGGTCACCAAGGTAGCCTGCTAAGCGCGTCGGCACAGTTGTCTGTGCCTGGTCTGTGCCTTATTGTGTAGTCGTAAGACGCCAGTATGAGTGCCCACCGTTGAATGCGCGCCGAGGTGTTGCCGTTTATTGCCTTGCTCTCAGATAGCAGGGACATGAGGGGCTTGTGGTCGGTTTCTAACGCGAACTTGGCCCCGAAAAGGTATTGGTGCAACTTTTCCACACCGTACACGCACGCGAGCGCCTCTTTCTCCACCATACCGTACCAGCACTCCACCCGCGAACGTGACCTGGAGGCATAAGCTATGGGTTGTAATTTACCCGCACCATTGACATGCTGTAAAACGCACCCGACCCTGTATGCTGACACATCATATGTAAGAACTAGCTTTTTACCTGGATCAAAAAAAGCCAAAACACTGTTGGAACATAGAAAGTTGCGTGCCTTATTGAAGGCGCGTTCCTGGGCGTCACCCCCCAAACCAATCGCACCCCTTCCTGAGTAGCACGTGGCGAGGCTCCAGCAGCGTGCTTAAGTTCTGCATAAAGTTCCCAAAGTAATTGAGTAGCCCGAGAAAGGCGCGCAGTTCCGAGACATTTTAGGGCCTGGGTGCCAGACGAATTGCTTCGATTTTGGATTCTGTTGGGCAGATTCCATCAGCGGCAATCCTTCTGCCCAAAAATTCAACCTCAGGCGCGAGAAACAGACACTTGGAATTCTTAACTCTTCGGCCTACCCGATCCAATCGCTTTAGTACTTCCTCCAAATTGCGGAGATGAGAGTCAGTGTCCCTGCCCATGATAAGTATGTCGCCTTGAAACACAACCGTCCCCGGGATGGACTTAAGCAGACTCTCCATGTTGCGCTGGAATATAGCAGCTCCCGACCTGATGCCGAAGGGGCTTGGATTGTACATGAAAAGGCCTCGATGTGTGTTGATGGTGGTGAGTAGCTTAGACTCTTCGGTCAGTTCTTGCATCACGTACGCAGATGTGAGGTCTAGTTTTGAGAAAAGTTTTCCTCCAGCCAATGTGGCAAATAGATTCTCCGCTCTGGGCAGCGGGTATTGGTCCTGTAGGGAGACTCTGTTTATGGTTGATTTGTAATCCCCACAGATTCATACGGATCCATGAGGCTTCATGACTGGGACGATGGGACTTGCCCAGTCGCTAAATTCCACGCATGAGATAATGCCTTCCGGCAGAAGCCTGTCCAGTTCATGTTCAATCTTTTCCCTCATCACATAGGGCACAGTTCTGGCCTTATGATAGATTAGTCTAGCATTCTATGTGATGTAGATTTTTACTTTAGCCCCTTTGAAGGTGCCCACATCTGGCTGAAAGAGATGTTCAAATTGACTTAGAACTGTTGAGCAGGAGGTCCGTTCCTCTGATGACATGGCGTGAACATCATCCCATTTCCAATTTAGTTTCGCCAGCCAGCTTCTCCCCAGCAGTGCTGGGAGATCTCCGGGGACAATCCACAGGGGAAGTCGGTTCACTGTCCCTTTGTGTGTGACTGAGAGCATGGCGCTGCCAAGGACTGGGACGATTTCTTTGGTATAGGTCCTTAGTTTGATGTCGACCCTTGTGAGTTTTGGTCTGTTGTTTTTGTGTGGCCATAGCTGTTCAAATTGTTGAGCGCTCATGAGAGATTGACTCGCTCCCGTATCCAGTTCCATGTTGACGGGTATCCCGTTGAGTAGGACCCTCATCATTATTGGAGGCATCTTGTTGTAAGAACAGTGTCCATTGATCGTGTTGACCCGCTGTACCTCGGTGTCCCGGGCACTGTCCCCACCATCTTCTGGTTCGCTTTCCGACCCTTCCGATTCGTATACCAGCCGAGCTGCTGTTTTTCTGCACATACGGGCCAGATGCCCTGTATAGTTGCAGTTTCTGCAAACAGCATGCTGAAACCGACACCCCCTTGATGAGTGCCTTCCCCCACATCTCCAGCACAGACCTCCTCCATTGTTTCCGAAGGATGAGCTGCATCTGGCTGATCTCTCTTGAGCTTCTCTCAGTTTGTAGTTGATTGCTCGCATTGTGGGTTGATGAGGTGTGAACGGCCGTTCATGTGGCCCTTGATGGCTTCTGGCGCCACTGCCAGCTGTTGAGGGCCTGCTCTCCTGCCTTTGCCTGTGTGTGGGGGTAGCGGCTTGTTTCACACTGTGAACCCCTTGTTCCGATGTTTCGTTAGTTGTCGTACCCGCAGTGTAGATCAACCTCGTTTCTTCTTCTCCTGCCAAGAATGTCTGTGCAACCAGTGCTGCTGCCTCTAGGGTCAAGTTCTTGGCCTCTATGAGCTTTCGGAATATGCCTGCGTGGCCTATTCCTTCAATAAAAAAGTCTCTCAGTACTTCTCTCCTTAGTTCATCGGAGAACTCACATAAACTAGCCAGCCTCCGAAGTTCCGCCACAAAGTCGGGTATGCTCTGGCCCGCACAGCATCTGTAGTTGTAGAACCTGTGTCTGGCCATGTGTAGGCTGTTCGCTGACTTCAGGTGGTCTCTTACCAGTGTGCTCAACTCTTCAAACAACTTGCTTGCCAGTTTCTTGGGTGCCAGCAGGTCCTTCATTAAGGCATATGTTTCGAGCCACAGCTGGTCAAGAGATGGGCTCTTCTCTTGTTTGTCTTATCGTCGCCTAATCAGTCTTTGGTTACAAAGCTTTGTTGGAGCCTTTCTATAAAGTCCTCCCAATTATCTCCAGCATTGTATTTTTCATCTGAGCCGTTGGTCATCAATCTGTGGATTCTGTGATACCATAACTCTTCACCACTGTAAAGTCCTGTCCTTGCAGTACAGACTCACACGAGGCACATGCTGAAGTCAAGGTCATTCAGGACTTGCACATTTATTTCACAGCTCTCGAATGCCACATTTGCCTGAGACCTGTCTTTATATACCTGTGTGGAACAGGTCTCCTGCAAGTGCACCCCTGGTGGTAAGGTATGCTTGTGGTTACAGATCATAATTAGTTACAGTCATGTATAGCATGGTAAGATACAGTTATGTACAGTAATTTGAGATACATAACACCTACCTTAAGCTGCTGCCCACGTTCAACTTTCCAATGCTGTGGCCTGAGCTGACTGCCAGTCGCAGCATGTGCACGTTGGGACATGCCCGGGCTGGAGCTGGAGTCACATGACTCTGGGCAGCCAATCAGGTAAAGTATCATAGTAATAGGAGTTCTGAAAGGTCTTAAACTCCTATTACATTGATTGAGAAACAGCCCCAAACACCCAAAACACTAATAAAAATTGAAAATATAAATATAAACTAAAGTTATTAATTTAAATTAATGTAGTGTATATTTATCCGATTTTGTTTTTTAAAAATAAATTTACCATTGTTGGGTCGGTTTTTAATGATAAAATATGTTTTAATAACTTTATTTTTATATGTTTGTGTTCTTTAAAACACTTGCGCCTGTAAAAGTAGGCTATGCACCTGCTTTTTCTGGTGCAAGATTTTTGAGGATATTTGTTATGCGTAAATATTGGAAATTTGCACTTACAAATGTCCTCGCTCCTGATCTGCGGAGGATCTGTCAAGCCAGAAACTTGACAGATTGGAAAAGCCGATTTTCAGCGCATGTGCATTGCACGCCGAAAACCGACTTTTCCTATGCCTTCGTACAGACCCGAGGAAGACGGAATTTCAGGGCCATCATCTATTGCTGAATGGCAAAAATTGCAACAGCGCACATAATGATAAGTTTCCAGATCTCACACTCCTTGTGGGGTGCTGCGCTCAGATGGGAACAGTATAGCCATTTTTGGACTCGTTCCAATTGTCTGAAGCTGATGCTGTACTGTATTGGTAATAGTGGTTGTTTTTATTTGATATAAGTATTTGAGCAGCAGTTTACAAGGTACAGTTGAGAATTATATTACTCTGGTATTCCTTGGGTAGAAGTTGTGATGTTCTGATCCACGTTCCCTCTACAGTTCATCCTTGCTCACCCTCCAAGTGCTTACTGTTGAATCTTCTATACTGAGAGTGGTTCGAAACCCCCTGGTTATAACCCACAAACAGGAACTGCAATAGAATGCATCCAAGCATACTCCCCTGTACTCTCCCCAACCTACCCAACCATAGTGATGACACGTCCAGGCTCAGACGGTGCTTGGACCCCTCTTTTCTCTGTAATCATTCTCATCACAAGCTTTTAAGGTCTCTGAGTTAATGGGCCATCTTGCTGACCTTGAAACTAACAGCCTTACTGAGAGTAATCAAGTCAAAAAACATTGGCTTCTTCACAAATTTAATTAGAGGAATGCATGTAACCGTGACCTATCAAAAATAAGAAATTAAATGTAGTCTACCAAGGCCCAATATTATAAGCTAATCCAAGAGGTTGTAGATTGGACAAAGAAATAAACAGAATATTCATTAGACTGCAAAAGCCAATTATCAATTGTAGCAACTTAAGGTGAATCTGCTGTTCCAGGCAAAGCTGCTGTAACATATTAGCTTCATGGGTTTTTTGCTTAAGAATTCATAGCAACACATTGCTATTAAGAACTAATTGGGTTATTAGCAAAGGTTTAACAATCACACTGCACATTACCAGTTCAAATATTTTAGTTGTGCACTTTAAACAAATGCCCCCCGCAAGGCGGGGTCACACTTCAAAATATGTTTTTTTTCAGTGTCCCTTTTTTTGGGGGGGGGGTGCGGTTTAGAGCATTAAAAATATAAATTATACAAGTGCCCCCTGGCTAAAAGGGCAGGGGGCACTAAAACCGGCAAATTAAATAAATTAAATTTTAAACTTAAATGATCAAATTAAAATTTGGTTGCCGGGGGTGATGATGCACTCCAGTCCCTCCGGCGCCCACCTCCTACGGAAGGCCGTGAGCATACCAGTGGGTGCCGGGTGCTCCATCTCCAGGGACACCCTGACCCGGATGTAAGCGCAGAAGAGAAACAGGCAGTCGGGCTGAACGACCCCCTCGACCGCCCGCTGCCTGGACCGGCTGATGGCCCCCTTGGCCGTGCCCAGGAGCAGTCCTACGAGGAGGCCTTCCACTCTGCCCGCTCCCTTCCACACAGAGTGCCCAAAGATCAGGAGTGTGGGACTGAAGTGCAACCAGAATTTGAGGAGCAGCCCCTTCAAATAATTAAACAGGGGCTACAACCTCGTACATTCAATAAAAACAGGGAACGCGGACTCTTCCAGGCCGCAGAAATTGCAGGCGGCCTAGGAGCCCATGAACCGACTTAAAAACTTATTGCACGGGACTGCTCCGTGCACCACCCTCCAGGCCATGTCCCCAATAGATAGAGGGAGGACTCCCACGTAGAGTGCACTCCATCAGGGACCCCCGCCTCCTACGGACAGCAAGATGGTGCGCCATGGCGTGTCCGGATGGCAGGCGAGGATGGCAAGGTGGAGGGTGTGCAAGAGCAGCCCGTACAGGAAACCCCTCCGCGCAGAACTGAAAGGCATGGAGGGGATTTCCCCGAGGAGGCTCAAGTTGCAAGGCTCCGGCTCCCGAGGGAGGTTTCGGGGCTTGGTGCTGATGAGGAATTCCGTCCGGACGGGGGTCAGTTCGGACGGGATCTCCCCATGTGCTTGAGCCGCCTCGACATACCTAACGGAGTCAGGGCCCAGAGCTGTTTTTAGCGACTCGATGGCATTGGCCACGCGCCGGACGTCGGCCCAGTTTAAATGCCAGGCCAGCATGCCTGGTGCCATCCAGCCCGCTCCTCCGCCATCGAGCAGGTCCCTGACCCTGGTCACCTCGCCAGCCACAGCCCTCTCGTCCGCCTGCCACCTAAAACCGCGGTCGTGGAGGTACGGATTCCTGAGCAGCGGCTCCTGCAGGACAGCCGCAACTCCAGATGGGGGAGAGCTGCACTTGGTGGCGACTCTGTTCCAGACCCTGATGAGTTCCTGATAAAAGACAGGCAGTCCCTGCATGGCAGTCCTGATGCCCCCCAGGCTCACAAACAGGAGCTGAGTGTCATAATTGAGGCTGTACAGCTGGCGGAAGAAATACATCGCCAGCGCACACCACCTAAGAGGGGGCTCAACGTAGAGGTGTCTGCAGGGTCTGAAGACGGAAAGTCGCTAGCTGGGTACTGACGCACACCAACGCCTAACCGCCCTCCCTAAGCGGGAGACTCAAAACCGCAGCAGAGACCCAGTGCTTCCTGTTGTTCCAAAAGAAGTCCACCAGCTTCTTCTGTATTTTGCCGACAAACGCAGGGGGAGGGGTCAAAGTGACCAGCCGGTACCACAACATAGCGGCCACCAGCTGGTTTATGACTAGCGCTCGACCCCTGTAGGACAGCACTCGGAGCAGTCCTGTCCAGCGCCCTAGGCGAGCGGCGACCTTGGCCTCCAGCTCCTGCCAGTTCGCCGGCCAGGCTTCCTCGTCGGGGCTAAGGTAGACTCCCAGATAGAGCAGATGGGTCGTGTTCCAGGCAAAAGGCCTGAGCTTCTCCGGCAGGGAGTCCACCCGCCACTGACTCACCAGGAGTCCGGAACATTTCTCCCAGTTGATCCTGGCAGAGGATGTGGCCGAGTAAATCTCCTGGCACTCACGCATCCTCCGCAGGTCAACGGGATCCTCGACCATGAGGAACACGCCATCGGCGTAAGCCGAGAGGAAACCTCCACGCCCGGCCCTTGCAGAGCCAGTCCCGTCAACCTGTTCCGCAAGAGGTGCAGGAAAGGCTCCACGCAGATGGCATATAACTGGCCGGACATGGGGCATCCCTGGCGCACCCCTCTCCCAAAGCGAAGGAGCGCCCTCTGTTACATCGTCCTGGACCAGCTGAACAGAAAGCTGGCACCGGAAGGAGAACACATGACAGAGGCTGGCCTCCCTGAAGCCGAGCGGTATCGGCGTTATCCCTGACCTCACCTCCCCCAGTTAACGTAGGTGGGGGAGGAGGAGCTCACCAGGAACAAAGGGCGGGACGTTCGAGATGACGACCCTCTGCGTGTACAGATGGTACATTAAGTGTGGTCCAAGAGGGGACTGCCTACCGCGTCTTCTGGATGTCGGACGGCATGCAGTGCCACGCCTGTAAGGAGGTGGGGCACGTCCAAAAGAACTCCCCCCGCCTCCAGGGCCGCTAAAACAGAGGATCCACCGGGCGGTGTCCCCGGCCCTTACTGAGGGCCGGGGACACCGCCCGCTCCGATCCCAGGAAGAATACAGACTTCCCATACATGTTGGAGGCAGCGACAATGGCCGAGGGACCGACTACCCCAGCCATTGCCTTCACGCACTCCTCGATGGTCGTGTTGGGGTGAATGTAGCTCTTGACCCCGTTCTTTTTAGTAATGAGTCTGAAAGGTAGCGGGACAGCAGGAGCCGCTGTGGCCTTTGCTGCCACGCACGCATAAGTTTGTGCTGGCCCCGCCATCGGCAAAGATGGACTCACCATATCGGGGTCCCTTTAAGGGCTACAACTCTTTTGGGAGGAAACTAAACATTAAATCGTGCCCCCGATCTGGGGGACACACCAAACATTTTCAAGGCCCTTTTTTTGTGTTTTTTTTTTAATTTTTTGGGGGGGGTTTTTTGGACACTAAAAACAAAAATTTTTTTTTCCAAGTGCCCCCTATAAAAGGGGAGGGGGACACTAAAAACACCGACAATTAAAACAAATTAAACTTTAAAACATAAAATCAAATTAAAATTTGGTTGCCGGGGGTGATAATGCACTCCAGTCCCTCCGGCGCCCACCTCTCACGGAAGGCCGCGAGCATACCGGTGGACACCGCGTGCTCCATCTCCAAGGACACCCTGGCACGGATGTACGCGTGGAAGAGAGGCAGGCAGTCAGGCTGAACAACCCCCTCGACCGCCCGCTGCCTGGACCGGCTGATGGCACCCTTGGCCGTGCCCAGGAGCAGTCCTACGAGGAGGCTCTCGGAACTACCCGCTCCCCTCCGCACAGGGTGCCCAAAGATCAGGAGTGTGGGACTGAAGTGCAGCCAGAATTTCAGGAGCAGCCCCTTTAAATAATAAAACATGGGCTGCAACCTCGTGCATTCAATAAAAACATGGAACACGGACTCTTCTAGACCGCAGAAATTGCAGGCGGCCTGGGAGCCCGTGAACCAGCTTAAAAATTTGTTGCACAGGACTGCTCCGTGCACCACCCTCCAGGCCAAGTCCCCGATAAATAGTGGGAGGACTCCCGCATAGTGTGCCCTCCATCGGGGACCCCCGCCTCCTCCGGACGGCAAGATGGTACGCCATGGCGTGTCCGGATGGCAGGCGAGGATGGCAAAGTTGAGAGTGTGCAGGAGCAGCCCATACAGGAAACCCCTCCGTGCAGAACTGAAAGGCACGGAGGGGATTTCCCCGAGGCGGCTCAAGTTGTGAGGCACCGGCTCCCGAGGTAGGTTCCGGGGTTTGGCGCCGATGAGGAATTCCGTCCGGACGGGGCTCAGTTCGTACGGGATCTCCCCACGTGCTTGAGCCTCCTCGATACACCTAACGGAGTCAGGGCCCAGAGCTGTTTTTAGCGACTCGATGGCATCGGCTGCGCGGCGGACGTCGGCCGAATTTAGGCGCCGTGCCAGCGTGTCTGGCACCATCCAGCCTGCTCCTCCACCATCGAGCAGGTCCCTGACCCTGGTCACCTCACCAGCCACAGCCCTCTCGTCCGACTGCCACCTAAAACCTCGGTCGTGGAGGTACGGATTCCCAAGCAGAGGCTCCTGCAGGACAGCCGCCACTCCAGCCGGTGGAGAGCTGCGCTTGGTGGAGACTTTGTTCCAGACCCTGGTGAGTTCCTTGTAAAAGACAGGCAGCTCCTGGATGGTGGTCCTGACGCCCCCCAAGCTCACAAACAGGAGCTGCGTGTCGTAGTTGAGGCCGTGCTGCTGGCGGAAGAAATAGGTCGCCAGAGCACGCCACCTAGGAGGGGGCTCGACGTAAAGGTGTCTCTGCAGGGTCTGAAGACGGAAAGTCGCAAGCTGGGTGCTGACGCACACCAACGACTGACCGCCCTCCCTAAGCGGGAGACTCAAGACCGCGGCAGAGACCCAGTGCTTCCTGTTGTTCCAGAAGAAGTCCACCAGCTTCTTCTGTATCTTGGCGACAAACGCAGGGGGAGGGGTCAAAGTGACCAGCCGGTACCACAGCATAGCGGCCACCAGCTGGTTTATGACTAGCGCTCGACCCCTGTAGGACAGCACTCGGAGCAGTCCTGTCCAGCGCCCTAGGTGAGCAGCGACCTTGGCCTCCAGCTCTTGCCAGTTCGCCGGCCAGGCTTCCTCGTCGGGGCTAAAGTAGACTCCCAGATAGAGGAGATGGGTCGTGCTCCAGGCAAAAGGCCTGAGCTCCTCAAGCAGGGAGTCCACCCGCCACTGACCCACCAGGAGTCCGGAACATTTCTCCCAGTTGATCCTGGCGGAGGATGCGGCCGAGTAAATCTCCTGGCACTCACGCATCCTCCGCAGGTCAACGGGATCCTCTACCATGAGGAGCATGTCATCGGCATAAGCCGAGAGGACAACCTCCACGCCCGGCCCTTGCAGAGCCAGTCCCGTCAACCTTGTCCACAAGGAGGCGCAGGAAAGGCTCCACGCAGATGGCATATAACTGGCCGGACATGGGCATCCCTGGCGCACCCCTCTCCCAAAGCGAAGGAGCGCCCTCTGTTACATCATCCCGGGCCAGCTGAACGGAAAGCTGGCACCGGAAGGAGAACACATGACAGAGGCTGGCCTCCCTGAAGCCGAGCGGTATCGGCGTTATCCCTGACCTCACCTCCCCCAGTTGACGTAGGTGGGGTAGGAGAAGCTCACCAGGAACAAAGGGCGGGACGTTCGAGATGATGACCCTCTGCGCGTACAGACAGTACATTAAGTGTGGTCCAAGAGGGGACTGCCTACCGCGTCTTCTGGATGTCGGACGGCATGCAGTGCCACACCTGTAAGGAGGTGGGCGCACGTCCAAAAGAACTCCCCCGCCTCCAGGGCCGCTAAAATAGAGGATCCACCGGCAGGAAGGTCCCGCCCACCGTGAGTCCCTTACTGAGGGCCAGGGACACCGCCCGCTCCGACCCCAAGAAGAATACAGACTTCCCGTACATGTTGGAGGCGGCGACAATGGCCGAGGGGCCGACTACCCCAGCCATTGCCCTCACGCACTCCTCGATGGTCGTGTTGGGGTGAATGTAGCTCTTGACCCCGTTCTTTTTAGTAATGAGTCTGAAAGGTAGCGGGACAGCAGGAGCCGCTGTGGCCTTTGCTGCCACGCACGCATAAGTTTGTGCTGGCCCCGCCATCGGCAAAGATGGACTCGCCATATCGGGGTCCCTTTAAGGGCTACACTCACACCAAAGTCATAGGCCTGAATGGTCTTGATTGGCCTCGTTGATGAGCAGAGGGAGCTCTTAATGAGGCACACTTTTCACCAACCTTTGACAATTGGGGAGGGGCCATTTTTCCTCAGCTCAGTCGTTGATTTTTTTAATGTATATATTTTAAAAGAGGCTCTCAGAGAGAGAGAGGAGAGAGAAAGAGGGTTGGGAAAGAGGGAGGCTGTGGTATCAGCCACTCCTCACAGTGTTGGGTGGGTGCTTGCAGGGAGTGCACTCACCAGATCACAAACAAAGACTTTATATTCTTCTGATGAGGGGAGAAGATGTCTTCACCCGGGATGGCTGGAACCACCCAGGCACAGTCCTCCAAACGATGTTAAGTGGTTGTTTGGGAAAGAAAAAAGCACCTCGGTAGCTCCAGCCAACCCGGGCCAGGCCATGGGGGAGAGGTGCTTCCAGTGGTGTGTGGGGCCTAGTTGTTCGCAAGAACCCCACACACTTGCACGCACACCACCCCCCCGACGATGTTCTTATTTATCTTCTTTCCTCCCCCCACTGATGAAGCAAAGTCTTTTTTGGGGAGTGCACCAAAATACACCCATCTGTTGATGTTGACAATAGCTCTCCCTCCTTCCACACAGCCAGTGAATAGTCGAATGGCAGCTGTTCCTTCCTCGTCTCTCAAACTCTGCAGCAGTAACAGGAATATTGGCAGCTCTCCATCCTCTCCCCTCTCCAGGCAGCAGGCCTCCTCCTCCTCCCAGACGCTCACAGTCTCCCTATAGATGCACCTAGAAGGCAGCTTTTCTTCATCCTCCTCTAACAGGGTCTTGGGTTCACTCTCACTAGTTGTCGCAGTTTTAGCAAAGGTTTAACAAGCACACTGCACATTACAAGTTCATCTACCAGGCTCACAACCATCTGTCTCATCGTGGATCCCCTGAACCCAACTGGTTGGGGTTTTATTGAGTCTTGTGTACATCACGTGACTGGCTAAGCCACTAACAACCCAACAGTTCTGTAAACTTGTGAGCATACTCACAGGTGCATACATTACACTGCTTCCCCTTTTTTTTACAATATTTCAAAAGATTACAATTTTACAAATTCGACTGCTGAGCCTAAGTATCTCGTTGTAAGCTTTCGGCTTCCACCTGCTCCGACCTCCATTTCTTTGCAGTTGGCTGGCTATGCTCCTTTTCTACGTTCTTATTTAACTCCGGAGAACGCCTTAGGTAATTTCTGTTTTCAGGGCATGTAGCCCAGGATTCCTGACCTCTATCTTCCTGTGTCCTCTTGAGCTACCTTGGAACCCTTCCATCCATCCTAGTGTTAGCTTTCTTCCTAAGCTCTTGATATTCTCAGTTATCAATATCCTGTCCAGTTGGTTTGCTTTTCCTCGTTGATCTTCTCAACTGGACTCCAACTCCACCTCTCCCATCGGAAGATACAAAGTCTCTGCAAGATTGTCATATACCCGCAGAACCGCCTTCAGTCCTCCCGCATCAACACAATGTTGCATTTCCCACACCCTCCATATGGAAGCTCTGAGTGACACTGCTCAGTTAGTGCCAAATTATGAACAATTTTGTTCAGTGCGCTCATGTCCCTTGGCAGGAGTTACTCAGACTGTGCAAATTACAGAAAATCCATGACAACAGTCAAAGAGAAGAGATTTTCATCCCACCAGTCTGGACCCAGGGGTGAAAGGACATGGTTTTAATCCAGTCCCTGCTGATGATATATCAGAGCAACTGGATTGCAAGCAAATGTCTTCCTTTATTTTCTCGTCACACGTTATAATATGTGACAAAACAAGTTACCCTGGGGCAATAGTCAGGCAGAGTCAGCATGGATTTATGAAGGGGAAGTCATGTTTGACAAATTTGCTGGAGTTCTTCGAGGATGTAACGAATAGGGTGCATAAAGGGGAACTAGTGGATGCGGTGTAT
This sequence comes from Pristiophorus japonicus, assembly GCF_044704955.1. Classification (NCBI taxonomy): domain Eukaryota; kingdom Metazoa; phylum Chordata; class Chondrichthyes; family Pristiophoridae; genus Pristiophorus; species Pristiophorus japonicus. The sequence continues at coordinate 383,615,704 of NC_091977.1, read as the reverse complement.
TTGGACTTCCAGAAGGCATTTGACAAGGTGCTACATAAAAGGTTACTGCACAAGATAAAAGTTCACGGGGTTGGGGGTAATATATTAGCATGGATAGAGGATTGGCTAACTAACAGAAAACAGAGAGTTGGGATAAATGGTTCATTCTCTGGCTGGCAACAAGTGGGGTGCCACAGCGATCAGTGCTGGGACCCCAACTATTTACAATCTATATTAACGACTTGGAAGAAGGGACTGAGTGTAACGTAGCCAAGTTTACTGACGATACAAAGATGGGAGGAAAAGCAATGTGTGGAGGATACAAAAAATCTGCAAAAGGACATAGTGAGTGGGAAAAAATTTGGCAGGTGGAGTATAATGTTGGAAAGTGTGAGGTCATGTACTTTGGCAGAAAATAATCAAAGAGCAAGTTATTATTTAAATAGAGAAAGATTGCAAACTGCCGCAGTACAGCAGGACCTGGGGATACTTGTGCATGAAATGCAAAAGGATAGTATGCAGGTACAGCAAGTGATCAGGAAGGCCAATGGTATCTTAACCTTTATTGCAAAGGGGTTGGAGTATAAAAGCAGGAATTCTTGCTACAGCTATGTAAGGTATTGGTGAGGCCACACCTAGAATATTGCGTGCAGTTTTCGTTTCCATATTTAAGAAAGGATATACTTGCTTTGGAGGCAGTTCAGAGAAGGTTCACTAGGTTGATTTCGGGGATGAGGAGGTTGACTTATGAGGAAAGATTAAGTAGGTTGGGCCTCTACTCATTGGAATTCAGAAGAATGAGAGGTGATCAGATTATGAGGGGACTTGACAAGGTGGATGCAGAGAGGATGTTTCCACTGATGGGGGAGACTATAACTAGAGGGCATGATCTTAAAATAAGGAGCCACCCATTTGAAACAGATGAGGACAAATTTCTTCTCTCAGAGGGTTGTAAATCTGTAAAATTCACTGCCTCAGAGAGCTGTGGAAGCTGGGATATTGCATTAATTTAAGACAGAAATAGACAGTTTCTTAAACGATAAGGAGATAAGGGGTTATGGGGAGTGGGCGGGAAAGTGGAGCTGAGTCCATGATCAGATCAGCCTGATCTTATTAAACAGCGGAGCAGGCTCGAGGGGCCATATGGCCTACTCCTGCTCCTATTTCTTATGTTCTTATGCAATATATTGGCCACTTCCTTTGTATAAAGCCCTATCCAAATGGAGATGTTGCCATCAGCTATTAAGAGCTTGTTCCACATCAATGAACACAGCAATGTTAAGTCTATGATTAAAATCATGAAATCAAAATGATAAATCACTAAATATTGAGTGCCAGATAAATATGCTTTGGGCTTTAAATACTTTTCGAACAGTTGAATCAAATATTCCACAAAATTTCTGTTGCCATTTTAATAAACTGAGCAAGATTGGCACTGTACATTTTGACAAAAATTGAAGTAATCTCATAGAAATGTTGATAGTTTCCTTATTACTGAATTAATGTTCAGCAACCTGGGCTGCAGACAAAAAGAGAGCAGCCGGAATTTTAACAGGGAAGAGTGAATACATTTGGGATGTTAAATGCGTTGAAATTGACAGGGCGTCAGAAAGCCGACTTCTGCATTTAACTCGAGCGCGTTCGGTTGTGAGCGAGAAACCCCCTCGCGAGAAGCGGGTTAGCAATTTAAAGCTAATTATGAGGCAATGAAGAGCCTTTTTTACCTGTGGTTTCAAGTTTAAATGTATGTGCATGGGATTCTCGGGCTTCCTGGACCTCATTAGTGAAAGCAAGGTTAGAGCACAGCGGTGGTAATTGGGGGGCCTGAACAAATGACAGACAACAAATCTTATAAGTACTGAGAGTTCACACCAGCTTCTTTGCATAAGGGAAAGGCTTTTGCTCACAGCATTTGTTTTGACATTTTGCTTTCAGGGGTTTGCAGGTGATTTCTACAACTTCGGAGGCTACTCTCACTGCATTGGAGGTTTGTGCATCTGATCTCTGTAATATAGAGCTCCACCTAGTGGACTACTGCTCCACCTAGTGGACTACTGTGGTAATGCAACTGCTGTTGTAAATACAATAAAAGTCACATGATGTATTGGAGCCATCTTGTAGTCTGTGCATGTTTGTTGTAAAGAAGATATCACATTGGTGATGTATGATAAGATTTCTGGATACCTTAGCTGAAATTTTTGTTGGTGAAAGCTCCAGCCAACCAACAGAGCGACTTTGAGAGGTTCTTTGATTTGCAGCACAACTAAAAATCCAAGGTAAATTACAAACTGAACTGTCAGAGTCCAGGTGTCCGCATCTATGAGAATAATAGGGCACTTGAGTGAGTTCTATTATGACCGAGAGACTTTTGAAGCATATGTGGAGTGGCTAGAAATGTTTATTACAGCAAATAGCATAGTCGAATTCCCCGATGATAAAAACTATAACTGAGTGGTTTTAGAAAGAAAATTGACTATTTTATTGACTGAAGCAGGCCCCGAGGTGCATGAAACCCTAAAAAATTTGCTTGTTCCCATCAAGGCAAAAGACACCAGTCACGCAGATTCTAACCAAGTTAAAACTGCACTACAGTCCTGAACCCCTGAAAACTGCTGAAAGTTATCATTTTAGAATACGAGATCAATTAATTGATGAAGATAAGGCGAGTGTCAGGGTAGAGAAGGACGCTAGACCACTTACTGCAAGCTGCATCCCATACCATACGCACTGAAGGAGAAAGTTAAGCAAGAACTCAAAAGATTAGAAACTGAAAACATTATCTCTAAGGTCGAGCTAAGCAATGTTGATCACAGTAATGCTGATGCTATGTCCAGGTTGCCATCCCCATCAAGTTACACCCAATAGGGAAGAAGTGTCTATTTTTCATAAATTGATGAGCTGCCAGTCACAGCTAAAGAGATTGATAGAGCAATAAAATGTGACCCAGTTATGTCAATGGTATATGGTTACATAGCAAATGGCTGGCCAAACCAGGTATCAGAGAAAGATATTGATCCATACTTAATTTGTAGAAATAAATTATCAATGGATAAAGATTGTATCATGTGGGATGCAAGAGTAGTTATTCCAAATAAGTTCAGGTCCAAATTATTAGGAGATCTTCATGACCAGCACCTGGGAATGTGCTTGACCAAGAGTTTTGCATGCTGTTACTTATGGTGCCATGTCTCGATAAAGATATAGAGTACATATTTAGTCAGTGTACAACATGTCAATTGTTAAGCAAGAAACCACCATCAGTACCATCACAGCCATGGAAATGGCCTCCCAGGGTTTGACAAAGGTTACATACTGATTTTGCTGAGCTAGAAGGACAGCAATTGTTAATTGTGATTGATAGCCATTCAAAGTGGGTAGAGGTGTTTCCGATGCGGAAAATAACAACAGATACTTGACAATTTGCGATGATTGTTTTCTTCATATGGCCTCCCAGAAGACATTGTGTCTGATAATGGGCTGCAATTTTATTCAGAAGAACTTGTGCAGTTCATGAGCAGAAACGTTGTGAAACATACCAAAGTTCCGCCGTACCACCCTGCTTCAAATGGTGCAGCAGAGCGCACAGTACAAATTGTAAACTGTGCTCTCAGCAAACAAATGTTCGATCCAAATCCAAAGAAATGGCAGTTGTCGTTGGACCACAATCTAGCAAATTTTCTGATTACTTATCATAATACTCCTCATAAAACTACTGGTAGGACACCAGCAGAGTTGTTTCTCCAACGACAGCCATGTTAAAGTTCTCATTGTTAAAGCCAAACTTGGCACAGTCATTGGAAGAGAAACAATGAAAATAGAAAGAGAATCATGATAGAGGTAGAGTAAGAGCGAGAAGTGTGAAATTGAATCAGAAGGTGAGAGTGAAGAACCATCACCATAAATGGTTAAAGTGGTTACCAGGAAGAATAGTGAAGATATGTGGCCCTCACACATATTTGGTCAAGATGTTTGATCATGGAAAGGTTAGGTTTGTTCACATAGATCATATTTTACCTACAGATGTGGAAGGAGTTGAGAGTTGGAATGATTCGATTATTTCTGATGAGTCAGATAGTCCTGTTATAAGTAGAGTACCAGTAGCTAATCCTACATCAGACGTACCAGAAACAAGTCCAAGAGAAAGTCAGAATTTAAGTCTGAGTCCGAGTCAGGCAGACAAACAGTCTGAAGTTGTAGAGAGTCCAAATGTAAATCAAGGGTTGCCCTTGGAGAAAAATTCTCCTCAAGCTCAGCCTAGAATAAGTCTAAGTTCAACACCAAGTTTGGAAAGTTCTGTTCAAGAGCGAAGGTATCCTCTTCGAAACAGAAAACCAGTGCTTAAGTTTGATTTGTAAATATGGCAAAATAAGTCCATATCTTTTGTTGTGTATAACCATGCAAGTTATGTATGATGATTATTTTGCTATGATTACTTCTTCATTAAGGAGGGAAAAGTGTATTATAGAGCTCCACCTCATGGACTACTGTGGTAATGCAACTGCTGATGTAAATACAATGAAAATCATCTGATGCATTGGAGCCATCTTGTAGTCTGTGTGTGTTTTTGATGTCGTAAAGAAGATATCACAATCTCCACGTTACATCTGTCATATATTAGATCAATATGGAGGCCGCTTAATGCTGTTCCACTTTGGACCTCAGATGAGGACAGCAGTAACAACACCAGCAGGAGCAGCAGCAGAAGCCTTCTGCTCACTGACCTGCGGAGAGAGGGAATGAGCACAGGGGTGCACCTCACAGGAGGCGATATCCCCACCACAGGGTATATAGGCAGAGGATCAGCTTCCTGGACATGACTGAACACCAGTGCCTCAGGAGGCTCAGGCTATCATTTCAAGTCGTGACAGACATTTGTAGCCTGTTGGAAGAAGACTGGAACTGGTGAACACGCATTACCAATGGCTGTCAAAGTCACCACCACCCTCAACTTCTTCGCCTCAGGCTCCTTCCAGGGATCTGCATGAGATATTTGGAGGATTTCACAGTCGGCCACCGACAAATGCATCACCCAAGTGACCGATTCCATATTTGCCAGGGAAGGACTCATGTACACTTTGCTGCTGATGAAGCCAGTCAAAATAAGCAGGCGCTTGGCTTTGTGGCTCTGGCTGGCTTCCCACAGATGTAGGGCATCATCGACTGCACACATGTGGCCATCAAGGCATCCCCAGATCACCCAGGATTGTTCATGAACCATAAGGGCTTCCACTCCATCAATGTGCTCCTTGTCTACAACCACAAAAAGAACATCATGCATGTGTGTTGCAGATTCCCTGAGAGCTGCCATGGTTCATTTGTCCTGCCCCAGTCCACCCTCCCTTAGATCTTTGCACCTCTGACCAGACTTACCGGCTGGCTGCTTGGAGACAAGGTCTATCCATGAAGACGTGGCTGATGACACCCTTGAGGAGGCCAAGCAATGAGGCCGAAGAGCGCTACAATCAAAGCCAGATGATGACAAGATGTGTAATAGAGCAAGCAATCTGGATGATGATGATGCCTGGACAGATCTGAAGGAGCTTTTCAATACACAGCAGCCAGGGTCTCCAGAATAATCATGGTATGCTTCACTGCACCACATAGAACAGGAGCGAGGATTGGAACTGGTGGAGGAGTAAGGTGCAGAGCACACAGTCTCTTTGGCGGGGTAGGAGGAACAGGATGAGAAGGAGGAAGAACTTGATGTAGACATGGCACCGGCAGCAGTGCATATTGCAGCCTGGGATGCCTGGAATGGCCTCATGATGGCACGATTTAGTTCGGTTGCACAAGTGCATCCATCTGGCACCCAGTTAGTGAAGCCACTCCCCAACCACAAAGCAGTTCTACACTGACCAAACCATTCCTTTCACAGACACCACTGGTTGCAGTTAAGTCATGTCTTACCATTCATTGAAGTGACAAGGCCACCTGCCAGGCAGCAGGCAAAAATGGGCAAGACGGGAAAGTGGTGCAAAGATAACATTTTATGTGCCTCCAAATGTCAACATAACCTTCACAGTGAATACCCTTGTGCAACTAGAATTCTTTCATCTTCCTCTTCCTACCACTTCTACATCGCGCACCTCCTGTGGCTTCAGCAGAGGTAGAGGCAGACTGCTCACTTCCCTGCTCTGACTGCTCAGATGCTTTTGGTCAATGTCCTCTGGGTTTTGGAGCCCATGAGGGCCCCGCAAAAGACTGCTCCTCCTGTACCTGTGCAGAGGCAGACTGGGTCATTGGGAGATGAGGCAGAATATGGGGCTCTGACTGGGGTGGAGGGAATGAGTGAGAAGTGGGTACGCTTTAAGCAGAGTCCCCACTTCTATGTTCCCTCTCACCATCATCTCTCTCATGACCCACCCATACTTCCCTGCTAGCAAGGAGCTGGCAAGCACTTTGCTGCACATCAGTGGGGCGATGAATGGCCAAGTTTAGGTTTTTATCATCCTTGTTAAGGTGACATGCAAAGTGTGCAAGCTGTTGGTGAGAGCATGCATGCACTCGTTTGAATGCCGCATTTAATGCTCCATACAGGTGGCCACCCTTTCCATGGATGAACACATCATAGCCATGCCCCGAGCCATCATGCCAGTCATGCTTGAGATGGACTCTTTTATTCTCCCTGCAAGCAAGCACATCGCAGCTGGAAATCCTGCCAGAGCCTCACGCATTTTTTTCTGCTCCTCCAGAGTTAACCTCTTCGTCAATAGCCTCCGACAGCATCTGCATCCAGCTGAGCAGAGCTTGGAGCATCTTGTGCCCTCTGACATGGACTTTCCACTGCTGTGCCTGTCTGCACCATCTGCTCTTGCTCGCATATGATCTGTGAGACACCAAGTGACAACACTACTATCTGACTTAATGGTCCCACTGACATGTGTGCATTTGGACTGGTGTGCACGCATCCTGTGACGGTGCACCCTCAGAGACCGCAGCCTCCTCTGAGGAGTCGTCTTCCTCCTCTGGCTCCACTGGCTGTTGAACACTTGATGGGCCTGTGGAAGATTAGAACTGTTATGATCAGAATGTTTTAAGTGAACGTTAGTGGCAATTGTATGCCATGTGGCTGTGTGATATTTAATTCTGTCATCATCTCCTTCCGCCATCAATGCCGATACTCTAATTATCTTCAGGGCCTCTGCAGCAGTCAGCGTGGTTATGACTAGAGGGCCACTGGTTTGTTGCCTCTCCCAGACGTTCTGTGCTCTCTTCTCCCACAAGGAAGGAAACAAGAAACCTTTAACTGAGAGTCATGGAATGAGTGGAAGGGATTGACGGGCAACTACTGTAGAGGGTGACTATGAGGGAGAGGTGTGACATTACTTTATGATGTGGGTGAGTGTCAGTGGTGGATGGTCAGATGGGGATGTGAGTATGTGCATTGACAATGAGGGATGGGCACATCTGCAAGGTAGCTTGGTGTGAAGAGTGATGTGCAGGAGTAAGCAGAATGAAGGGCTTAGGGTGACATACACATCAGAATGTCGTTAAATGTGGCATTGTACTCACCTATCCTGGCCTCTTGAGGTCATTAAATCTCTTCCTACATTGTATCCAGGACCAGGCTTCTTCCTCTCGTCAGCAGGGAATAACATCCCCCTGCAGGTCCCAACACCTTGCAGCAGGAGCTGCAGGTAGACATCACCGAAACGCGAGGCAGTTTCCATTTGTTGGGACTGCATTTTTTGTTCTCCCATCAAAGCAATGTCTCTCCAACCAAATGCATTCACTGACCCTGACCAGTGGTCTGAGGTCATGAACCTTCTTTGGGCACTGGAGCCATGTTGTGATGCCAACACTGCTGGCAGTGATGGCCTCAGTGATTTGGTCCCACATTGTTCTTTCTGGAGGGCCTCCTGATTGTGCTGTGGGTAGAGTATCTCCCTTGCAGTGTTGACGCCCTGCACAAAACTGTTGACCCTAGGTGCCACCTCCCTGGTTTGCTGACCCATTTGTGCTAGGGCTGAAGCACTTTTCCCATCTTTTCAGGTGCAGAAGAGAATTCAGTTTTAAGAACTGAAGACTCCCATTTGATACTTCTTTTTAATGTAATTTTTCTTTTAAAGGCAGTAGGGGATGCAAACTGCATATTTTACTTCATTTTTATTTTTATCAGTTCAGAATGCATTGCCCTTTCAATGCATTGCCCTTTGAATATCCCACAATACCTAGCAAACTCATTGCCTCGCTTCCATAGGCTGCTGGAAACTGGAATGCCACTTCTGGATGCCAACTTCGATACCGATGCTTGCACGATAGCCACCAGAACATAAGAAATAGGAACAGGAGTAGGCCACCTGGCCACTCGAGTCTGCTCCGCCATTTAATAAGATCATGGCTGATCTGATCTTGGCCTCAACTCCACTCCCTGCCATAACCCTTTACTCGTTTATCCTTCAAAGATCTGTCTATCTCCACCTTAAATATATTCAATGACCCAGCCTCCACAGCTCTCTGGGGTAGAGAATTCTGTAGATTCATGATGCTCTGAGAGAAGAAATTCCTCCTCATTACAGTTTTAAATGGGTGACCCCTTATTCTGAAACTAAGCCCCCTAGTTCTAAATTCCCCCATGAGGGGAAACATCCTCTCTGCATCTACCCTGTCAAGCCCCCTCAGAATCTTATACATTTCAATAAGATAACCTCGTGTTCTTCTAAACTCCAATGAGCATAGGCCCAACCTGTTCACCTTTCTTCATAAGGCAACCCCTTCATCTCAGGAATCAACCTAGTGAACCTTCCCTGAACTGTCTCCAATGCAAGTATATCCCTTCCTAAAATAAGAACAAAACTGTACGCAGTACTCTAGGTGTGGCCTCACCAATACCCTGTACATTTGTAGCAGGACTTCCCTACTTTTAAACTCCATCCCTCTTGCAATAAAGGCCAACATTCCATTTGCCTTCCTAATTACTTGCTGTACCTGCATGCTAACTTTTTGTGTTTCATGTACAAGGACCCCCAGATCCCTCTGTACTGCAGCATTTTGTAATCTCTCCCCAGTTAAATAATAATTTGTTTTTTTATTTTTCCTCCAAAAGTGGATAACCTCACATTTTCCCACATTATACTCCATCTGCCAAATTTTTACCCACTCACTTAGCCTGTTTATATTCCTTTGCAGATTCTTTGCATCCTCCTCACAACTTGCTTTCCCACCTATCTTTGTATCATCAGAAAATGTGGCTACATTACACTCGGTGCTTTCATCCAAGTCATTAATATAGATTGTAAATAGTTGATGCCCCAACACCAATCCCTGTCGCACCCCACTAGTTACAGTTTTCCAACCTGAAAATGATCTATTTATCCAGACTCTCTGTTTTCTATTAGTTAGCCAATCCTCTATCCATGCTAATATAATGCCCCCAACCCCATGAGCTCTTATCTTGTGCAGTAACTTTTTATGTGGCATCTTATCGAATGCCTTCTGGAAATCCAAATACACAACACATACTGGTTCCACTTTATCCACCCTACTCGTTACATCTTCAAAGAACTCCAGCAAACATGATTTCTTATTCATAAAAACATGCTGACTCTGCTTGATTGCATTATGATTTTCTAAATGTCCTGCTTCTATTTCCTTAATAATGGACTCCAGCATTTTCCCAATGACAGATGTTAGGCTAACTGTTCTATAGTTTCCTGCTTTCTGCCTCTCTCCTTTCTTAAATAGGCATGTTATATTTGCGGTTTTCCAATCTGCTGTGACCTCTCCAGAATCCAGGGAATTTTGATAAATTACAACCAATGCATCTACTGGGGCTGAAATTTAAGGTTTCGGGAAGAACAGTAACTGCGCGTTTTCGGTGGCCAATCAGCAAAATCAATTGGCCGATGTGTTCTGGTCCATTGGCCCCCCCACCCCCCCCCCCCCCCCCACACCCAACGACACATATTCAGTGCAGAGGGGTTTTCCAGTGATGAGGATTTCTGTCAAAATCCGCTGATGGACTCCGCAGTAAGGGGCTTGCGGCCGTGGTGACGTCATCATGGTGCGCACCACTGCTACGCGGCTGCACCACGCATATTCAACTATAAAAAATGAGGTTTTTTTTTGGTCAGTGCCCCTGCCAGCTTTTAGGGTCGGCGCACTTTGATACTCGACACCGCTGGAGGAGGGCAATGGAGGATTCCCGTGATTGGAGGTACTTTTGCTGCAAACATTTTGTGTTGGTTTTGGGGATTTGTTTAACTTGCTGAGAGTTCTTTATCATTTTTTGGAGAGTTTTCAGGACTTTGAGCTCTGACTCATTAGTGGAGGCCTGTAGGCCTCATTCTATGCTCCAGAGGCCTGCTTGTCAGGGTGCAACCTAAACACACAATGGGCTCAATGCTGGCAGGGAAACACCTTGTACATCTTTTCAGATGCAGGGCGACACGCAGGAGAAGGCGATGCCATCAGCAACATGTAGAGAGACAGCGGGCAAGGGAGGCAGCAGCCATGGTTGCCCAACATCCACAAGGGCCTGCAGATGTGCGCAAACCTCCACGTAGAGAGGGTGGCCAGGAGGGAGATGGCATCAGGAGGAGGGTCAGGGACGCTGACCCCCTGCACCAAATACTGGCCAGGAGCCCTGCCAGCAATAGTCTGCAGAGGTGCCCGAACATGAGGAGGACCAGGGAGATGGCCATCATTGAGCTGCCATGGGAGGTGGCCAACACAGAGCTGGGGGAAGGAGGCCCTACCCTCAGAGTCGACAGACATCAGTTCTCCTTCCTGGAGCTCAGTGATGAGCAATGCCTGCGAAGGCTGAGATTCAGAAAGGATGTACTGAGGGAGCTCTGCAATGTGTTGTGCCAAGATCTGGAGCTCAGGACCGCTCTGACCATTGAGACCAGGTTCACCATAAGTCTGAACTTTTACGCTACGGGTTTTCCAGTCTGTGACTGCAGACATTTCCAACATTTCTCAATTCTCTGCACATTACTCCATCCGGCAGGTTACTGATGCACTGTACAGGAGAAGAGTGAACTCCATCTCATTCCAGATAACGAGGGACAAGCAGGTGGAGCGGCAGGTCGGATTTGCCCACATTGTAGGGTTCCTGAGGGTGCAGGGTGTGATCGACTGCACACATGTTGGGCTGGGGGTGCCACAACACCACCCCGAGATCTTTGTCAACCGCAAAGGGTTCCATTCCCTCAAGATGCAGGTCATGTGTGACCACCAGCGTCAGATCCTGGCAGTTGATGTGAGATATCCAGGCAGCAGCCACAATTCATTCATTCTGCGCCAGACCAGTGTACCTGCCCTCTTCACCGGCCCAATTCAGGATTGTGGTTGGCTGCTTGATGACAAGGGATATCCCCTGTCCACTTGGTTGCTCACTCCACTGCGAAACCCCAGGACAGTAGGGAAAAATGGTAAAAAGACAAAATTAAATGCTATTTATCTGAATGCATGCAGCATTCGTAACAAGATAGATGAGCTGATGGCACAAATAGAAATAAAAGGGTATGATCTGATAGCCATTACAGAGACGTGGTTGCAAGGTGACCAAGACTGGGAACTGAATATTCAGGGGGATTTGCCATGTCGGAAGGATAGGCATAAAGGAAAAGGAGGTGGGGTAGCTCTGTTCATAAAGGATGAGATCAGTGCAGTAGTGATAAATGATATTGGCTCAGAAGATCAAGATGTAGAATCAGTTTAGATGGAGGTAAGAAATAATAAGGGAAATTATTTACTGGTGGGAGTGGTCTATAGGCCCCTAACAGTAGTAACACTGTAGGACAGAGTATAAATCAAGAAATAATGACCTCCAACAGTGGCGCCACCTGGTGGCAAGTAACCCCAAGCATACATACATGACAATATCCTTCTTTGCGATATTACATAGAAACATAGAAACATAGAAAATAGGTGCAGCAGTAGGCCATTCGGCCCTTCTAGCCTGCACCGCCATTCAATAAGTTCATGGCTGAACATTAAACTTCAGTACCCCATTCCTGCTTTCTCGCCATACCCCTTGATCCCCCTAGTAGTAAGGACCTCATCTAACTCCTTTTTGAATATATTTAGTGAATTGGCCTCAACAACTTTCTGTGGTAGAGAATTCCACAGGTTCACCACTCTCTGGGTGAAGAAGTTCCTCCGCATCTCGGTCCTAAATGGCTTACCCCTTATCCTTAGACTGTGACCTCTGGTTCTGGACTTTCCCAACATCGGGAACATTCTTCCTGCATCTAACCTGTCTAACCCCGTCAGAATTTTAAATGTTTCTATGAGGTTCCCTCTCATTCTTCTGAACTCCAGTGAATACAAGCCCAGTTGATCCAATCTTTCTTGATAGGTCAGTCCCGCCATCCTGGGAATCAGTCTGGTGAACCTTCGCTGCACTCCCTCAATAGCAAGAATGTCCTTCCTCAGGTTAGGAGACCAAAACTGTACACAATACTCCAGGTGTGGCCTCACCAATGCCCTGTACAACTGTAGCAACACTTCCCTGCCCCTGTACTCAAATCCCCTTGCTATGAAGGCCAACATGCCATTTGCTTTCTTAACCGCCTGCTGCACCTGCATGCCAACCTTCAATGACTGATGTACCACGACACCCAGGTCTCTTTGCACCTCCCCTTTTCCTAATCTGTCACCATTCAGATAATAGTCTGTCTCTCTGTTTTTACCACCAAAGTGGATAACCTCACATTTATCCACATTATACTTCATCTGCCATGCATTTGCCCACTCACCTAACCTATCCAAGTCGCTCTGCAGCCTCACAGCATCCTCCTCGCAGCTCACACTGCCACCCAACTTAGTGTCATCCGCAAATTTGGAGATACTACATTTAATCCCCTCATCTAAATCATTAATGTACAGTGTAAACAGCTGGGGCCCCAGCACAGAACCTTGCGGTACCCCACTAGTCACTGCCTGCCATTCTGAAAAGTACCCATTTACTCCTACTCTTTGCTTCCTGTCTGACAACCAGTTCTCAATCCATGTCAGCACACTACCCCCAATCCCATGTGCTCTAACTTTGCACATCAATCTCTTGTGTGGGACCTTGTCAAACGCCTTCTGAAAGTCCAAATATACCACATCAACTGGTTCTCCCTTGTCCACTCTACTGGAAACATCCTCAAAAAATTCCAGAAGATTTGTCAAGCATGATTTCCCTTTCACAAATCCATGCTGACTTGGACCTATCATGTCACCTCTTTCCAAATGCACTGCTATGACATCCTTAATAATTGATTCCATCATTTTACCCACTACCGATGTCAGGCTGACCGGTCTATAATTCCCTGTTTTCTCTCTCCCTCCTTTTTTAAAAAGTGGGGTTACATTGGCTACCCTCCACTCTATAGGAACTGATCCAGAGTCAATGGAATGTTGGAAAATGACTGTCAACGCATCCACTATTTCCAAGGCCACCTCCTTAAGTACTCTGGGATGCAGTCCATCAGGCCCTGGGGATTTATCGGCCTTCAATCCCATCAATTTCCCCAACACAATTTCCCGGCTAATAAGGATTTCCCTCAGTTCCTCCTCCTTACTAGACCCCCCGACCCCTTTTATAACCGGAAGGTTGTTTGTGTCCTCCTTCGTGAATACCGAACCAAAGTACTTGTTCAATTGGTCCACCATTTCTTTGTTCCCCGTTATGACTTCCCCTGATTCTGACTGCAGGGGACCTACGTTTGTCTTTACTAACCTTTTTCTCTTTACATACCTATAGAAAGTTTTGCAATCCGTCTTAATGTTCCCTGCAAGCTTCTTCTCATACTCCATTTTCCCTGCCCTAATCAAACCCTTTGTCTTCCTCTGCTGAGTTCTAAATTTCTCCCAGTCCCCAGGTTCGCTGCTATTTCTGGCCAATTTGTATGCCACTTCCTTGGCTTTAATACTATCCCTGATTTCCCTTGATAGCCATGGTTGAGCCACCTTCCCTTTTTTATTTTTATGCCAGACAGGAATGTACAATTGTTGTAGTTCATCCATGAGGTCTCTAAATGTCTGCCATTGCCCATCCACAGTCAACCCCTTAAGTATCATTCGCCAATCCATCCCAGCCAATTCACGCCTCATACCTTCAAAGTTAGCCTTCTTGAAGTTCTGGACCATGGTCTCTGAATTAACTGTTTCATTCTCCATCCTAATGCAGAATTCCACCATATTATGGTCACTCTTCCCCAAGGGGCCTTGCATAACGAGATTGCTAATTAATCCTCTCTCATTACATAACACCCAGTCTAAGATGGCCTCCCCCCTAGTTGGTTCCTCGACATATTGGTCTAAAAAACCATCCCTTATGCACTCCAGGAAATCCTCCTCCACCATATTGTTTCCAGTTTGGTTAGCCCAATCTATGTGCATATTAAAGTCACCCATTATAACTGCTGCACCTTTATTGCATGCACCCCTAATTTCCTGTTTGATGCCCTCCCGAACATCACTACTACTGTTTGGAGGTCTGTACACAACTCCCACTAACGTTTTTTGCCCTTTGGTGTTCTGTAGCTCTACCCATATAGATTCCACATCATCCAAGCTAATGTCCTTCCTAACTATTGCCTTAATCTCCTCCAGCAATGCTACCCCACCTCCTTTTCCTTTTATGCTCTCCTTCCTGAATGTTGAATACCCCTGGATGTTGAGTTCCCAGCCCTGATCATCCTGGAGCCACTTCTCCGTAATCCCAATCACATCATATTTGTTAACATCTATTTGCACAGTTAATTCATCCACCTTATTGCGGATACTCCTTGCATTAAGACACAAAGCCTTTAGGCTTGTTTTTTTAACACCCTCTGTCCTTTTAGAATTTTGCTGTACAATGGTCCTTTTTGTTCTTTGCCTTGGGTTTCTCTGCCCTCCACTTTTCCTCATCTCCTTTCTGTCTTTTGCTTTTGCCTCCTTTTTGTTTCCCTCTATCTCCCTGCATTGGTTCCCATCCCCCTGCCATATTAGTTTAACTCCTCCCCAACAGCACTAGCAAACACTCCCCCGAGGACATTGGTTCCGATTCTGCCCAGGTGCAGACCGTCCGGATTGTACTGGTCCCACCTCCCCCAGAACCGGTTCCAATGCCCCAGGAATTTGAATCCCTCCCTGCTGCACCATTGCTCAAGCCACGTATTCATCTGAGCTATCCTGCGATTCCTACTCTGACTAGCACGTGGCACTGGTAGCAATCCCGAGATTACTACTTTTGAGGTCCTACTTTTTAATTTAGCTCCTAGCTCCTTAAATTCATTTCGTAGGACCTCATCCCTTTTTTTACCTATGTCGTTGGTACCAACGTGCACCACGACAACTGGCTGTTCTCCCTCCCTTTTTAGAATGTCCTGCACCCGCTCCGAGACATCCTTGACCCTTGCACCAGGGAGGCAACATACCATCCTGGAGTCTCGGTTGCGGCCGCAGAAACGCCTATCTATTCCCCTTACAATTGAATCCCCTATCACTATCGCTCCCCCACTCTTTTTCCTGCCCTCCTGTGCAACAGAGCCAGCCACGGTGCCATGAACTTGGCTGCTGCTGCCCTCTCCTGATGAGTCATCCCCCTCAACAGTACTCAAAGCAGTGTATCTGTTTTGCAGTGGGATGACCATAGGGGACCCCTGCACTACCTTCCTTGCACTACTCTTCCTGCTGGTCTTCCATTCCCTCGCTGGCTGTGGACCCTTCTCCTGCGGTAAGACCAACTCGCTCCATGTGCTACTCACGTCATTCTCAGCATCGTGGATGCTCCAGAGTGAATCCACCTTCAGCTCCAACTCCGCAACGCGGACCGTCAGGAGCCAGAGGTGGATACACTTCCCGCACATGTAGTCATCAGGGACACTGGTGTTGTCCCCGAGTTCCCACATGGTACAGGAGGAGCATATCACGTGACCGAGCTGTCCTGCCATGACTTAACCCTTCGATACACTTAAATTGGCGACAACAATGTTAAAAGTTACTGACTAATAAAGAAAAAGAAAAACTACTCACCAATCAGCAGCCAATCACTTACCACGTTGGCTGTGACGTCACCTTTTGATTTCTTTCTACTTCTTTTTTGCCTTCTCTCCCAGCTGGAGCTGCACCGGTACGTCTCTCTCGACTCCCGCCTCTCTCGACGCTCCCCGGACTGCTGAGCCTTTTATAGGCCGCTGCCTCTCTCGACTCCCGCCTCTCTCGACGCTCCCCGGACTGCTGAGCCTTTTATAGGCCGCTGCCTCTCTCGACTCCCGCCTCTCTCGACGCTCCCCGGACTGTTGAGCCTTTTATAGGCCGCTGTCTCTCTCGACTCCCGCCTCTCTCGACGATCCCCGGACTGCTGAGCTTTTTATAGGCCGCTGCCTCTCTCGACTCCCGCCTCTCTCGACGCTCCCCGGACTGCTGAGCCTTTTATAGGCCGCTGCCTCTCTCGACTCCCGCCTCTCTCGATGCTCCCCGGACTGCTGAGCCTTTTACAAATTGAGATGGTCTGGGGCTTTCTGCTCCCAAGTTGATCGTTTCAGTTCAACTCCAACCTTGGGTGAGCGTTCTGAGTCTGTTATGACTGGGGGCTAGGTAGCCGATCTGATGGGAGTGGCAATGACCATGTCAGGGATTGAAAGTCCAGATTCATTGATGACAGAGGAGTCCTCTGATAACTGAGGGTAGGTTGGTTGGTCACTGATTGTGTCTTCTTCAGAATGTTCCGGTTCATCCGTGTGCTGCAGCTTTATCTGATCAACATGTTTCCTGCATGTCTGCCCATTCTTGAGCTTGACGATAAACTATTACCCTCCTTGGTCGTAATAGTACTGGTGATCCACTTGGAACCTTGACCATAATTTAGTGCATACACAGGATCATTAACAGAAATGTCGCGTGACACAGGAACACAATCATGATACCACTGCTGACTTTGACGTCTGTATTCAACATGATCGTTCAAGTCAGGGTGGCTAAGAGAGAGCTTGGTCTTGAGACCTCTCTTCAGTAATAGTTCAGCAGGGGGGACCCCGGTAAGCATGTGGGGTCTTGTCCTGTAACTAAGCAATACGCATGACAAGCGAGTTTGCAGTGAACCATGACTTACACGTTTCATACTCTGCTTGATGGTTTAGACAGCACGCTCTGCTTGACCATTAGATGTGGGTTTGAATGGTGCTGACCTCACAGGTTTGATACCATTGAGTTTCATGAACTCTTGAAACTCCAGACTAGTGAAGCAAGGTCCGTTGTCGCTAACAACGATGTCGGGCAGACCATGGGCCCAACTTTGCCCAACCCTTCTTTCGGCGCACTGACCTGAAGTGTGCCGACTTTGCGCGCTGGAAAGGGCGCCGGAAAAAAGGGACCCCATCCTGGCCGCTCTTCGGAGTCCCCGGAGTACTGCGTGGCATGCATTCTGAACTGGGGGGCGGAGCAACAGGCCAGCGCCAAAAACAGTGCCGGCACCTGTGCGCATGCACAGTGAAGTCTGCGTGCATGCTCCTGCCCTCCCAGCGTGTCCTGCGGGCTATGAGCAGGACCCGATACTCACAGCCCCTATCCCCGGCCGAAGGGACGCCTGATCTCGCCGCACCCTATCCCTGGCCGAGTGGCCTCCAGCACCGGCCGGCCGGCTGAGTTCCCGGGTGAGGACTTCGGTTTTATTTTTTATTTATTGGTTGTGCTTGAGAGTTTTGATGGGGGGGTGGGGGGGGGCGGGGAAGAGGAGAGTTTTGGCAGGGGGGTGGGGAGAGAAAGTTTATTGGGGGGGTGGGGAGGGGAAGGGGAGGAGGAGAGTTTTGGCCAGCAGCTCGCATTCCTCCGGTAGGATTTACTTCATTTTTATTAGTATTTTAATTGTTTGAGCTTTTCCTTGCAATGTTTGGTTGTTGAGGTCCTCTCCAGTTCCCTTCCCTCCCCTATCCCTGCCCTAATGTCTGCCGAATGTGCGCTGCTTTTTCTTCACTTCCCGCAAGGTTTTTCAGAGCTGGCCGCATACGCTGACCTAAGTCGATTTGGAGTAAGTTTTTGCTGGCCAAAGTGGCATAAATATCCAAAACTGGCGTAATAGTCTGGGAACGCCCTCTTTTGAAAAAAAAACTGACCTATAAAAAATCGTACCTAACTGACTTACTCTGGAGCAATTTTTTGGGAGAAAATGGCATTTTTTAAACTTATGGCAGAAAAAACAATTTACTCCAAAAAAATTGTTGCAAGTCATGGCCAAAGTTGGGCCCCATGAGTGGAAAACATGACACGAAGACTTTCAATGGTAGCTGTGGATGTACTGGATGACATGATGAGACACTCTATCCACTTGGAATATGCATCCTAAAAACAACTAAAAACATCTTCCCCAGGAAGGGACCTGCAAAGTCGATGTGGATCCTGGACCATGGTTTAGATGGCCATGACCACAGACTCAGCTGGTGCTTTACTTAGCTGCATGGAAGTGTTTCACTGATGCACATATGATTCCAGATCAGAGTCAATTCCAGGCCACCATATATGAGACCTGGCAATGGCTTTCATCATGACAATACCAGGATGAGTGCTATGCAGATCATGTACAATTTTCTCTCTCCATTTCTTAGGCATAACAACACGATTACCCCACAGTAAACAATCTGACTGCATGGATAGTTCGTCTTTGCGACAGTTGTAAGGTTTAGTCTCATCACCCATTTGCTTGGGTATGGCAGACTAATCACCACTAAGGACACAACGTTTCACAACCGATAATATCGGATCCTGGCTGGTCCAGGTCATAACTTGTTGAGCCGTGACAGGGGTTCCTTCACTTTCGAAAGCATCCATAACTAACAGTAGGTCTGCAGGTTGTGGTGGTTCCACCTCCAGTGTGGGCAATGGCAGATGGCTCAGTGCATCGGCACAATGTATGGCGAATGACATAATCATAGGCAGATAATATCAGCACCCACCTCTGGATGCAGGATGATGCTTTGGTATTTATACCTTTGTTTTCCGAAAACAATGAAATGAGTGACTTGTGATCTGTTTCCAGTTCAAACTGAAGACCAAACAGGTACTGATGCATCTTTTTAACCCCATTCACACAGACTAATGCTTCTTTTTCTACCATGCTGTAGGCTCTTTCCACCTTTGACAAACTTTTAGAAGCATACGCAACAGGTTGTAGTTTACCCGACTCATTAGTTTGTTGGAGTATGCAACCAACTCCATATGACGAAGCATCACAGACCAATACTGGACGCTTACATGGATCATAATGTACCAGCAGCTCATTAGAGCAAAGCAGATTAGTAGATTTCTTAAAAGCTCTATCTTGAGACGAACCCCAAACCCAGTTGCTGTCTTTTCTTAGCAGCATGTGCAGTCCCTCTAATGAAGTGCTCAATCTAGGTAGGAAATTACTGAAATAGTTCGCAGCTCCATCACATTCTGAGGCTTGCATGCATTTTTGATGGCCTTGGTTTTCGAATCCATAGGCCTGATGCAATTTTTCTCCCGAGGAATTCGACTTCCGGTGCTATGAAGATGCACTTCGAACGTTTCAGTCTGAGTCCCACTTTGTCCAGATGATGGAGAACCTCTTCCAGGTTCTTCAGATGTTCAGCGGTGTCATGACCTGTGACCAGGATGTCATCTTGGACCACAACGGTTCTGGGGATGAACTTCAGTAGACTCTCCATGTTCCTCAGAAATATGGCTGCAGCTGAGCAAATTCCGAAAGGACACCAATTGTAGATAAACAGTCCTTTATGAGTGTTGATGCACATCAGTTGCTTCGACATCTCGACCAGCTCCTGTGTCATGTAGGCTGACGTCAGATCCAGTTTAGTGAATGACTTGCCCCCGGCTAGCATTGCAAACAGGTCATCAGCCTTTGGTAATGGGTATTGATCCTATTTCAAAACTCGGTTGATCGTAACCTTGTAGTCTCCACAAATCCTGACAGTGCCATCACTCTTCAACACAACAACAATGGGGCTGGCCCATTCGTTAAATTTGACCGGTGATATGACCCCTTCACGCTGGAGTCAGTCCAGTTCGATTTTGACATTCTTCCTCATCATGTACGGAACCACCTGAGCTTTATGATGGACTGGTCTTGCATCCGAGTCCACGTGGATCTGCACCTTGGCTCCTGTGAAATTGTCGATGCCTGGTTCAAACAGCGAGGGGAACTTGCTCAGCACTTGAGCACATGGAGTATCAACCTCCAACAACAACGCTTTGATATTGTTCCAATTCCATTTGATTTTTTTCTAGCCAATTCCTGCCAAACAGCGTCGGACCATTGCCTGGAATAATCCATAATGGTAAATCATGAACCGCACCAAGTATGTACGCAACTTGGTATTGACTGGACTCAGCTTAGACCTCACTGCCCTAGTATCCCACAGCTTGTCGAATGTCCTCTAGCTCATTATTGATTGATTCGCACCCATGTCCAATTCCATTGGTATCGGCACACCGTTAAGTTTCACATTAATCATTATCGGTTGACTCTTTGTTAGGAACGAATATAGTCCATACACTTCCTCTTCTGCTATCTCGGATTGCATATCCGGATCCACTCTATACTGGTCATCATCCTCCATGTGGTGTGTCGCAGCACGCTTGTTCAGTTGCGGACAAATGTACTGGAGATGCCCCAGTCTCGAACAGCCTTTACAAATGTACTGTTTAAACTGACACCGATGAGGCCGATGATTGCCCCCACAACGCCAATACGGTGAAATCAGATTCATTCCCGTTGGCAGACTTTGGCCAGCCACAGGTTTCACATATGCAGTCGAGTAGGCCCTGCCATATGCAACTCTGTCAACCGACGATAGAATCTTGTTTACAGTACTTGCCAAGTTCTGATTTTTCGATGATATCTGCTTTAAGTTTTTGTCCGTCGTCATGCATGCCTCGACAATCGTGATGGCCTTGCTCAAATCCAACATCTCCGCCGTCGGTAGCTTACACAGGATCACCTCGTGGTTAGTGCAGATTACAAAGAAGTCCCGCAGCATGTCTCCCAATGCTTTTTCAAACTTACATGGTCCAGCTGGACGTCTTAGGTCGGCAACGAATTCTGACACATCCTGGCCCTCAGAACGAACGTGCTTGTAGAATCGATATCATGAGATGATGATGCCTTCTTCTGGTTTGAGATGGTCACGTACCAGAGCATACAATTCCTCATAGTCCTTGTCTGTTGGACTTGCAGGCGAGAGAAGATTCTTTGAGTCCATAGATCTTCGGACCGCAAGCTGCAAGGAAGACCGCTCTGCACCTAACTGCGTCAGTGGATTCTTCTATTTTGATGGCCATGAAGTACTGGTCCAGGCGAGCTACAAAATCTGCCCAGTCCTCTCCCTCCATGAATCTCTCCAGAATTCCAATTTTGCTCATTTTTGCATACGAAGGTTCTTAAGTTACCTCGTCGCCAAATGTTATGCATGTAATAAATCGATAGACTGAATACTGTAAACTAACACAGGTACAAACCTGGCTCTGCTTTATTAGGGCCCAGAGTGATTACATTACACGATGGCTTGCCTTTTATATTTTGCCGCACACACATGCGTACAGCCCAATGATCTCCAACAGTGGAAACACCTGTTGGCTACTAAACCCAAGCATACATACATGACAATTACCTATGTGGTTCTGCTTTTTAATTTAGCCCCTAGGTGCACATACTCCCTCAGCAGAACCTATTTCTATGTCCAACCTATGTCGTTGGTACGTATGTGGACCACAACAACTGGATCTTTCCCCTCCCACTCGAAGTTCCTCTCCAGCCCAGAGGAGATGTCCTTAACCCTGGCACCGGGTAGGCAACACAGCCTTCTGGACTCATGCTCTCGGCTGCAGATAACAGTATCTATCCCCCTAACTATACTGTTCTCGACCACTGCCACATTTCTTTTTACTCCCCCAACTTGAATGGCCCCCTGTACCACTGTGCTGTGGTCAGTTTGCTCATCCTTCCTGCAGTCTCTGCTCTCATCCACACAGGGAGTAAGAACCTCGTACCTGTTGGACAAGAACAAGGGCCGAGGCTCCTCCATCACTACATCCTGGGTCCCCATACCTGCCTCACTCATAGTCCACACCCTCCTGTCCCAGACCATGGACAACATTTTAATTATTTAACCTAAGGTGTGTGACTGCCTCTGGAGCATAGCATCCAGGTAACTCTCTTCCTCCCTGATGTGTCACAGTGTCTGAAGCTCGGACTCCAGCTCATCAACTCAGAGCTGGTGTTCCTCGAGCAGCCAACACTTGCCGCAGATGTGGTCGCCGTGGATCACACTGGTGTTCGCCAGCTAGCACATGCTACAGCTGCAACACATCGCATGCCCTGCAATCTCCATTGTATTTTATTTAATTAACTAAGTTTTCAAGTTTTGAATGTTTATTTTTTAAAACCCAGCTCTTAATTTAAACCAACGTCCCCACAAAAGAGATAAATACTGACCAACCAATCACTTCTCTACTTTCCTGTGATGTTAGACTTGGATTTCTTTTTTCTTCTCGCCCTCACAGGTGCGTTGGCACTGCTCTGGGCCTAGCTCCTGTATCACCCACTCTGGGCTGCTGGTCTCACACTTCAAGTGCATATCCAAGTAGTAGTTAAATGCGATTACAGTTTCTGTCCCCATCACCCTTTCAGGCAGTGAGTTCCAGACCCGTAGCACCCTCTGGGTGAAAAGAATTCTCCTCAACTCCCTTCTAATTCCTCTACCAATTACTTTAAATCTATGCCCCCCGTTATAGACCTCTCTGCTAGTGGAAATAGGTTCTTCCGATCCACTCTCTCTAGTCCCCTCATAATTTTATACACCTCAATCAAGTCTTCCCTCAACCTCCTTTGATCCAAAGATAACAACTCCAGCCTATCAAATCTTTCCTCATAGCTAAAATTCTTCTGTCCTGGTATCATCCTCGTAAATCTGCTCTGTACCCTCTCTAGTGCACTCACATCTTTCCTGTAATGTGTTGACCAGAATTGTACGCAGTCCTCTATAAAACACTAGTTAGACCACAGCTAATATTCAAGCATAATGTTATGTATGTTAACTGGGTCTTAGCTGCCACCGGAGGGCGTGACTGTCGGAGTCCGAATGGTCATTGGCAGACACGTGCAAGCCATGTATATAATGCTGGCAGCCATGTTGAATCCTCACTTTGAGAATAAATAAACTGGAGTAGGGTCATGCCTGAATTAGCTCATCATACTTAGCCTCGTGGAGTTATTCGATACTTAACAATTGGCGACGAGTTAAAAATATGAACTTTCACGCAACCATGTCTGTTGGAATTTTGGAGAGATTCATTGAAAAGGAAGACTGGGAGGATTTCACTGATCGCCTCGGCCAATACTTTGTAGCCAATGGATTGGAAGGAACCGATAAAGCAATTAAGCACAGGGCAGTTCTCCTCACCGTTTGTGGGTCAAAACTTTATGGCCTTATCAAGAAATTACTCTCACCGACTCGACCAACAGATAAGACTTACGATGAATTGTGCTCGCTGGTTCGGAACCACTTTAAACCGAAGGAAAGCATCATCATGGCGAGGTATCGTTTCTATACGTACAATCGCTCCGAGGACCAGGAAGTGGCGGAATTTGTCGCCGACCTGTGACGTCTCGTAGGGTTGTGCAACCTCAGAGCTGCATTGAAGGAAATGCTGTGGGACTTTTTCATGCCTGGAATTGGCCACAAGGTCATCCTTCGAAAGCTGCTGGCTGCTGAACCTCTAGACCTGAGCAGGGCCATCACGATCACTCAGGCATGCATGTCCACAGACGAAAACTCAAAACAGATATCTTCCCAGCATCGAAACTCAATGTCAAGAACTATGCATAAAATAATATCATCGGCAGGCAGAGCTGCACATGGTAGGGCCTGCTCGTCCGCGTTGGTACGACCTGTAACTGCTCAAAGTCCACCATCGAGGGTGAATCAAATCTTGCCTTGTTGGCGTTGTGGGAACTATCATTGGGCCCATCAATGTTGATTCAAGCAATACGTGTGCAAAGGCTGTGCAACAATGGGGCACCTTCAGCGAATGTGTCTGCAACTGAGCAAGCGTGCTGCGACACACCACGTGGCTGAGGATGATTGATCCAGTGTGGATCAAGCGGCACAGGCAACCCAACCCGAGGTACAGAACAAAGAAGTGTATGGGGTACATTCTCTTACTAAAATGCCTCCGATAATGCTGGAAGTTAAATTAAATGGGGTTCCAGTATCCATGGAATTGGACACGGGTGCGAGTCAGTCAATAAGGAGTCAAATGGCTTTTGAAAAGTTGTGGGACACTAAGACAAAAAGACCCAAACTGAGCCCAATCAATGCGTAGCTTCATACCTACACCAAAGAGCTCATACCAGTCATTGGCAGTGCGGCAGTAAAGGTATCGTACGATGGAGCCTTGTAATGATTTATCGCTGTGGATCATTCCAGGCAATGGCCCAACACTGTTCGGCAGGAGTTGGTTTGAGAAAATTAAATGGAACTGGAATGATATTAAAGCCTTATCATCAGTGGATGACACTTCGTGTGCTCAAGTGCTGAGCAAGTTTCCCTCATTGTTTGAACCAGGCATTAGCAACTTCACGGGAGCCAAGGTGCAGATCCACCGAGGCCCGGATGCAAGACCCGTCCATCACAAGGCTTGGGCAGTTCCGTACATGATGAGGGAGAAGGTCGAGATTGAACTGGACAGGCTTCAACAGGAATGAATCATATCACCAGTCGAGTTCAGCGAATGGGCCAGTGCAATTGTCCCGGTGTTGAAAAGTGATGGCACGGTCAGGATCCGCGGCGACTACAAGGTAACGATTAACCGAGTCTTGATACAGGATCAGTACCCGTTATCCAAGGCCGACGACCTGTTTGCAACACTAGCAGGGGGGAAGTCGTTCACCAAATTGGACCTGACCTCAGCTTACGTGACACAGGAGCTGGTTGAATCTTCTAAAAAACTGACGTGTATCAACACGCACAAAAGACTGTTTATATACCACAGATGCCCTTTCAGAATTCGCTCAGTGGCAGCCATATTTCAGAGAAACATGGAGAGTTTGCTGAAGTTCATCCTGAGAACCGTCGTGTTCCAGGATGACATCCTGATCACTGGTCGCGATACCACCGAACACCTGCACAACCTGGAAGAGGTTCTACGTCATCTGGACAGAGTGGGACTCAGGCTAAAACGCTCCAAGTGCATTTTCATAGCACCAGAAGTTGAATTCCTGGGGAGAAAAATTGCAGCAGACAGCATCAGGCCTACGGATTCGAAGACAGAGGCCATCAAGAATGCACTCAGACCCCAGAGTGTGACGAAGCTGCATTCGTTCCTGGGTCTTCTCAACTATTTTGGTAACTTTCTACCTAGTTTGAGCACATTGCTAGAGCCCTTGCACATATTGCTGAGAAAGGGTAACGACTGGGTTTGGGGAAAATCTCAAGACAGAGCCTTTGAGAGGGCCAGGAACCTCCTATTTTCCAATAAATTACTGATACTTAGGGAGTCTCGTATTTGGCATGCGTACTATGTGGCCTGCCCAGCGAAGCTGATCAAGTGTGGTCAGTGTTTCAATACTGGGGATGTTAGCCTGGTCGAGGACACTGATGTTGGTGTGCCTGTTCTCCAAGGGGATTTGCAGGATCTTGCAGAGACATCGTTGGTGAAATAGCTCCAGCGACTTGAGGTGCCTTCTATACATCGTCAATGCCTCAGCTCCATACAGGAGGGCGGGTATTACTACAGCCCTGTAGACCATGAGTTTGGTAGTAGATTTGACGACCTGGTCTTCTAACACCCTTTTCCTCAGACAGCCGAAGGCTGCGCTGGCGCACTGGAGGCGATGCTGATTCTCCGCATCAATGTCTGCCTTTGTTGATAAGAGGCTCCCGAGATATGGGAAATGGTCCACGTTGTCCAGAGCCGCGCCGTGGATCTTGATGATTGGAGGGCAGTGCTGTGCGGCGGTGACAGGCTGGTGGAGACCTTTGTCTTACGGATGTTAAGCGTAAGACCCATGCTTTCATATGCCTCAGTGAATACATTGACTATATCCTGGAGTTTTGAATGTGCAAAGACGCAGGCGTCGTCCGCATACTGCATCTTAACGACAGAGGTTGGGGTGATCTTGGATCTGGCCTGGAGGCGGCATAAGTTAAACAGCTTCCCACTGGTTCTGTAGTTTAGTTCCTCTCCAGCGGGGAGCTTGTTGATTGTGAGGTGGAGCATGCCAGATGCGAGACTCCCTAAGCAAATGCTTTATGCGGAGCTCCTGCATGGTAAACGAGCCAAAGGAGGACAGCGGAAACGTTATAAGGACACCCTCAAAGCCTCGCTGGTAAAGCGCGACATCACCACTGACACCTGGGAGACCCTGGCCACAGACCGCCCGAGGTGGAGAAAACCCATCCGGGAGGACGTTGAGCTCTTCGAGTCTCAACGCAAAGAGCATGAAGAGGCCAAGCGCAGGCAGCAGAAGGAGCGCGCGGTAAACCAGCCCCACCGACCCCTTCCCTCGACGAATGTCTGTCCCACCTGTAACAGGGTCTGTGGCTCTTGTATCGGACTGTTCAGCCATCAAGAACTCACTTTGGGAGTGAAGCAAGTCCTCCTCGATTCCGAGGGACTGCCTATGATGATGATGATGACACTATGACCCATGTAAGCGGTTAGTGCTAGCCTGCAACACCTCATCATATGGGGTCAGTTGTGTGCTCCAGCAAGCCAATGCATCAGGCAAACTCCAACCAGTTGCATACACATCCAGAAGTCCGTCTAAGGCTGAAAGAGCCGATAGTATGGTAGAGAAAGAGGCTTTAGCATGCGTATGTGGGGTTAGGAAAATGCACCAATACCTGTTTGGGCTTTGGTTTGAGCTTGAAACAGACCACAAGCCACTCATTTCATTGTTTTCTGAGAGAAAAGGTATAAACACCAATGCCTCGTCTCGCATCCAAAGATGGGCACTGACATTATCCGCTTATGATTGTGTCATCCGCCACAGACCAGGCACTGAAAACTGTGCTGATGCGCTTAGCCGGCTACCATTGCCCACAAGCGGGGTGGAAATGGCACAGCCCGCAGACTTGCTGCTGGTCATGGATGCCTTTGAGAGCGAGGGGTCAACCATCACGGTTCATCAAATTAGGACCTGGACCAGCCAGGATCCTGTACTGTCAAGCATAAAAAGGTGTGTTCTTAATGGAAATTGGTCTGCCATTCCCAGGGAAATGCAGGATGAAATTAAGCCTTATAGCCACTGCAAAGATGAATTGTCCATTCAGTCTGATTATCTGTTATGGGGTAATCGTGTTGTTATGCCAAAAAAAGGCAGGGAAACTTTTGTGTGAGATTTACACAGTACCCACCCAGGCATTGTCATGATGAAGGCCATTGCCACGTCTCACATTTGGTGGCATTTACTCGGACTTTGAGTCATGCATGCATCAGTGCAACACTTGCATGCAACTGAGTAACACACCTGTGGAGGCTCCGCTGAGTCTGTGGTCATGGCCATCCAAACCGTGGTCAAGGATCCACATAGACTTTGCCGGCCTCTTTCCCGGCAAAATGTTTTTAGTGGTAGTGGGCGCTTACTCCAAATGGATTGAATGCATAATCATGTCATCCAGCATGTCCACAGCCACTATTGAAAGCCTCCGGGCCATGTTTGCCACCCATGGCCTGCCTGACGTCCTTGTAAGTGACGACGGACCGTGTTTCACCAGTTCGGAGTGCCACGAGTTTATGACTCCAATGGCATCAAGCATGTCTGCCCCTTTCAAACCTGCGTTGAACGGTCAAGCGGAGCGGGCTGTCCAAACCATTAAGCAGAATCTAAAACGCGTGACCCACGGCTCCCTACAGACCCGCTTGTCACGCATTCTGCTCAGTTACCGGACAAAACCCCACTCGCTCACCGGGGTCCCTCTTACCGAGTTGTTAATGAAGAGAGGCCTCAAAACCAGGCTCTCCCTTGTACACCCGGATCTCAATGATCACGTCGAAACCAGAAGGCAACGGCAGCAATGCTACCACGATCGCGGGGCCATATCACGCAACATTGCTGTTCATGACCCTGTGTTTGTCCTGAATTATGGGCATGGTCCAAAGTGGGTTGCTGGCACGGTTTTGGCCAAGGAGGGGAACAGGATGTTTGTAGTCAAACTGTTAAATGGTCAAATGTGCAAGAGGAACATTGACCAAACCAAACTGCGATTCACAGACAACCCAGAACAAATTGAAGATGACATCATCATCGACCAACCAACACACATCCAACCATCAGTTGACCCTTGTGTCATTCATGAAGACGAACCTACCATCCCCGTCAGTCCTGTCAGACCGACTGATCCGCAATGCAGCAATGGTCCTACTAACTCACCCAAGCTTGGGTTCAAATTGAGAAGACCAACCAGGGAGCGGAAAGGAAAGTATCCTGTATGCCTTCTTAACCACCTTATTTACTTGTCTTGCTACCTTCAGGGATCTGTAGACATACACTCCAAGGTCCCTCTGTTACTCTACACTTCTCAGTATCCTACCATTTATTGTTTACTCCCTTGCCTTGTTAGCACTCCCCAAATGCATTACCTCACACTTCTCCAGATTTAATTCTATTTGCCACTTTTCTGTCCTCCTGACCAGTGCATTGATATCTTTCTGCAGTCTACAGCTTTCTTCCCCACTATCAATCACACGGCCAATTTTTGTAACATCTGCAAACATCTTAATCATTCCTCCTACATTGAAGTTTAAACTTTGATATATATACTACAAAAAGCAAGGGACCTAGTACTGAGCCCTGCGGAACCCCACTGGAAACAATCCTCCAGTCATAAAAACACTCGGCGACCATTACCCTTTGCTTCCTGCCACTGAGCTAATTTTGGATCCAACTTGCCACTTTCCTTTGGATCTCATGGGGTTTTACTTTTCTGATCAATCTGCCATGTGGGACCTTGCCAATAGCCTTGCTTAAATCCATGCAGACTATATCACACACACTACTCTCATCAACTTTCCTTGTTACCTCCTCAAAAAATTAAATCAGGTAAGTCAGATACGACCTTCCCTTATCAAATCCATGCTGACTGTTTTTGATTAATCCGTGACTTTCTAAATGATGATTAATATTGTTTTTCTCAATAATTTTCACACCATCATGGTTAAATACCTATGCTGAAGTGGACCTATGCGTGGTCGTGCATTCTAGGGTCTTAAAAGAAGGCACTGCAAATATAATGGATGCCTTGGTTATAATCTACCAAAATTCCATGGCTTCTGGGAAGGTCCCAGCGGATTCAAAAACCGCAAATGTAACGCCCCTATTTAAAAAAGGAGGCAGACAGAAAGCAGGAAATTATAGACTAGTTAGCCTAACATCTGTCATTGGGAAAATGCTGGAGTCCATTAGTAAGGAAGCAGTAGCAGGACATTTGGAAAAGCATAGTTTAGTCAAGTAAAATCAACATGATTTTATGAAAGGGAAATCATGTTTGACAAATTTGCTGGAGTTTTTTGAGGATTTAATGAGCAGGGTGGGTAAGGGGGAACCAGAGGATGTGGTGTATTTGGATTTCCAGAAGGCATTCGCTAAGGTTACTGCATAAGATAAAAGCTCACAGGGTTGGGGGTGATATATTAGCATGGATAGAGGATAGACTAACTAACAGAAAACAGAGAGTCGGGATAAATGGATCATTTTCCAGTTGGCAAACAGTAATTAGTGGGGTGCCACAGGGATCTGTGCTGGGGCCTCAACTATTTACAATCTATATTAATGACTTGGATGAAGGGATCGAATATAATGTAGCCAAGTTTGCTGATGATACAAAGATAGGTGGGAAAGCAAGTTGTGAGGAGGACACAAAAAATCTGCAAAGGGATATAGACAGACTAAGTGAGTGGGCAAAAATTTGGCAGATGAAATATAATGTGGGAAAGTGTGAGATTATCCACTTTGGAAGAAAAAATAAAAAAGCTAATTATTATTTAACTGGAGAGAAATTACAAAATGCTGCAGTACAGAGGGACCTGGGGGTCTTTGTGCATGAAACACAAAACATTAGTATGCAGGTACAGCAAGTAATCAGGAAGGCAAATGGAATGTTGGCCTTTATTGCAAGGGGGTAGAGTATAAAAGCAGAGATGTCCTGCTACAACTGTACAGGGTATTGGTAAGGCCACATCTAGAGTACTGCATCCAGTTTTGGTCTCCTTATTTAAGGAGGAATATAGTTGCATTGGACAGTTCAGAAAAGGTTCACTCGGTTGATTCATGAGATGAAGGGATTGACTTATGAAGAAAGGTTGAGCAGGTTGGGCCTGTACCCATTGGAGTTCAGAAGAATGAGAGATGATCTTATTGAGACACATAAGATAATGAGGGGACTCAACAAGGTAGGTACAGAGAGGATATTTCCACTCATGGGGGAATCTAGAATTAGGGGGCATAGTTTCAGAATAAGGGGTCCCCATTTAAAACTGAGATGAGGAGGAATTTCTTCTCTCAGAGGGTTGTAAATCTATGGCATTCTCTGCCCCAGAGAGCTGTGGAGGCTGGGTCATTGAATATACGTAAGGCGGAGATAGACAGATTTTTGAGCAATAAGGGAATAAAGGGTTATGGGGAGCGGGCAGGGAAGTGGAATTGAGTCCATGATCAGATCAGCCATGATCTTATTAAATGGTGGAGCAGCCTCGAGGGGCCAAATGGCCTACTCCTGCTCCTATTTGTTATGTTCTTCTGTCATCTTGCCCACTAGTGTTAATTGGTTGGGAATCCTGGCATCAAGGAGCCCTAGTAAAATTGAATTCAATGGGAATCAGGGGCAAAACTCTCCACTGGCTGGCGTCATACCTAGCACAAAGGAAGATGGTTGTGGTGGTTGGGGATCAATCATCCCAGCCCCAGGAGTTCCTCAGGGCAGTGTCCTAGGCCCAACCATCTTCAGCTGCTTCATCAATGAACTTCCCTCCATCATAAGGTCAGAAGTGGGGATGCTCACTGATGATTGCACAGTGTTCAGTTCCATTCACAACTCCTTGGAAAATGAAGCAGTCCATGCCCACATGCAGCAAGACCTGGATAACATTCAAGCTTGAGCTGATAAGAGTCAAGTAACATTTGCACCACACAAGTGCCAGGCAATGATCATCTCCAACAAGAGACAGTCTAACCACCTCCCCAATGATATTCAATGGCATTACCATTGCTGAATCCCCCACCATCAACATCCTGGGGGTCACCATTGACCAGAAACTTAACTGGACCAGCCACATAAATACTGTGGCTACAAGAGCAGGTCAGAGGCTGGGTATTCTGCAGCGAGTGTCTCACTTCCTGACTCCCCAAAGCCTTTCCACCATCTACAAGGCACAAGTCAAGAGTGTGATGGAATACTCTCCACTCGCCTGAATGAGTGCGGCTCCAACAACACGCAAGAAACTCGACACCATCCAGGACTAAGCAGCCTGTGTGATTGGCACTCCATCCATCACCTTAAACATTCACTTCCTCCACCACCCGCACATTGTGGCTGCAGTGTGTACCATCTACAAGATGCACTGCAGCAACTCACCATGGCTTCTTCAGCAGCACCTCCCAAACCAGTGATCTCTACCACCTAGAAGGAGATGGGCAGCAGGCGCATGGGAGCACCACCACCTCCAAGTTCGCCTACGAATTACACACCATCCTGACTTGGAAATATATCGCTGTTTCTTCACCGTCGCTAGGTCAAAATCCTGGAACTCCCTCCTAAACAGCACTGTGGGAGTACCTTCACCATAAGGACTGCAGCGGATTAAGGCGGCGGCTCACCATCACCACCTTCTCCAGGGCAATTAGGGATGGTCAATAAATGCTGGCCTTGCCAGCAACACCCACATCCCGGAACGAATAAAAAAAAAGTCAGGTGGAAAGTAGTGGCTTCATTAAAAGGCCACTGCCAAATGCACTGTTGAAACTTCTGGGTTCCCCATGTGATCCAGAGCTCCTCCATTGCCAGCTCATTGGCAGATAAATATTCCGGCCAGAGATTCACCGTGGTGGATTTCAGCTTGGAGCAGTGACTGTCTGGGCCAGGGCAGCTGCGGCTTTCCTTGTGGAGCCTGGAGGAGCGTTCCTGTTTCCTCCTGGCCCTATTAAGGAAATGTTTTGATTTAGCTGGAGTGCCATATTTTCCTTTCCACCATCTGTCAACTGCCTTCAGCCTGGCGGGAGCTGCAGCAGTTTCCCCCTCGCAGGCCCCTGCTAAAATGCCATCTGTAAAGTGCTGTCCCCTCAGTACAGATTCACACGAGGCATGTCGTGAAGTCAAGGTCACTCTGGACCTGCACCTTTATTGCTGCACTTGCCTGAGTCCTTATATACCTGTCTCTTGCAAGTGCACCCCTGGTGGTAAGGTATGCTGGTGGTTACAGGTCATATCTTATTACAGTCATGTATAGCATGTTAGGATATAGTTATATATAATAATGTAAGATACATGACACCATCGTGGTCCAATTGATGTATTGGGACCCTGGTTTGCATAAACCCATGGGGCTCCCACCTGTTTTAGTGTGAGACTCATTCGGTTGGAGAACCCTGCAGTTAATATCGGAGATGGCAGGAAAGCATCGAGTTCTAAGCGGGTAAGAAAACTGTGAGTTTTCAACTGTGTACTCATCCACCAGCTGGGTAGGGCTAAAATCGACCCATTCATCTTAGCAATGTGCTAAATTAGAAAGATCCAGCAGATAACAAGTAAAAAGTGATAATTAGAGGCTCCGCAAAGTCTTAAATCAATTTACTGATGTAAGTGATGTTTGTGTACGACTGGATTAGCACAGAAGCATTTCCTTTGAATTGTGACAGATTAGTACTTCTTGCTCCATTTACGTTCTATAAGGAGGCAACCTCAGATGTGCAAGATTATAAGTGGGGAAAATATGGAGAGACAGCAGACTTTGGCCAACTGGAAATATATCAGTAGCAATGGATGTTCATGGAAGTCATATGTCTCTCACACAAAGCATTCCTTACACCAGTACATGATGACCTTGCATTTTTTTGGTATCTGTTGACCCAAATAAATTTCAGCAGAGTGCATACTTTCAAAGTGCTTAATGAAATGGAACAAGAGAGAATTCAGCATTATTGTTACATAAGCATAGCATTTCTTCCATTCACGGGGACAGTCTTAATCTTCCAAACAAAAGCAGAATGCAGGCACCATGAACAAAGGCAAAGAGGCACCACAGCACATATTGGGATAGAACTTGGACCTTGCTGAGTCCATTTTAGAGTCACTTTCAGGGAGTAATGTTTCATGCACGATCAGCGCAGGGGAATGAATGCTGCAATTATGTCATAGCCAGCTGCTCGGGTGCCTGTGGCACCTACCTGAAATACGTCTTATGCCTCATGCTTACTCTAGGATCCTTACACTAAATTGGTGAGCAATGAGCTCTCCTTGTGAGCTAGGAGAAGCAGGAGTGCTCCTCCCAGGCTACTCAAGGAATCCTTCAGCCTCCCTCAGCCCCGATTGCCAGCCTCTCCTCCCACTTCACAGTCCTGCCAATTGCCAACCTCCCTCCTCCATTTCCAATCACGAGCTCTCTGCCCCCTCCCAATCATGGGCTCTTTCCCCCCTCCCTAGCGCGGGCTCTCTCCCTCTCCCAATCACAGACTCCCTCCTCCTCTCCCAGTTGCTGGGCCTCTCCTAGGTCCTGATTGTTGAGAACCGTCCCCAAGGATGCCGGTTGCGGCCTCCTGCCGCTGGTCGGCTGCAGGGCGGGAAACGGAACTAAAAATGCTAATGAGGTGTGACAGTTAGGTTTAGCAGGACCTCCGTGACCCCGGCCTTGCCGGGTTCTTCAGCTGTTTTCAGCCACACCCTCATCTTCCCAGCCTCCCGGTTAATAAAGGGGCCATTGTGCCTGAAACAGGCACTTCTATTTAAATGATTCCTCCACTTGCAATGGTAGCAGCAAACACTTATCGTGCATTGAGATGAGAAATGTTTTAAAACTTGTCATTGAAATAGGACTGCCCTATAGGCAGAAGCTTTGAAGGAGTTCTGTTCTCCCACCAACTCCCTTAGCTGAATCAGAGTCCCATCTGATATACTTTTATATATCGAGTTCAACAATTTCAGAGCATAACCTCTACCCATCTTTGGCTCCCTTCCCTCCCCCCCAGCTTATGCTTATTCTCTCTTTGTTTCCAATGGCAGCTGGTCATCATTCCGCATTCACACCCTATCTAGACTAAACTTTTTCTAATTCCTGCCATTATCATTTCAATTGAGCCCATCATCCCTTTTGTCTCTCTAATCTCTCCTGCCTTCCACCCTGTCACAGACCTTCCCCTTTGTTCTTTCTTCCCCTCCCCCTTTCAGTGCTTCTTAAAAATGTGTTCTTTTCGAACATTCGCCAGTTCTGATGAAGGGTCATCGACCTGAAACATTAACACTGTTTTTCTCTCCACAGATGCTGTCTGTCCTGCTGAGATTTCCAGCATTTTCTGTTTTTATTTCAAATTCCAGCATCTGCAGTATTTTGCTTCTGTACTTTTATATATGTTCTTCTTGGAAGAGGAGGGAGAAGAAAAATGCTTAGATTTCAGGGAACTGAGGCAATGGCAAAGGAGGGGGAACCTATCTGCTGTTACCCTGTCACACAGGTTATTGGATACAAGATGTGTTTGGAGGACCAATGCCTTCAGGGGGTATGGTTGATCAGTGAGACAATGACAGAGCTATGCAACGTGATGCAGGATGACCTCCAGCCCAACTCCAGTGACAGTCAAGGTTACAACAGCCTTGAACATTTTTGTCTCATGTGCTAACTTCACTAATATCAGTCTGGGATGCATTGCTGCATAAGACAGGTGACTGATGCTTTGTTTGCTGGAAGAAACAACTATCACTTTCCTTATGGATAGCAGGGAGCAATAGGCCCAAGCTATAGGTTTGTATATGATGTCATCTGTATAAAGTTATGTGATCCTGCAGACAATAATCTGTGTCTGTTCACCATGCTGTTATTTGCTTAAACCCAGAAAATTAAGGGTTGGATCCTGGGTGATCAAGGATACCTGTGGAATTTCTGCACCCCAGCCGAGCACAGATACAATGAGGGAGATGTCTCTATCTGATGTATTATCAAGTACATCGCTGGCATGGTGTAAGCAGTGCTTCTAGTACTTTGACAAGTCAGGAGGCGCCTACAGTATTGCTCAGCCAACATTTCCTAAATCATTGTATTATGTTGCATTCTCCTTAACATGGTTATTAAAAGAGAAATCCACACGGAGCAGCCACAGAAAGAGCTCACTGAAGAAGAGCATGGGACCAGGCCATGAAGCCTGAGCAGGCGCTACAGAGCACATTCAGCAGTTGCAGGAGCCATTGACCAGATCTGATTACACTTTCTTCTAAAGGCTCCAAGATCATTTCTAGATTTTCCATCATTTTCTTTGTCCTCTGCAATTGATCAAAGTCCCAAACTTTTCATTTCTACCCTACTTATTTGCCAGCCATGTCAGACCATTTCATTGCACATTTGTTAACCCAGCCTCATAAATGAAACAACTGCTCAAATGCAATAACTACTGTGGCAAAATAATTTATTGAGCCAAATGACAAGTTTATCTGAACCTCGTGTCTATTACCTCTGTGATTCCCATTGTATTAGTAGGTGTGTGTTGTGCTCGACTACCTAATCTGGTGCTCTTTATCAGTGCATGCAGCAGGGCTGGAACCTGTAAGAGGCTCCTGGGATCACGGTAGCTCTCAACCTTTGTAAGCATGGCCTAGTATAGCGGCAACCTGATCTTCTTCTGGCTCCTGAACTCTATGGAAGAGTTAGACTGGTGCGGATGTGTTGCCACTGGGAAACAACATTTTCATCCATCATCAGGTCTGGCTTACCTTCATTAGGGACTGCACCTTAATGTAGTCAGAAGGCTTGCTTGTTTCTATGACCCTGAGAGCTGTATGACTCCTGGTAGGCCACCCACATTTTCAGGAGGTTCAGAAGCACTTCATATCCAAATAAATCCTGTTGAAGTGTAGTCACTGTTTTTATGTAGGCAATTGCAGCAACCAATTTGTGCTTAGCAAGAGACCAGAAACAGCAGGATAGTGTTTCTCAGTCTTTTTTTTGTATTTCTTTATTTTTGCTTTCTAGCTGTTGTTTAGAGGTAACATGTGGAAGAGGTACCGCTACAATGGAATCCCCATGAATTAGGTGAAAGGGAAGTGAGCCAATGCTTTTTCAGTGAGAGGCTCCTGGAAAAGTGCAGAGGCTCTGTGTGCAATACAGCAGATAAGATTGTAACAGCTGAATAATAAATAAAAGTACCGCAATAGAGTGAGAGGAGTGAAGAAAAACATGTAAGAATCATACTTCATGATAAAAGATCATCAACTGCTGCCTACAAGACAATGGAAGTCGTGTACTTTGCAATAAGGGAAATATGAATGTTATTTGGAGCTCATGGGTGAATTTGAGGGAGAAGAGACTAAAAAAAGAGATACATACATGTCATTCCAAGATAATTAAAAAAATAATGTACACAGAGGGGAAAAGCTGTTGTTAGACCATATTCTGTAAAATTCCTGTAAAATAGCCAGTTGATGAAGATATAAAAATAAAAAAAGCAATAAAATGCACAATTCCATATGGGGATTTTTTTTTCTTCTCTGAAGAATATTCCTTATATCATGATAAAGTCTGACAGAAGACAATGGGGAGATTTCCACTTTGCATTATTGCACCATTACATCCACCTCCCTGGCCACTGTCTCTGGCTGAACCAGTGTATTTACAACCTTGGTATCCTATTTAACTGTGAGATTTAAACCTCCTATCCTCTCCATTACATTACTTCCACCTTCGTAGCATCACTCATCTACACTCCTGCCTCAGCTTATCTGCTGCTGCTGAAACACTCATCCATGTTTTTCTTACCTCCAGATTTTGTGACTTATCCAATGATCTGGCTGGCCTCCCAACGTCGACCCTCCATAAACGTAAGCTCATCGAAAACTGTGATTCCCTCATCAAGTACCTCCCACCTGTGGGCTCGCTGATCTACATTGGTTCATGATCCATCATTGCCTTGATTTTAAAATTCTCATCCTTATGTTTAAATCACCTCCATGGCCTAGCCCTTCCCTATCCCTGTCACCTCAGGTTAAAATCAAAACTTGCGGGATCAGTGTGGGACACTGGGGAGTCCCACAGGTGAATTTAACTGCTTGCCCACTCGGTTTCCACTGAGCAGGGAAGGCTAAAATCACCTCTATGCATAAACCGTGGCACAGAATCACACATGAACCATCCATTACAACTCCTTAATAGTTCCTTCCAACTCACTGTGTTAAGGACTCTCCTACTTATCCTGCTCTCCAGCCTATTCCTACAAACTTCAGTGATTCTTGGCTTTTTGATGGCTAACTCTGAATTTACAACCCCTCTCCCCAGCCCCCCACCTCGCTGCCCCCAGCACTATACTCCCATGCTACATAGGAGTTGGGCTGCTGAACCGCCAATGAATATTTAAGTGAGCTGATCCTGCAGTCTATGCTGGGATGAGCATTGGATTGTGTAAGCTGGTGAAAGTCCCAGCTCAGGGGCGCAATACTCGTGTAAATAGCCCCAAGGAATCTTGGGGCCTAATTTCCAACGTAACTTAGTAAATCAATGTGGTTCTGTAAATAACCAAAACATATTTCACTGTGTCTCAGCTTTACTTAGATTGCCCATGCCTATACACATTAGCTGAAGACTCAGTTGCTGCAATAATATAAACAGATGTCAATGTTGACAATACGTGAGCCAAGACAAATATTAGGGTCTAGGATATACTTTCCAGTGTCAATAAGCCAAATTGGTTAACTTAGTTTGGTACCTTGAATAAAGAGTAAATGGGAAGTGTACACACATTCATAAATGAAAATGTTTTTTTGGTAAATAAAATTAATTCAAACATTGCATAGTTGCATATCTTTTCTGCAATGTAAGTTGCCATTTCCACATTCACTTTATATTCTTTCAACCAAGGATTTGGGAATTCAACATCCAGATTGGAATCAGGGCTTCTCAATTAAGCTTTTTGCCTGATTTCATATTTGCTTCAAGATTTTTTTGATTCTTATATGTATTATGTAACTTATAAAAGTTTTTCAAATGCATGCCGCAGTCAATATTTGCTCTTATTAGGACGAGGCAGCTGTGCTTTAGGACTCATGCTGTAGTCCTAATGTAATACTTTCTTAACTGCAGCACTGTAGAAAAGAAACTATTTGGAAACTTTTAGTCTCGTCAGTTATAGACGACAGCAAATCATATTGTCAGTAGACTTGTCGTAAGAGAGAATCCTCTCGACTTTGACAATCTTTTGTCTGAAACAGAAATACTCACAGGTAATTCTGGGTCGAGAGCATGGTGGTGTTGTTTAGTTGCTGACCTGGCCAAAAAGGAAAATCCAAATAATTGTGCTGCTTATAAACTATTGAGGTCAATTAGAGGACAGTTGCAAATAAAGGCAAAAAAACTACAAATGCTGAAAAATCTGAAACCAAACCAGAAAATGCTGGAGACACTCAACAGGTCAGCCAACAACTTGGAGTTGTAACTACATTTGTCAATTTCAGACTCCCAGTCAATGACTGGCTTTCTTTAAAATGTTTTGCACCTGTAATAATGCATGACATGTGGTGTACAGTGTTTGGTGTGTGATGCCTGGTGTGTGACATGTGCATGCTGCATGGACAACTTTTATACATTTGGCATAAGTAATGCCAAAGAATGCTAATTGCTTACAATAGAACTGTTACTTCCAGCAGCTTTCCAGCATCCACAATATTTTGCTCTTGTTACAGTACCTTGTTAGAATTAATTTACCGTTTGCATTCTGTTGTCCTAAATGCTGACCAGAAATGTTTTGTCACATTGTTATGGATTCAGAGGGATTAGAAATGCTGCATACTTCACCTCAGACAAGGAATAGGTCAATATTTAGTTGCTGTTATTAAATTCCTATGTAAGCCCTCAGTATCTTATTTGAGAGGTGTCTATTACTCACATGTGATTACTTTTAATGAGCTAGCTTGTTGGGATCATAAGCCAATTGCAGCACTGCAGGACAGCATCGCCCACTGTGGTGAATACAGTTGGTGCACTGCAGGGGAAGGACAATCCAGCTACTCCAACAAATGTTGCCAGGCCAGCTCTTGGACTGCTAATTAATGAAGCCCATTTTAAATTCCCTTCAGTAAGAAATTACGGCTGGATTCTCCTTTCATTGGCGGATTAGCGGCAGTTGTTCGACCCCCTCCCTCCCCCTTGCCTGTCACTTATCTGGAAACTGTCAGAACATAAGAACGTAAGAACATAAGAATTAGGAACAGGAGTAGGCCATCTCCTCGAGCCTGCTCCGCCATTCAACAAGATCATGGCTGATCTGGCCGTGGGCTCAGCTCCACTTACCCGCCTGCTCCCCGTAACCCTTAATTCCCTTATTGGTTAAAAATCTATCTATCTGTGATTTGAATACATTCAATGAGCTAGCCTCAACTGCTTCCTTGGGCAGAGAATTCCACAGATTCACAAGCCTCTGGGAGAAGAAATTCCTTCTCAACTCGGTTTTAAATTGGCTCCCCCATATTTTGAGGCTGTGCCCCCTAGTTCTAGTCTCCCCGACCAGTAGAAACAACCTCTCTGCTTCTATCTTGTCGATCCCTTTCATTATTTTAAATGTTTCTATAAGATCACCACTCATCCTTCTGAACTCCAACGAGTAAAGACACAGTCTACTCAATCTATCATCATAAGGTAACCCCCTCATCTCCGGAATCAGTCTAGTGAATCGTCTCTGTACCCCCTCCAAAGCTAGTATATCCTTCCTTAAGAAAGGTGACCAAAACTGCACGCAGTACTCCAGGTGCGGCCTCACCAATACCCTATACAGTTGCAGCAGGACCTCCCTGCTTTTGTACTCCATCCCTCTCGCAATGAAGGCCAACATTCCATTCGCCTTCCTGATTACCTGCTGCACCTGCAAACTAACTTTTTGGGAGTAACTATGATCAAGAAGGTGGTTCTCCCAGGACGAGGCTAGCCCATTGCACTTCGGGTGTGCTGACGCCTGCGATATCTCCAAATGCGGGATAATCGACTGCAAAATTTGTGGTAGTGGGGGACTGCGTTCGCGCTCTCCCCTGGCTTTACAATATATGTTTTAAAGTTTAATTTGATTTAATTGCCAGTGCTTTTAGTGTCCCCCTTCCCTTTTATAGGGGGCACTGGGGAAAAATTGTGATTTTAGTGCCCAAAAAAAAAAAAGAAAAACACAAAAAAAAAACCAAAAAAAAGGAGGGAAAAAAAAAAAAGGGCCTTGTAAATGTCTGGTGTGTCACCCAGGTCGGGTGGCACAGTTTAATGTTTTTTGTTTTGCAGATAAACTCCAAAAAGAGTTTCATGCACAAGGACTCCCAGATCCCTCTGCACCGCAGCATGTTGTAATTTCTCCCAATTCAAATAATATTCCCTTTTACTGTTTTTTTTTCCCAAGGTGGATGACCTCACATTTTCCGACATTGTATTCCATCTGCCAAACCTTAGCCCATTCGCTTAACCTATCTAAATCCCTTTGCAGCCTTTCTGTGTCCTCTACACAACCCGCTTTCCCACTAATCTTTGTGCCATCTGCAAATTTTGTTACACTACACTCTGTCCCCTTTTCCAGGTCATCTATGTATATTGTAAACAGTTGTGGTCCCAGCACCGATCCCTGTGGCACACCACTAACCAGCGATTTCCAACCCGAAAAGGACCCATTTATCCCGACTCTCTGCTTTCTGTTAGCCAGCCTATTCTCTATCCATGCTAATACATTTCCTCTGGCTCCGCGTACCTTTATCTTCTGCAGTAACCTTTTGTGTGGCACCTTATCGAATGCCTTTTGGAAATCTAAATACACCACATCCATCGGTACACCTCTATCCACCATGCTCGTTATATCCTCAAAGAATTTCAGTAAATTAGTTAAACATGATTTCCCCTTCATGAATCCATGTTGCGTCTGCTTGATTGCACTATTCCTATCTAGATGGCTCGCTATTTCTTCCTTAATGATAGCTTCAAGCATTTTCCCCACTACAGATGTTAAACTAACCGGCCTATAGTTACCTGCCTTTTGTCTGCCCCCTTTTTTTAAACAGAGACGTTACATTAGCTGCTTTCCAATCCGCTGGTACCACCCCAGAGTACACAGAATTTTGGTAGATTATAACGAATGCATCTGCTATAACTTCCGCCATCTCTTTTAATACCCTAGGATGCATTTCATCTGGACCAGGGGACTTGTCTACCTTGAGTCCCATTAGCCTGTCCAGCACAACCCCCCTAGTGATCGTGATTATCTCAAGGTCCTCCCTTTCCACATTCCCGTGACCAGCAATTTTTGGCATGGTTTTTGTGTCTTCCACTGTGAAGATTGAAGCAAAATAATTGCTTAAGGTCTCAGCCATTTCCACATTTCCCATTATTAAATCCCCCTTCTCATCTTCTAAAGGACCAACATTTACTTTAGTCACTCTTTTCCGTTTTATATATCGGTAAAAGCTTTTACTATCTGTTTTTATGTTTTGCGCAAGTTTACTTTCTTAATCAGGCAGCAAAGGCCACCGGATCTCCGCCTGTTGGAAGAAGTTCTGCATCCTCTTCATACTCGCCCAAACCTCCTGCTGCATCTGTTGGGTGGGAGATTAACTTGCTGGGGTGGTTTCCCGTCAGAAACCCGCCCCAATTAAAATCCGCTATCATTGAAATCCGATTAATAATGCAGTTACACCTTGGCGTCATATTTTGTTTTATATTTTGGGATGGCAAAATAATATCGAGAAATATAGATTGAAATGCCTGTTTAAATTCATCCACAAGCACTTTTGAATGAAACAAAATGCAATGATTGTTTCCAGAATTTAGGAGGCCTTTTAAAGGGATCAATTCAAATTGTTAAACTCTTAGAGAAAATGTGCCGGAAATTATTATTTTTAATATAGAGAGCATTGGAATATATTCACTTAAAGTTAAACGCTTAGTTGTAATAATTTAAAAATAGAAGAATATAAAGGGGTTTGGTGAATAAATAGAAAATAAAAATAGAAAGTTGTCTCTTGGTCCACATCAATTACATTAACCCAAGATAAGTCAACAACTTAAAAATGAATACTGTTTTATTCATATTGTTCATCGCACCACTTTTGTAGCCAAAGTTACACAGTCACATTTTATGAGGTCTAATACATGACCTCAGCTATTTGTCTAAACTTCCAAACTTGTGGGAAATTAAAGTAATAAAAGGTGTAACAATTCCTTGGTAACTATGCTCAGTGATGCAGTTAGTGTTCTAAATGAACTTGGGATCGATATTGAGCTCCCCCACGTCTGGCGGGAGAGAGAGAGTCGAAATGTGACTCCAACCCATCATTTTCACTGTGGCGGGTTGCGAGACCTGCCTGTTTCCCCTCTTGGAGAGGCGAGTGGCTTCATTGTAACCAGGCTTCCACAGTGCAGTTGGGAGTCTCATTTAAATTTAACGGCTGCGGGCCAGGCTTTCCAGGGCTTGGGAAAACTGGCAGCAACTGCAGAAAGTCAATGCTTTTGGGAGCACTGCTTGTGACCCAGGAGGAGCAGGAGTGACCTGACTCCCGGCCCCTCCAGCAAACCTTCTGCCGATCGTGATCTGTCCTCGGTCTGTTGCCGCGATCTGCTGACCCCGCCCACTTCAACACATGATTTTTCCCACCCTCCTAATTACGGATCTAACCCCTTCAAACTGTGATCTTTCCCAATTGCCGGGGACCTTCCTTGGCCGCC
Organism: Pristiophorus japonicus; assembly: GCF_044704955.1. Taxonomy (NCBI): domain Eukaryota; kingdom Metazoa; phylum Chordata; class Chondrichthyes; family Pristiophoridae; genus Pristiophorus; species Pristiophorus japonicus. The sequence goes on along the minus strand of NC_091977.1, from coordinate 383,572,903 downwards.
ACCTTCTTCCGCTGCCTTTCCCATCCAGCAACGCCAGCCTGTCAATCTGGCCGGCTGCCGGATGGGGAACGGAATTAAAAAGTGATAATGAAGTCTTGCCGGGATTTCTGGGTTTCGCCCCTACAACTGCATTCCCTCGCTCCCTCTCTACCTCCCCATAAATATTGGGGTCCATACTTTTAATTCTACTGGAAGTACAGAATACACAATGTCTTTTTGAAGGCACTAAATTGTAGCTACACATAGCAGCTGGAGGAATTCTTACCCCAGCCTTTAAACCATGTACATTCATAAATTTATTACCATTAATAATCTGTTATAAGTGACTTAGCAGAGAATTATGGCAATAATTTGGAGTGAAATCATAAACTAAATGATAGGATTAATAGATCACTGTATCCTAAAGTCAAAATATAAGAAATAATAGTAATGTGTTATTTTGTCAGGTCGTAGCAATGCATTTTGGGATGGAATGCAGATCCACTGGATTTCTGTCCCTCGAGAGGTCCCTGAGAAATTGCCCTGCGGGGGGTGTGAGTGCTTCTTCTGCTTGGCATCACCTCAAAGGGTGAATGCCTCTCTTGCGCTGCCTTCCCCAAATGTTGAATTCATCCCATTTCCGGGATTTGGGAATGAGATCAGTGGCAGGGAAAAACAATGCGTAGAATTCTTGCCTGCCACAATTCCACCCTCTCAGAAAGTCTACAGAATTTCTGGCCTTACAGTTTTAAACAGATTAGCGAAATCCACAGCAACATCTTAAAGTCAGCTTAAACATTTGTATCGAGTCTCGTACATCAACTTTCAGAAAGTTATGTTATATTTATTCTTGATATGTGGACAATGATGGCAAAGCCGCAGTTATTGCTTATCCCTTGTTGCCCTAAAAGACGGTGCTGGATCTTTTCCTTGAATTGCTGCAGCCCCTGTAGTAATGATGCTCCCACAATGGTGCGAGGCCGGGAATTTCAGGATATTGATCTGTGATGATGAAGGAACACCAATATATGTCATAATCAGGTTGGTGGCTGAGATGGAGAGAAATGTGGAGGTGAAGGTCTTCCCAGAACATTGCTGCTCTTGCTGTTTTTGGTGAGTAGAAGCTACAGGGCTGGGAGGGGCTTTTGAAATAAGCAACAGTGGACTAGTGGGGGCTGAATTGAATATTCCTTTCATAAAGGATGGAGTTCAATGCTTATGAAGTGCATATGGTGTCATGGGAGACCTTTAGAGCTGATTATCCAGCCTTAAGTCATTTTTCTTCTGTGCTGCCTCTAGAATTGTCAATTCATCTTTGAATCTGAGGAATTTGCAGATGTGGGTTTGGTCATGGCTGCAATGAGAGATGTGCCCACTCACAATCCAGTTTCAAAGACTCTGGAAATCCCCGAAGCCCAGACGTATTGAGGGAGATTTTTCTTGGTCTGTGTCCGGAAGTACTGGTTAGCTGACGCACAATGAATGCCAAAAACTAGTTGTGTTGGAATGTATGTCTGCAAAGGAGCACAACTGATTTTCCTCCATTTAAATGAATGAATGAAAATTGTGTGGGTTTTTTAACAGGCGTGTGCCCCCACCTGCCTGATTTTCCAATATTCACTGAGTCCAGGTGATCCAGTGCATCTGGCTGCAGACCCAGGGAAATTTCTTAGGGCTAGATTTTATGCTTATCATTTTCGTCATGGGCAGTAAAAATGGGTTTTCAAATCACCGGCTTCTCGGCCATTCTCAAAGCACCTAGTCTCCATTTTTGAAAATGGGCATTAAAGTGAGCGATATGAAATGGGCGGAAGTGTTAAATTTTTTTGACCTTCTGTCATAAAGTGTGACCATCCTTAGCAACGGCATGGCAACGCTTGATTCCTGCGATTCAGGAGGTCAAGGATCCTCATGACATGTGCAGAAGAGGAGACAGAGAGAGAGGGACCTCAGAGGGACTGAAGGCGTGTCTGGGTGTGGCGTGGCTGCTTTGGGAGGAAGGAGGAAGACTTTAGAGCTTCACAGCAAGTAGGCAAACAAAAATTTGCTGTTTCCAGCCACATATTTGCCCAAATTTGGCCTATAATGGAGAGGGAGGAGGAGGCATCACAGCACGCTGTGGAGACTGAAGCTGGAGAGAGCAGTCAGGTGGGAGAGGCGCACATTGGAGGGCGCAAAGGAGCCAGGAGGTTCTCAGAAGAGGCAAATGCCTTCCTCCTGCAGGAGGTCGAGTTAAGCTGAAGTGAGTTGACACAGGGAGGGCGTGGGAAGCCCAACCCAAAGGCCTACCAGAGGATATGGACCGAGATAGCAGAGGTTCGTGAGGGCAACCAATGCCGCAAATGATGGAACGACCTTGTTGGATCCACAACAGTAAGTTTTACGTTTATTTCCATGTACTTATGTATTTACATAATTTGATTTGTAACAGTCATGAGTGACTATTAGCAGATGTGAGGTCTTTCACTTTTACCGGGAATGTTTTACGGTGCACGTCTTTAAGTAAAGAATGATCATTTTCATGATAATCATGATTACATCTGTCAGTTATGTGTTGTGTCAGTCTCTGTGACAGTACCTAGCAATGATATCACGCAATGATCTCATGCCATGTCGTCCTGCCACCTTTTACAGAAGAAGCTCTCGACGATGTGATCCGTGCAGAGATGAACGGGTGGGGAGACACGAGTCCCCAGCGACATCACTGAGATGGAGGAGCGGGTGCTCGCACTCGTGGAGAAACACACCTGGACAGCTATGGATGCATCTGCATACCCTGAAGTGATGCCATGTGAGTAAAGCTTACACCATTGCGTGATGTAAAGTCAATAGATACCACACCCACTCATAGCCGAACAATCATATATGATAGATGATTTCTAAAATTGTCATAGAAATAATGCTGGCCGAATGAAAATCATTGCAATGCAAATGTGTTGATGGTCATGAAATATGATGTCTGTGATGATTTTGATAGCGGTGGTGCTTTTGTCGTGCATATGCTGTGTGTAGCGCTGGATTCATCTTGTGACCCTTGCACCCCCTTCTCCTCTAATAACCTCATTTGTGTTTTGCAGCTCAGCCAGCCGCGCGGCCCAAGGCAAGACCACAGAGGCCAGAAGGTGGGGGCGCGGGGCCCGACTATCCGGACGATCGTACAACTGGTGTTGAGGAGCTCCGCTTCTCGCCCGTCAATCTGCTGGGTCTGTGCTTCACGGATGAGAGCACGGACTTCGAGGAACCTGCATCACCACGCTCCAGAAACCATTCCACCCCAAGGCCATCTAGTGGTCCTCCGGTCATTCCCGCACTCCACTCTGGAGGTACTGGCCCCAAGCACCTCGCCACAGGGCACCCCATTTGTCCCCAGGACGGCGCCAACCCCACGGAGGTCTCGTGGACATGGCAGGTTTGTTCCAAGGGTGCCACATGAGAGCAGAGAGATGGTACAATTGTCCATGAGGACTGTGGACATTGGTGACCAGCTCACCGAAGCATTGGGGGGGCATATCCCGACAGCTGGCCACCATGACCGAGAACATTCCACGCGTGGCGAAGACACTGGATGCGATAACCAGGAACACTGCTGGCACAGGCCTCCCAGTGGTCCCCGAGTGCATCACTCCACCCTAGGTTCCGCACCAGCATTGCGAATGACAGATGAGAGCAAGGACCAAGATCCTGCTTCTGCATCAGAGAATGTTGCCCCCTCAGCAACCCCCGCTCCCGTACCCGTGCAACGACCGCATCTGCCTTCATCCCCCCCAATGAGGCACTGCCTGAGGAGCTCCTCAGCCAGGCGCCATGGAGCAAGGAAGGGAAGGGGTAGAGGTGGGGAGAAGAAGGGAAAGGGGGAAGGAAAGTGAGGTGCATGTCCGCAGGTGATGGCTGTGTTACATCTCCATCTGGGTGTATGCAATTTGTTGTAATGTATGGGGGGAGGGGGCCACCCTCCTGCTTTGCCTTGGTATTCTGTGTTGCTGGACATGTTGAACATTTGATTGATGTCAATGGTGGAAAAAGTGGGGTGTTGGCGGGGGTTGGGTGTTGTTGCATGTGATACATGATTTCAGATCAATGTTGGTATAAAACATTTTTTATTGAACATAACCTTGTTGCGCATTGTCTCAGATAGCTGGACCGTTACACACTGGTGGTTCCTTAACATGAAAGGGTTAAATACAACTTAACTTCAATCAATGTAAACTTTAACTGGCACCAAGATGATGGGCACCATTGATGTCTGCGCTGCACACACACAGCAGTGTGTCAGCGTTGTCACTCACATCAACGCTCTTTCAGACAAATCATTCAGATATCAGCTCTTCATGTAAAAGTCTTGCAGCTATGTAGCCACCATGGGCCCTTTCCTGCGGTCTGGAGGAGGTCGTGGGCATGGTTGCATAGTCAGCCTGATTGTCTGGCCCAAGGTCAGCATCCAGCCTCTCGTCGTCCTCTTCCTCTCTCTCCTGACGTGGAGCATCAGTGCCTTCTGGCAATTCTTGGCCCCTCCTGATAGCCAGGTTATGTAGCATCGAGCACATGACCATGAATTTACCTACTTACTCAGGGTTGTATTGTAGTTCCTCTCCTGAGTGGTCAAGACATCTGAAGTGCTGCTTAAGCACAGTTATTGTTTGCTGGTCCCATTGCATTGAAAGTATAATAGCAATTGATCAGAAGCAATGATATCCTCACTAAAATACACCTGGAGCAAACCCACAATAGTCCAGAGTCTGAAAATATGTCTGTTGAGATGTTCACTTCAACTGAGAAGAACTCCAGAGTCAATGCAAACTCCCCCGAAGTTGAAGCGTCCTTTTGAATGAAGCGAGCTGCGATTTAAAAAATGTCAGCCACACCACTGGAGTTTGTTCAGAACAGTTCCACTTTTTCTGGGTGTTTTTTTTGGGCGAGCGATATTGTGGGTGATATGTGTGCGAGGTGCTGAAAGTGACGGTGGGCGATCTCTTGTGCGTTAGTTTTGTCAAATGTGCTCTTTACGGAAAAAAAAAGCGGGCGGGCGGTATTATTGAATCTCGGCGTTAATTCCGTGTAGAAAGTAACGCTGGGCGATATTATGGGCGTTGATTTTGCCCATTCTGATGATTCCGCCCAAAATAAGTGGGCGGGCAGTAATATTTTTTCCCGACGTTAAGCACATGGGGAAAGTAACGCCAGGTGTTAAGTTTACTAAAAATGCCAGTCAGTTTCCATTTTGTGCCACAATGGCCGATATATGGGCGTTAGACATAATTTCAGTGGTAAAATGGGCGTTAAGTGGGTGTTAAGCATGCAAAAAAAGTGGAGGTTCTAGCCTTTGGTGTCTTCCAGCTAGTTTATGCAACTTTTTTCTTCTACCCACACTGATCTGCTTCTAAACGGAGATTATTGCTCCCAGATCAGTTTTTCAAATCATCCAGTTTCTTATTTGTTATTGTCACCTTTCTAGCATATCAGCATCTTTCATGGTGGTCCCCAGTTGGCGCTCCACACCAGACAGCCGCTTCTACAACTCGACAATGCTTGCTTTCTTCTTGGTGAGCTCCTGTCAAAGCGAAGCCATATCCTGTTTTGCCTCATCTGCTCTTTGATTTATGCAGGTTTTATTGTCCGATAGTTCCCTCAGGACCACTTCTAGACTGGTGAAGAGATTACGTCCAACAAGCCACTACTGCTGGGCAGGCGATCGGAACTTCCCAGGCTGTTCAAGCCTGGATTTTTCCCCTGTGTTTGCCCATTCGTTTTTTGGGGATTCAGAAGAGGAGTTTGGTCGTAGACATTCCTGTTGTGCAATTAGGTCAAATTAAACTGTGGGGAAAACCAGCCCCTGTCACTTTTTTCATGACATCACATGGCTTTATTTTCCCATCCCTTCTACGTTTTTAACTTTCCTCCCCTCCATAATTGCTTTCTCCTTTTTCCCTTCTCCTTACCCTCTTTTTTATTTTTCTCCCTCTACAGTTCTCTTCCTTTTTTTCATTCTCTTTTTTTTTCTCCCTGTCATTTTAATTTTGGTCTTCCAAGATTCGCTTGACCGAGAACAGTAAAAGAGAATTGATAAGCACATTGGGGATAATTTTCACTTTGTAGTCATGGAAATGAAAATCAGGAGAGAAAGACTAACATTTATATAGTGCCTTTCACGACCACCGAATGTCTCAAATGTCTTTACAGCCAATTAAGTACTTTTGGAGTGTAGTCACTGTTGTAATGTGGGAAACGCACAAGCTGTTTGCACACAGCAAGCTCCCACGAAAAGCAATGTGATAATTGTTGTGTATGGAGAAAGAGTCATATTGAACACTGTAAGCTCAAGGTGAAGTGTGACCTTAGTCTTTTATTGCAGGTCTCCAGAGTGTCTCTCCAACCTGTGAAGTCCCCCCAAATACCTGTGCTCCCAAGGGACCATGGGATCCCCTGGGACTCCAGGGGATGATCCCTCTGGTGGCTGTACAGAGCAAACACAAGTACACATATACAACAATACTCCCCCACCCCCCGCAAAGTCAACAGTGCAACCATTCACAATGTGAGTCGATCTGGGGCCCCTCCTGCCCTGGTTCATCGCCTCGGTGCGATAGCTGACGTTGCTGAACCATCTGTTGGGCCCTCGCTGGGCTGCTGTGCAGCTGGCTTTGCTGGGCTGCCCAGTGAGTTGGGTCCCGCTGGGCTGCTGTGGATGATGGGCTCCATTCGTGGTCAACCGTGGTGCTGGTTGCAATTGGTGTGCATGACGGGGGATGATAAAAGGTAGGGTGCAAGGTGGGCTGCCCAGGATAGTCCGTGAACCTGAGCCCGACTCGGTCCAAGCGCCTCTGGTGAATGAGTCCATCCGAAAGCCCGACCCGAAACACCCTGCTCCCCTCCCTGGCCACGACAGTGCCGGGAAGCCACTTGGGACCTTGTCCGTAATTCAACACAAACACAGGATCATTGATCACAATCTCGTGTGACACATCTGTGCCACCATGGTATGCACTCTGCTGAAGCCGCCTGCTCTCCACCTGCTCAGCTAGATCAGGGTGAACCAACGAGAGCCTTGTCTCAAGTGCTCCCCTCATGAGCAGTTCATCAGGTGGGATCCCAGTGAGCGAGTGGGGTCTCGTGCGGTAGCCAAGCAGGACTCGGAATAGGCGAGTCTGCAGTGAGCCCTCAGCCACCCTCTTCAAGCCCCGCTTAATGGCCTGCACTGCTCTCTCCGCCCGACCATTGGACGCTGGTCCAAACGGGGCAGATGCGACACGCTTGATCTCGCTACGGGCCATGAACTCCCTGAGCTCAGCACTGGCAAAACATGGCCCGTTGTCGCTCACCAGGACATCGGGTAGGCCGTGCGCGGCAAACATGGCGCGCAGGCTTTCAGTAGCGGCAGCGGACGTGCTAGCCGACATCATCTCACATTCAATCCACCTGGAGCACGCGTCCACAACCATAAAGATCATTCCACCCAACAACAGGCCTGCACAGTCGATGTGTACCCCAGACCATGGTTTGGAGGGTCAAGACCACAAACCCAATGGCGCCTCCCTGGGTACACCGCTCAACTGCGAGCATGCACCACATCTGTGAACGCAGGACTCCAAGTCCGCATCGATACCGGGCCACCACACGTGGGACCTGGCCATCGCTCCCATCACCACGATGCCTGGGTGGGTACCGTGGAGGTCATCAAAGAAGGCGTATCTGCCCCTCCCGGGGACCACCACTCGACCGCCCCACAGAAGGTCGTCTGCCCGTATAGACACTTCATCCATGCGCCGCCGGAACGGCTTCATCTGTTCCTGCATTTCCACTGGGACACCGGACCAGCTCCCATGAAGCACACAGCCAGCCCCTGACTAGAGAGAATAAGGGGTCCTGGCTTGTCCAGGCTCCGCTCTGCCAGGCAGTGATGGGTGATTGTTCACTCTCAAATGCTTCCACAACCACGGCTAAATCTGAGGGCTGCGCCATTTCCACCCCCATGGTGGGTAATGGCAGCCCACTGAGAGCATCGGCACAATTCTCTGTGCTGCCCTGTGGCGGATGGCGCAGTTGTATGCGGACGTGAGCGCTCATCTCTGGATGCGGGCCGATGCATTGGTATTTATCCCTTTACTCTCAGAAAACAGGGATATAAGTGGCCCATGGTCAGTTTCCAACTCGAATTTTAGCCCAAACAGGTATTGATGCACTTTCTTTACCCCATAGACACATGCCAACGCTTCTTTTTCAATCATGCTGTAGGCTCTCTCAGCCTTAGACAGACTCCTGGATGCATAAGCAACTGGTTGCAGTTTCCCGAAATCATTAGCTTGTTGCAATACACACCCAACGCCATATGACGACGCATCACATGATAGTACAAAACGCTTACATGGATCATACAACACAAGCAATTTGTTTAAGCATAACAATTTTCTCGCTTTTACAAAGGCATTTTCTTGGCTTTTGCCCATTCACCCCCTTTTCATAGTAAGACATGCAGTGGTTCTAGCAGTGTGTTGAGACACGGTAAGAAGTTACCAAAGTAGTTAAAGAGTCCCAGAAACGACCGCAGCTCCGTCACGTTCTGTGGCCTCAGTGCGTTCTCAATTGCCTCCGTCTTCGCATTGGTGGGCCTGATGCCATCTGCCGCAATCCTCCTTCCCAAGAACTCCACTTCAGGCACCAGGAAAACGCACTTCGAGTGTTTTAACCTGAGCCCCACGCGGTCGAGTTGACTAAGAACCTTCTCCAGGATATTCAGGTGCTCACCTGTGTTCCAGGATGACATCTTGGTCACAGGTCGGAAGACCACGGTGTGCGGGACTGACTTCAGTAAACTTTCCATGATTCTCTGGAATATCGCCGCCGCTGATCGGATTCCAAACGAGCATCTATTAGAAACAAAAAGACCCTTGTGCGTGTTGATGCAGGTGAGAGTCTTCAATGATTCCTCCAGTTCCTGCATCGTGTAGGCTGAAGTCAGATCCAGCTTCGTGAACGTCTTTCCTCGTGCCAGCGTTGCAAAGAGGTCATCGGCCTTTGGTAATGGGTATTGGTCCTGCAGGGAGAAGCGATTGATAGTTACTTTATAATCGCCACAGATTCTGACGGCGCCGTCTCCCTTGAGGACTGGGACAATAGGACTGGCCCACTTGCTGAACTCGATCGGTGAAATGATAACATAAGTACATAAGAACATAACAATTAGGAATAGGAGTAGGCCATCTAGCCCCTCGAGCCTGCTCCGCCATTCAACAAGATCATGGCTGATCTGGCCGTGGACTCAGCTCCACTTACCTGCCCGCTCCCCGTAACCCTTAATTCCCTTATTGGTTAAAAATCTATCTATCTGTGACTTGAATACATTCAATGAGCTAGCCTCAACTGCTTCCTTGGGCAGAGAATTCCACAGATTCACATCCCTCTGGGAGAAGAAATTCCTTCCAAACTCGGTTTTAAATTGGCTCCCCCGTATTTTGAGGCTGTGCCCCCTAGTTCTAGTCTCCCCGACCAGTGAAAACAACCTCTTTGCCTCTATCTTGTCTATCCCTTTCATTATTTTAAATCTTTCTAGAAGATCACCCCTCATCCTTCTGAACTCCAACGAGTAAAGACCCAGTCTATCATCATAAGGTAACCCCCTCATCTCCGGAATCAGCCTAGTGAATCGTCTCTACCCCCTCCAAAGCTGGTATATCCTTCCTTAAGTAAGGTGACCAAAACTGCACGCAGTACTCCAGATGCGGCCTCACCAATACCCTATACAGTGGCAGAAGGACGTCCCTGCTTTTGTATTCCATCCCTCTCACAATGAAGGCCAACATTCCATTCGCCTTCCTGATTACCTGTTGTACCTGCAAACTAACTTTTTGGGATTCATGCACAAGAACCCCCAGATCCCTCTGCACCTCAGCATGTTGTAATTTCTCCCCATTCAAATAATATTCCTTTTTACTGTTTTTTTTCCCAAGGTGGATGACCTCACACTTTCCGACATTGTATTCCATCTGCCAAACCTTAGCCCATTCGCTTAACCTATCTAAATCTCTTTGCAGCCTCTCTGTGTCCTCTACACAATCCGCTTTCCCACTAATCTTTGTGTCATCTGCAAATTTTGTTACACTACACTCTGTCCCCTCTTCCAGGTCATCTATGTATATTGTAAACAGTTGTGGTCTCAGCACCGATCCTTGTGGCACACCACTAACCACCGATTTCCAACCTGAAAAGGACCCATTTATCCTGACTCTCTGCTTTCTGTTAGCCAGCCAATTTTCTATCCATGCTAATACATTTCCACTGACTCCGCGTACCTTTATCTTCTGCAGTAACCTTTTGTGTGGTACCTTATCGAATGCCTTTTGAAAATCTAAATACACCACATCCATCGGTTTACCTCTATCCACCATGCTCGTTATATCCTCAAAGAATTCCAGTAAATTAGTTAAACATGATTTCCCCTTCATGAATCCATCAAGCGTCTGCTTGATTGCACTATTCCTATCTAGATGTCCCGCTATTTCTTCCTTAATGATAGTTTCAAGCATTTTCCCCACTACAGATGTTAAACTAACCGGCCTATAGTTACCTGCCTTTTGTCTGCCCCCTTTTTTAAACAGAGACGTTACATTAGCTGCTTTCCAATCTGCTGGTACCTCCCCAGAGTCCAGAGAATTTTGGTAGATTATAACGAATGCATCTGCTATAACTTCCGCCATCTCTTTTAATACCCTGGAATGCATTTCATCAGGACCAGGGGACTTGTCTACCTTGAGTCCCATTAGCCTGTCCAGCACTACCCCCCTAGTGACAATGATTGTCTCAAGGTCCTCCCTTCCCACATTCCTGTGACCAGCAATTTCTGGCATGGTTTCTGTGTCTTCCACTGTGAAGACCAAAGCAAAATAATTGTTTAAAGTCTCAGCCATTTCCACATTTCCCATTATTAAATCCTTCTCATCTTCTAAGGGACCAACATTTACTTTAGTCACTCTTTTCCGTTTTATATATATGTAAAAGCTTTTACTATCCGTTTTTATGTTTTGCACAAGTTTACCTTCGTAATCTATCTTTCCTTTCTTTATTGCTTTCTTAGTCATTCTTTGCTGTCGTTTAAAATGTTCCCAATCTTCTATTTTCCCACTAACCTTGGCCACCTTATACGCATTGGTTTTTAATTTGCTACTCTCCTTTATTTCCTTGGTTATCCACGGCTGGTTATCCCTTCTCTTACCGCCCTTCTTTTTCACTGGAATATATTTTTGTTGAGCACTATCAAAGAGCTCCTTAAAAGTCCTCCACTGTTCCTCAATTGTGCCACCGTTTAGTCTGTGCCCTCTCTTGATGCCCTCTCTTTGCAGCCGGTCTAGCTCGATCTCTACCCTTTCTCTCATCATGTACGGTACTGCTCTCGCCTTGTGATGGATGGTTCATGCCCCCGGAATTAGGTGGATCTGCACTTTTGCTCCTTGGAATTTCCCGATGCCTGGTTCGAACAGCAAAGGAAATTTGTTTAAAACCTGGGCACACGGTGTCATCAGCGGGCGATAGCGCTCAGACGTTGTCCCAGTTCCAGCGTATCTTTCCCAGCCAGTTCCTGCCGAGCAGCGTGGGACCATCGCCCGGTACCACCCAGAGTGGTAGCTTGTGCAGCGCTCAATCGTTTGAAACCTTTACAGTATCACTGCCGATTACAGGAATAAGTTCTTTAGTGTAAGTTCTTAGTTTCGTGTGAACTGGAGTTAAGACTGGTCTTGAGACCTTGTTGCATCACAACCTTTCGAAAATCTTTTTGCCCATGATGGACTGGCTCACGCCTGTGTCCAGTTCCATTGACACCTGGAGTCCATTTAGTTCAACATTCCGCATTATCGGGGGACAATTCGTGGTGAATGTGTGCACCCCATGTACCTCTGCCTCCTCTATCTGAGGCTCTGGTTCGTCGTGACCGTCCGTGGATCTGTCCTCATCTGCAACATGATGGTTTGCAGGTTTGACAGGCTTAGCAGCTCACCTGTACACTCATTGGAGGTGTCCCATTGTTCCACAGCCCTTGCAAACGTACTCTTTGAATCAACATGAATGGAAACGATGATCACCCCTGCAGCGCCTACAAGATGTTAATGGCCTTGCATTCATCACCCTTGATGATGGACTTTGAGTCATCTGCGGACATGCAGCTGCAGGTATGTGTGACCTGCTCTGTACATTACTGTTCGAAAATATCATCATTTTGTTCACAATACTTCTAGCAGCACTTGTGTGCTGAGAGATTTGCTTCGTATTGTCACTGGTGGCAATGAACGCCTGGGCTATCGCTCTGTCCTTACTCAAGGTTGGGGTCTCTATCGTCAAAATTTTGCAAAGTATGGTTTCGTGGCCAATGCCAAGTACTAAAAAGTCTCTGAGCATGTGCTCCAAATGTCCTTCAAATTCGCAATGTCCTGCAAGGCACCTTAACTCGGCGACATAGCTCGCCACTTCTTGGCCTTCGGATCTTTTGTAGGTGCAGAACCGGTACCTTGCCATCAGCACGCTTTCCTTCGGGTTCAAATGCTCTTGGACCAGTGTGCACAAATCGTCGTACGATTTCTCCGTGGGTTTCGCTGGAGTGAGCAGATTCTTCTTGAGGCCATACGTTGGTGCCCCACAGACGGTGAAGAGGATCGCCGTTCGTTTGGCAGCATTCTGTTCCCCATCTAGCTCATTGTCGACAAAGTATTGGTCGAGTCGCTCCACAAAAGTTTCCCAATCATCTCCCTCCGAGAATTTCTCCAGGATGCCAACTGTTCTTTGCATCTTTGGGTTCGCTATCTGTATCTCGTCTCCAGTTGTTGTATGTGGAGAAAGAGTCAGACTGAACACTGTGAGCTCAAGGTGAAGTGTGACCTTATTCTTTTATTTCAGGTCTCCAGAGTGCCTCTCCAACCTGTGAGGCCCCCCCAAATACCTGTGCTCCCAAGGGACCATGGGATCTCCTGGGACCCCAGGAGATGAGCCCTCTGGTGGCTGTACAGAGCAAACACAAGTACACATATACAACAATAATGACCAGATCAACTGTTATTGTTATGTTGATTGAGGGATAAATATTGGCCAGGACATCGGATATAACTCCCCTGCTCTTCTTCGAAATAGTGCCAGGGGCTCTTTTATATCCACCTGAGAGAGCAGACAAGGCCTCGACTTCACGTCTCATCTGAAAGACGACACCTCCGACAGTTCAGCACTTTCTCAGTACTGTATTGGGTGTGTCAGCCTTTATTTTATGTGCACAAGTCTCTGGAGTGGGACTTGAACCCAAAATCTTCTGACTCAAAGACGAGAGCGCTACCCACTGAGCCACAGCTGATGTATAATGGGCAGCTGAATTGGTATTGCTTGGTTTGCACTATTGCCCAAAGTCAAAATCACCCCCATTACCTCAGTGATACACCTCGGCAGAAAAGTACCATTTGCATATTATATATGAAACTTGATAGAATTTAGGGATTAGGGACTATAAATAAAATGGATGAACCATCAAAATGGGAGAACTCATTGCGAATTGCTGACAAAAAGAATTGCAAATTACAAATTTGCCTGAATCTCAGAAACTTAAACAGAAATATTTCAACTTCCAACTCATGAGGAAGTTCTGGTACAGTTTTCTCATGCAATATATTTTCGCAAATTAGGTGCGTCTTCCAGTTTTTAATCAGTTGAAGTTCAATGAAGCAAGTTACAAGTTATGTATGTTCCATACACCTTCCAGGAGTTTCAGGTTTTTAGGCCTTCTGTTTGGGATTTTCTCCACTCGGTAAGTACACAACAAAACCATCCGTATGATGTGGTGTCACGGGCCAGTGCTATTAGCTTCTGACCGTTCAAAGTGGTCCAGGCAGTACGCACATTTCGTCCTGCCTGCTCATTATAATGATTGCAGTGCTGATCTCAGCACTAAACATGCCGTTGATTGGTTTAGCGCTGAATAGGTGAGCCAATATCAAGTGCTGTCTAATGGCCAGTAATGTTTGGCTGAGGCTCTCTGAGCTACTTAAAGGGGAGGTGCTTTGTTGCAGCAATACCTCATTGTCAGTCAGGCTGAAGACATGGCTGAGCAACCAAGAGAGGGAGCGCGAAGGTTCTCAGATGCTGCACTGGAGACCTTGGTGCTGGCCGTTCAACAAAGGCGGGCGGTCCAGTTCCCGCAGAGTGGCACGTGTAAGGGGTTTTGATCCTAGCCCAATGGCTAGACGCACGGTTCGAATCGCCCCCGCCTTACGAGAATTCTATACCCGGGGATTATTATTCAGAGTGTAAATGGAATAAGTCACGGACAGAAATGCTTCGGTGAAAAATCGCACTTATTTATTTAGTCTAACATACACTGGCTAAAACATGCATTACTAAACTGTCTCTGTGGAGAATAAGATCCAGGTTAAAACAACATACAGTACAACACTGAGGACCGGTGACTTGCAGTAATTTCCTTGTTGCTATGGTGGAGTCTAACTCCCCGCTACCAGCAAATTACCCAGTCACATGAAGCTCCCTCCCCAGAATAGCCCCAAAAAGCTTCACTTCCAAGAAAATTCTGAGCCCTTTACACCCCACACAGCTCACCTGGTTCTCTGGTTATCGGCTTGGGACACTCGCGACCATGCTCACCAGTTGGTCTCGATCGCTCAGCTGGTCCTTCTTCTTGTCACGTCGGTCTTGGTGGAGCGAGAGAGAGAGGGGGAACGCTCGAACACTGGAGAATGCTCCAGAACGCTAGAGAACAGTGGAAAAGATTCTATCTTTAAAGGAGTACTGCTGCCCTTATCTCTCCCGCCAATCTTTGAAATCCTTTTGCTTCTAAGTACTCCGGTGCTTAGTCGGTGATGGGTCATCAGACCCATGTGTATTGGACTGATGGCCCTGGGTCTGGGACATCTCTTGACTTTTGTATGGGGAAGAACTGGCCCCTCTTAGTCTAGCCAGTCTAGTGGGTCTATTGTTCTGCTTCTATTCTGAGATGGAGGTGAGAAGTGCCTTTGCATATTAGAGTGGTTTTCCAATAGTTTATGCTCAGATACCTGAGCCCCTTTCCTTTTGCTAGGGCAAACCCATACATCCTGGATGACTGACAGTTCTTTGTCACAGCCAACTGCCATGTGGTCTCTGGAGTTTTAACAAACCAGCCTTTTCATGTATCTGCACAGGGTGACCCCATCACAGGGAAAGTAGCCTCAGAGAAAAAAAAACCCATAAAGTCCACGAAATATTCTCGACTGAATCCATTTTTTAAACAGAGACTTTGCGATCTCTTCACAGGAGGCCATCCAAGGCAAATTGCAGAAGGCTAAGGGAGAGATAGCTAACTGTTATGGCCATCAGTGTGGTCCCAAGGGTGCAGACCCAATGCCAAAAGAAGTTTAATTACCTCACACGACAGGTCAAGGTGTGTGAAAGCTTCAGCAACTTCTGTAGCCCACCATCTGCACCACACTGTTCAATGTACCACCACCCCATCACTCACCTACCAACAATCCCACCACAGCAGTTGGGGGAATTTAAATTCAGTTAGTTAAATAAATCCGGAATAAATAGCTAGCATCAGTAATGAAACCATGAAACTACTGGATTGTCGTAAAAACCCATATGGTTAACTAATGTCCTTTAGGGAAGGAAATCTGCCGTCCTTACCTGGTCTGGTAAATGTGAGTCCAGACCCACAGCAATGAGGTTGACCCTTAACTGACCTCTGAATTGGCCTAGCAAGCCACTCAGTTGTACCAAACCTCTACAAAAAGAACAGCAGTTCAAGGAGACAGCTCACCACCATCTTCTGAAGGGCAATTAGGGATGGGTAATAAATGCTGGTGTTGCTGGCACTGCCCACATCCCATGAACGAATAAGTAAAAACAAAATTTCTACCTATCACCACTCATACCTCACAATCACTGCTTCATTTCACCCTCATAACTGTACCACTGCTATAATACTCACACCCACATCTCACACCTTGCACACACTGACAGCCATTCAACTATGGCAGGTCCATCACCCAAACATGTTGAACTACATTCACTAACACACTTCCCTTTCTTTTGCAAGACGAGGTGGTGCAGAACCAGGGAGAGCAGCGGCAGACGGGACGCGGCCAAGTCGCTATACAGCCCGTCCAGATTGGAGATCTGTTGCCTGGTTCCTTCCTTCCTCCTCCTCCTCGTGCTCTTCCTCCTTCGCCTCTCCCTCCTTCTCTTCCTGAGGTGGTCCTGAAATCCCTGGTGGGGAGGACTGTGCCCTCATGATGGCCAACTTATGAAGCATGTAGTAGGCCACCACAAAATGGGACACATGCTCCGGTGAGTACTGGAGGCAGCAGAATCATTGCTTGAGCACCCCAATGGTCTGCCCGATGATGTTCCTAGTGGAAGCATGGCTGTCACTATACATGGGACTGGTGGGGTGCGGAGGGGAGTCATCAGCCAGGTGGAGAGCAGATAGCCCTTGTCTCCAAGCAGCCATCCTCAAGTTTGACTTGGTGGCTGGAAGATTGCTGGCACACCGGATTGGCGCAGGATGAAAGCATAATGACTGCTACCAGGATAGGAGACATTCACCATCATGATGTGCTGGGCGTGGTCGCACAACAACTGCACATTAAGTGAGTGGTAGCCTTTTCTGTTATGGAACATCGCAGGATTAGTATGCAGTGCCTGCAAAGCCACGTGGGTGCAGTCGATGGCACCCTGCACAATAGGGGAGCCCGCTATCCTGGCAAAGCCACATACATGCTCGTTCTGCTTCTCCCTGTTCAGAGAAAAAACAAAGTAGAGCCTCTGTGACTTCCCAAATGCAGCGATGGATGGCAAACTGTGAGATTTTAGCTATGTCTCCTGCTGTAGATGGAAGGGTCCAGTTGCAAAGAAATTGAGGGCCATGTTGTTGTTGAGGGCCTCTGAGAGAGCCATGGTCGCCCTGCTCTCAGGCTGCAAGTCTGGTTGCAGGAGGTGGCAGAATTATGTGACCACCTGCTTGGTGAAGCGGAGCCTCCTAATACACTGTTTCTGGCTTAAATGCAGGTAGAAGAAGTGCTCTCAGTGGAGCCTAGGTGGGTAAGGCCTCCTGTTGAGAGCCCTCCTCCTCTTCCCCTTGCGAGCATCTTCTCTTCTTTGTTGCATCCTGAAGATCCTGGAGCATGAGGTCGACTGCCAATATAGCCCTCATGACTGAGGGCAAGGGTTGTGAGCAGAAGCATTTAAAAAAAAAATGAAGGTGATCTCCACCAACACTCCCTGCCACTTCAGGAACTTGAAACAAGTTTAGAAAGCTGCAAGTGTTGCAGAAAGTTACACAGAACCAGTCAAACTTAGAAACCATGTCAGCTGCGAGTTGTTGATGATGATCCCTTTAAATAGTGCTGCCGGAGGCTCCTTCCAACTGCTGAATGTTTGGTCATTTGGCCGTGATTAAAATAGGGCGGTAAGTGTAGCGGCGGCAACCAAAATGGCAGTTCGTTCATCAAGTGAATGTTGCAGATTTATTGGCATCACTACCTGCCTAATCTAAATATCTGCAGCGAATGTAGGCAACGGCAGTGCTGCCGACCTCCACAAAATGGCAGGATGCGCAGGAAACGGGTGGAAGCGAGGCGGCTGCCATTTTTTCTTCAACACTAAACCCCCAAATTTCTAGGCCTTGGATCATTGAAGAAGCTTGCATTGACACTCAGTACATGAATACAATTTTTTTAACTGCCTCTTAAAAGGAAAATCGCACATGGCATTTATTATGCCAAGGCACTGACAATTATGCTGCCATTCAAAAGAGATATCATTAGCTACTTTCTCTTAATTTGAGTTATCACACCATAGGGGCAAATTTCAGTATCGGCCTGTTTGGCTGCGAAATTGGGGTTACTGCCCCCGAGTGGAAGTGATGCACAATGTCGGGTGCTCCACTTCCTCTCGGGGGCGAGACAGGGGCAGTAAGCATGCAAATTTTCCAGAATTACGCAGACTCTCCAAGCTGGCGTGAGCACAGAGCCCTCCACTTCCAACTCTGCAGTGGGGCAAGGGGCCTCCACTAGTGGCGCTGACATTGCCCACAGCGGCCTCACGGGACACGACCCAATTTTTGCCACGGGGTGAAAACGGGTCGCTGCGCACGTCGATGACATCACCATCGCCGGCGCAGCGACCTGAGGCGCTGCTGGTTTGTGCCTAAGCTAACTCCTGCGCAATTTCGCGGGAGCCGGTAGTGGCCCCCCCGCCCCCCTCACCCCGGGCAAGAAATCATTTGCGTCCCTAACAGGAGGCGTAAATGATGCAATTTATCCCCCCTTGAATCACCAGCAGCACATTTGATCAGGCTATTGAAATACTAAATAAAATTTTAAAATTCTGCAAATACTCAGCAAGTCAGGCAGCATTTGTTGGAGAGCGAAACCGAGTTAACGTTTCAGGTTGTTGACCTTACATTGTATTGAAATATTAAACTGAACATTTAGCAACTTATCATCTGAGAAACCACAATGAATGTTAGTCAATATGAACAAAATTGAAAGTCAACTTTATAAAATCCATGTGCATGCATTACTGCCACGTTGTTAAAAAATATAAAATTAGCTGATAAATTGCCAACAGATAAATGTGTCTCAATATTTTTTTGTTAAAGAAGTCTCAGACTTCAGTATGTTATGATATATAATTCTGACAATCATTTAAACAGTGATAAATACCCGAGGCAAAAAATGATGCTAGTGATGATAGTGGACGAAAGCTTCATGGGTTTAGCTGATGTTACTCTGTCCACTTTAGCAGAGGTTCTAATCCATTTAAATTAAACAGGTTATTGCCTCTGAGCTTTGTGTCCGCAGGCCCATGTTTCTACCCCTCTTCCGCTCTTCAGGGCAGACCCAGTTTATCTTTCCAAATGGAGCCCCAGCATATTACTGAGACAGGGGATACTACTCTGAACATCCTGTCGCTGTTTTCCCTTGGATTGGCCATGGAGTTGCCATTTTGAGGGGTTCTCAGAAGAAATGGCCTTAGGTCCTACAAGCAGCCCCTCGGAAAAGGCAAGCAGTAAAAATACGAAAGCCAAGGTAAGTCTCTCTTTCTTTCCAGGTGCACAGATCAATGCTTTTGCAGCCGACAGGTCCAGACAGCTGCATCCATCCTCTGCTATGGGCCCGTTAAGTCTGCAGCAGTGGCTGAATATGCTTCGCTGTTTCAAAGCTGAGGCCTTGCCAGAAGGCGGGCCTGCACCAGGGCCTGAACGGCCAATGTAAATTGTTATGTATTGATGTGTGTATCGTCCTGCTACCTTAAATGTATTATAAGCATAATGGTACACCACAGAGGGCGCTGTGGTGGGAGACCTGAAAGTACCTGCAAGAGGCAGTATAAAAGGCTGACCACCACACCTGAGAGTCACTCTGGAGCTGTTCAATAAAGGACGAAGGTCACAGCAGTTAGATTAACACCAGACCGTGTGGAGTCAGTGATTTGTGTGCTACATACACCACATTGGCTACAAGGAAGCGGACGAACTCCACACAACCATGGCTACTCTGGGCTCGCGAAAGGATTTTACTGTGGGCAATGATTGGGAGGCCTTTACGGAAAGGCCCGAGTACTACTTCACAGCAAACGACCTGACGGAGGACACGGACGCAATGAGAGATAAGCGTAAGGTGATATTGCTTTCCAGTTGTGGAGATGAAGTTTGCTGTCTCGTCAGGGATTTTCTGGCACCCGAGAGCGCCAGGGATAAGTCGTATGAGGAGTTGATCGCACTCATTCATGACCAGTTGAAACTGAAGGAGAGCATTCTCACAGCCAGATACAAAACTGCAGACCTGAGGGCCAGGATGTCGCCAAATACGCTGCGGACCTCAGGAGACTCACGGCGCAGTGTGATTTTGGCGCACACCTTGACGAGGCATTGCGGGACGTTTTTGTGATGGGGATTGGCCATGAGGGCCTCCTTCACAAGCTGCTAGCCACGGAACCCACAGTCAGCCTGACAAAGGCCATCACCATCAACCGGGCAGATATGACCTCGACTTGCAGCACCAAGCAAATAATCCACACAGTCTCGAACTCAGCAGGCACTGTCCACAGGATAGCGGCCACCACAGACAAAACTGCAGAATGTGGCTCTGCCCGGGGCAGAGAGCACGGAACTCGGGGTCCTAGAATTCAGAGTCCGCTGAGGGGGGCCAATCAAGCAGCACCATGCTGGCGCTGCAGAGGAAGCCATGGGGCTCACCGGTGCAGGTTTGCGGAGTATAAGTGCAATACCTGCCATCTGAAAGGCCACCTTCAGCGTATGTGTAAAAGAAATCGGACTCACCATGTGGCTGAGGAGATGGGGGATGATCCTCTGTTCAGCGAGGAGCAGTTAGAAGAAGATGAGGTGTTGGGACTGTATACGTGCACCAACGATTCGCCTCCAGTGATAATGGAAGTAAAAATCAACGGAGTCCCAGTGAGTATGGAAGTGGACAAGGGCTTGGGTCCATCGTTGATGAGTCAGAGAACTTTTGATAAACTGTGGATTAACCCAGTTGCACGACCCAAGCTGGTCCCGGTCACGGCGAAGCTGCATACCGACACCAGGGAACTGATACCTGTTCTTGGCAGAGCGATGGTGCAGGTATCCCACGGGGACGAGATGCACGGTTTACCTTTGTGGGTCATTGCAGGCGATAGGCCGACGCTTTTCGGCCGGAGGTGGATGGGGACGGTCCGTGGGAGCTGGGAAGACTTCACCACTCCACAGGCTGCTGCTCCAGTGCCCCGGGTCCCCAGAGAGCAACACCGACCGAGCTGGAGCTGCAGCCTCAATCCACAGGCAAGCCCCAGGCCCGGATCTCAAGCCACAGAGATCCTGCAGCCTTAGCCCCCACAGGCAAGCAGCCCTGCAGAGGCGGGCCTAGTGGGGGGGGGGGTGGGGTGAGCCGGCGGAGCACCGCGGGCGGGCTGCGGGAGATCCAGGATGGCCGGTGGATCGGAGGGGCCCACGCAGAGGGAGAGTCGGGCGGCGGCAGCAGCTGGAGGTCGGCGGCCACGACGGCCGCAGAGTAGGCCGCTACGGAGGCCGCAGGGGAGACGGCTGGAGAGGCCACGATGGCCGCAGGGGAGGTGGCTACGGTGGCCGCCGGAGAAGCGATCACGATGGCCGCAGGAGAAATGGCAAGTCAGGTGGCAGCGGAGGGGAGTGGAGGCTGTGGCGGCGGAGGGCATCCAGAGCGGCGGAGAGCAAGATGGCGGCGGCCTCGTGTCCAGAGCAGCAGAGCATCAAAGATGGCGGTGCCCAAGGAGAAGCATCGTGGAAACCTGCTGCATTAAAGATGGCGCCTTAAAAAGGAAATGCACCCGAGAGTCTTAAAAGGGCCTTACGACGTGGCGTTCCCCACAAAGTGACTTCTGTAAGGCAAGAGCGAGTCTAAACTGAGCTATGTTAATGTGAGATGACGGATTTATAATAAGAATTAATATTTTAATGCTGAATGGCCACTGTGTTTGTGCAAAAATATAGATATGAAATATAATTAATGATAAGAGCTAATAAGAAAATCAGGGATCAGTTAGCAGTTAATAACTATTTAATGTAACTGCTCAGTGTACCCGCAAGCCGTTGACGCAACATCTGTACCAGATAACATGTACCATACATAGAAACGTAGAAAATAGGTGCAGGAGTAGGCCATTCGGCCCTTCGAGCCTGCACCGCCATTCAATGAGTTCATGGCTGAACATGCAACTTCAGTACCCCATTCCTGCTTTCTCGCCATACGCCTTGATCCCCCTAGTAGTAAGGACTACATCTAACTCCTTTTTGAATATATTTAGTGAATTGGCCTCAACAACTTTCTGTGGTGGAGAATTCTACAGGTTCACCACTCTCTGGGTGAAGAAGTTTCTCCTCATCTCGGTCCTAAATGGCTTACCCCTTATCCTGAGACTGTGACCCCTGGTTCTGGACTTCCCCAACATTGGGAACATTCTTCCTGCATCTAACCTGTCTAAACCCATCAGAATTTTAAACGTTTGTATGAGATCCCCTCTCATTCTTCTGAACTCCAGTGAATACAAGCCCAGTTGATCCAGTTTTACTTGATATGTCAGTCCCGCCATCCCGGGAATCAGTCTGGTGAACCTTCGCTGCACTCCCTCAATAGCAAGAATGTCCTTCCTCAAGTTAGGAGACCAAAACTGTACACAATACTCCAGGTGTGGCCTCACCAAGGCCCTGTACAACTGTAATAACACCTCCCTGCCCCTGTACTCAAATCCCGTCGCTATGAAGGCCAACATGCCACTTGCTTTCTTAACCGCCTACTGTACCTGCATGCCAACCTTCAATGACTGATGTACCATGACACCCAGGTCTCATTGCACCTCCCCTTTTCCTAATCTGTCACCATTCAGATAATAGTCTGTCTCTCTGTTTTTACCACCAAAGTGGATAACCTCACATTTATCCACATTATACTTCATCTGCCATGCATTTGCCCATTCACCTAACCTATCCAAGTCACTCTGCAGCCTCACAGCATCCTCCTCGCAGCTCACACTGCCACCCAACTTAGTGTCATCCGCAAATTTGGAGATTCTACATTTAATCCCCTTGTCTAAATCATACAAACGCACTGTCTATGCATACCTGCCTTCCGTTGGACAAACAATGTCGAGATCCCCAGCAACGGCTTCGGGATTGGGGGGGGAAGTGAAATGTTATGTATCGATGTGTGTATCGCCCTGCGTCCTGGGGGGGGAAGTGAGATGTCATGTATTGATGTGTGTATCTTCCTGGTACCTTAAATGTATTATAAGCACAATGGTACACCACAGAGGGCGCTGTGGTGGGAGACCTGAAAGCACCTGCAAGAGGCAGTATAAAAGGTTGACCACCACACCCGAGAGTCACTCTGGAGCTGTTCAATAAAGGACGAAGGTCACAGCAGTTAGATTAACACCAGACCATGTGGAGTCAGTGATTTGTGTGTGACATACACCACATAAATGGCCTGAGCTGGGAAACAGACGAGTTCAGTTCATTGCCCAGTTGCAGGGGATAGAGGTAAATCGGCCCTTAAGTAATCTCTGCATGTAAAAAATTGGCAAAAGTACTTCAGCACAAATAACTCAACAAGCCAGCTAAGGGGCACCCAGGGCCAGACCAGTGGTCAAGGTTATTGTGTTCCGAACACAGATGAGGCTGCACACAGGGAGGTTAAAGTAACAGTGTCCTCAGTCTTTAATAAGACACTCCAGAGTAAGGAACAGACCTTAGGGGCCGGCTTATATACAGTGCTCCCAAGGGATGCTGGGATCCCTTGGGACTTCAGGGCATGAGCTCCCTGGTGGCGGAAAATGGGAGTGCATGCTTTACACATACACAACATCACTTCCCCGCAAAGTGAAAGTGAAAACTATTTACAAGGTGAGGTGGTTGAGAGCCTTTCTTTCCCTGGTGGACCGCCTCGGTACAAATGTCTGTTTTGGTGTGTTGGCTGTGCCCTTGCTGGGCTGGTGTGTTGTTGGCACTGCAGGGTTGCTAGGTGAGCCTGGCCTTGCTGGGCTGTTGGGCGTGATGGGTTTGATTTCCTGGTCCGGCATGGTGTCGTTGATCCTTTGGCTTTGTGTTGTGAGCTCGAAAAAGGTGGTGTCTGCTGTGGGTTGTTCAGGGCAGTCTGTGAACCGCAGGCTCGTTTGGTCCAGGTGCTTTCTGCAAATTTGTCCATTGTCGAGTTTGACTACAAATACCCTATTCCCTTCTTTAGCTATCACCGTGCCCGCAATCCACTTGGGACACGTCCATAGTTTAGCACATACACGGTCATTCAGATCAATTTCCCGTGACACAGTGGCGCGACCATCGTTTACATTTTGTTGCTGCTGCCTGCTCTCCACCTGATCATGCAGGTTGGGGTGAACCAGCGAGAGTCTGGTTTTAAGTGTCCTTTTCATGAGTAGCTCAGCCGGGGGCACCCCTGTGAGCGAGTGGGGTCTCGTGCGGTAGCTGAGCAGTACTCGGGACAGGTGGGTTTGGAGTGAGCCTTCTGTGATTCGTTTAAGGCTCTGTTTAATGGTTTGCACTGCCCGCTCTGCCTGCCCATTGGAGGCTGGTTTAAACGGGGCCGAGGTAACATGTTTGATCCCATTGCGGGTCATGAATTCTTTAAATTCGGCACTGGTGGAACATGGCCCGTTGTCACTGACCAGTGTGTCAGGCAGGCCATGGGTGGCAAACATGGTCCGCAGGCTTTCAATAGTGGCGGTGACGGTGATTCCCGACATTATTTCACATTCAAACCATTTTGAAAAAGCATCTACCACCACCAGGAACATTTTACCGAGAAACGGGCCTGCATAGTCGACATGGATCCTCGACCATGGTCTGGAGGGCCAGGACCACAAACTTAGTGGTGCGTTGCTCAACTGAGCACATACGCTGCATTGCCGTACACAGGACTCGAAGTCAGAGTCGATACCGGGCCACCACACGTGGGATCTGGCTATCACTTTCATCATTACTATACCCGGGTGTGTGCTGTGAAGATCCGAGATGAACGTCTTCCTGCCCTTTTTTGGTAGCACTACGCAGTTACTACGCTAGAACGGCTTGATTGGCTCTTGCATTTCAACGGGGATGCTGGCCCAGCTCCCATGCAGTACACAGTTTTTTACTAGGGACAGCAGAGGATCTTGGCTGGTCCAAGTCCTAATCTGGCGGGTCGTGACAGGTGATTTATCATTTTCAAACGCTTCCATGACCATCAACAAGTCTGCGGGCTGCGCCACCATCAACAAGTTTGCAGGCTGCGCCATTTCCACCCCCATGGTGGGCAATGGTAGCCGACTGAGAGCATCCGCACAGTTCTCGGTGCCTGGCCTGTGGTGGATGGCTGATAGCGCGAGTGCCCACCTTTGTATGCGGGCTGAGGCATTAGTATTTATCCCCTTGTTTTCAGTGACCAGGGATGTGAGGGGCTTGTGATCGGTTTCCAGCTCAAATTTGAGGCCAAACAGGTACTGATGCATTTTCTTTACCCCGAACACACACGCTAATGTCTCTTTCTCAATCATGCTGTAGGCCCTCTCGACCTTAGACAAGCTCCTGGAAGCATAGGCGACAGGTTGCAACTTCCCCGCAACGTTAGCTTGTTGTAATACACACCCGACTCTGTACCAAGACGCGTCATATGCTAGCACAATTCTTTTACACGGGTTATACAATACAAGCAGCTTGTTGGAGCATAAAATGTTTCTGGCTTTCTCAAAAGCAATTACTTGTTTTTTTTCCCCATACCCAGTTCTCACCTTTGCGCAATAACACATGTAGGGGCTCTAAAAGGGTGCTTAACCCCGGTAGGAAGTTACCAAAATAGTTGAGGAGTCCCAGGAACGACCGCAGCTCCGTGACGTTCTGTGGCCTGGGCGCGTTCCTGATAGCCTTTGTCTTGGCATCTGTGGACCAAATGCTGTCCGCCGTGATCTTTCTCCCCAAAAACTCCACTTCTGTTGCCATGAAGATGCATTTCGACATCTTCAGCCGCAGCCCTACGCGATCCAGTCACTGGAGGACCTCCTCCAGGTTTTGTAGGTGCTCGGCGGTGTCCCGACCCATGACCAATATGTTGTCCTGAAAGACCACCGTGTGTGGTAGCAACTTGAGTAGGCTCTCCATGTTTCTCTGGAAGATCGCTGTAGCTGACTAAATTCCAAACAGGCATCTGTTGTAGATGAACAGTCCCCTGTGCGTGTTGATGAAGGTGAGGCCCTTCGAAGACTCCTCCAGCTCCTGCGTCATGTAGGCCGAAGTCAAGTCGAGCTTGGTGAATGTCTTGCCTCCTGCCAGCATCGCAAATAGGTCGTCTGCCTTAGGTAGCGGTATTGGTCCTGTAGCGAGAAACGATGAATAGTTACTTTATAATCGCCGCAAATCCTGACCGTGCCATCACTTTTGAGTAATGGAACAATCGGGCTGGCCCACTTGCTGAATTCCACTGGGGAGATGATGCCCTCGCGTTGCAGCCTGTCCAGCTCGATTTCCACTCTCTCCATCATCATGTGAGGTACCGCTCGCGCCTTGTGGTGAATGGGTCGTGCCTCTGGGACCAAGTGGATCCTCACCTTCGTCCCAGAAAAGTTTCCAATGCCTGGCTCAAAAAGGGAAGGAAATTTGTTAAGAACCTGGGTACATGAGGCCTCATCGACATGTGATAGCGCTCGGATGTCATCCCAGTTCCAGCGGATTTTGCCCAGCCAGCTCCTTCCAAGCAGTGTGGGGCCATCGCCCGGGACAATCCAGAGTGGCAGTTTGTGCACCTTGCCCTCTTAGGTGACCTTGACCATGACGCTGCCCAGGACAGTGATAAGCTCTTTGATGTACGTTCTCAGTTTCGTGTAGATGGGACTCAGGGCTGATCTGAATGCCTTGTTGCACCACAGCCTCTCAAACATCTTTTTACTCATGATTGATTGGCTAGCACCAGTGTGCAGTTCCATGGCTACGGGTAAGCCATTCAATTTTACGTTTAGCATTATAGGTGGACATTTCATCAAAAATGTGTGCGCCCATGTACTTCAGCATCTGCCTCCTTGCTCTAAGGCTCGAAATTGCTTTGATCCACCATGGACCGATCTTCCTCTGCCACGTGGTGGTTAGCAGGTTTTGCAGAGCTTGCAGCTCGTCTGCAAGCTCGTTGGAGGTGCCCCATTGTTCCACAGCTCTTGCAAACATACCCTTTGAAGTGGCATGAATAGGCTGAATGGAAGCCTTCACAACGCCAACAAGGTGTGAATTGCCTTGCATTCATCCTTTGTTGGGGACTCTGAGTCATCTGGGTCACCTGAGGCCTGCTGGCAGTTGCAGACTCGTGGGTTCTGCCTTGTACATTTCTGCTCGCAAACACAGTTCCAGTTAATTTATGAACATTGCTAGCACTTGTGCGCTGAGATATTTGTTTGGTGTTATCACTGGTGGACATAAACGCCTGTGCTATCGTAATGGCCTTACTGAGGGTCGGTGTCTCTACAATCAAAAGTTTTCGTAGGATGGTCTCGTGGCCAATGCCCAGTACAAAAAAGTCTCTGAGCATTTGCTCCAGGTAGCCATCAAACTCACATTGTCCTGCAAGTCGCCTTAGCTCGGCGACGTAGCTCACCACTTCCTGACCTTCAGATCGCTGGCATGTGTAGAACCAATACCTCGCCATCAGCACGCTCTCCCTCGGGTTAAGATGCTCCTGAACCAGTGTACACAGCTCCTCATACAACTTATCTGGGTTTCACCGGAGCCAGAGGATTCTTCATGAGGCTGTATGTCGGTAACCCGCAGACTGTGAGGAGAACCGCTCTCCTTTTTGCAGCGCTTCCTTCTCCGTCCATCTCGTTGGCTACAAAGTACTGGTCTAGCCATTTGACATAGGCTTCCCAGTCCTCACCCTCCGAGAACTTCTCCAGGATGCCCACAGTTTGCTGCATCTTTGTGTTGGATTCGTATTCTCGTCGCCAGTTATTGTGTTCCTAACACAGATGAGGCTGCACACAGGGAGGTTAAAGTAACAGTGACCTCAGTCTTTAATAAGACACTCCAGCATGAGGAACAGGCCTTCGGGGCCGGCTTATATACAGTGCTCCCAAGGAATGCTGGGATCCCTTGGGACTTCAGGGGATGAACTCCCTGGTGGCGGAACATGGGAGTGCATGCTTTACAGATACACAACAAAGGTCAATGTCAGTGAATGCATCTTCAAAAGCTGTCTCCTACCAACTGCACAACTAACCTCACACACTGCACATTGCACAACCCCTCCCCTCCACCCCCATCACTCACCTACCAACAATCTGTAACAAACACGTGACACACCTCACATTCCTAGCTTCACTTCACCCCCTTGGAGGAAACGATGTTGAACATTCTTGGCTGAGGCATGGCTGAGCCCTTGGTCATGGGCAGGGCAGAAAAGATGCAAGATGCCGGTATCTTCATATGTTATCATCCTTCTTACATCCCACTTTCCCCTCATCCCAGAATATCTTCTGATTTACAAAGCACATGGTGTAAGTATGCAGCTTCTGCTTTCCCACTTTCCCACCCTTCCCTCCCCACAAATCCACACTTGTGCCTTCCTCATTTCACACACCGAAGAAATCCAGCATACACTGCCAGTGGATGACCAAGAAGAGGGAGAGGAGTGTGAAGAAGAAGAAACACCGTCACTCGATTTCACACTCCCAGGCACCAGCTCCTCGAGGATGTCTTACAAGACCATCTGCGGTGTCCCCCACTGAAAGTCAGCAGCCTTCCACCAGCCATGCTGCGGCCACTGGGATAGCACTCTGTTAGATCACTAGGATAAGCAAAGACAGACACAATGCACTCACTAATGGAATGCACAAGGGCGATTAGTTAATTGCTTGATGTCATATTGGATGAATAGATGTATAAAGTTGAATTGGAAAGATTGCTTTGTGGTGGCTTTTATTTCAGCATCGTGGCCAAGAGGACGCTGTGCTGGTCAGTAACTGAGGGGAAGGTAAGGTGTGAGGCTAATGTTGAAAGGGGAATTAAGGTTGTGGTCACCTGGACCACAGGCAGATCATTCCATCCCGGAGCAGACTCAAGGAGACGAATGGCTTACTCTTGCTCCTCTTTCTTATCCTGGCCAGAAAGTACTGTCTAGGTTGCATCCATCCATCCCCTTCCAACTCTGCTGTTCTTCCTCTTCCCTCTGCGAGCGGATGCTGGAAATCTGAAATAAAAGCAGACAAGGCTGGAAATAATTAGCAGGTCAGGCAGCATCTCAACCTGAGAAACTCTGTTTCTCTCGCCACAGATGTTGCCTGAACTGTTGAGTATTTGCAGCATTGTCTGTCTTCTCAGAGGTCAACCTTTACCATCCCAAGCCTTGCAAGCATCCAGCTGCAGTCCCTGAACACTTTAAAAACTTTTAACATCTATTGTATCAAGCCACTACCTCAATAAAATATATTTTTTAAGTCCACAAGCTTAAATCCAAACTTACTTGAAAGATATCCCTTTAAGAAGCACTGACAGCATCGCTGCAGGGTCACTTTATGCACGCTTTTCTGTGCATGCTTAGGCATAAAGGAGAGTGTGACTATCCAAGTTTGCAGTTGTGGCGTCAAGTCAGGCTTTGCATGCCAATTGATGTCACGATCTGCTAATTTACATTTCCAAAATGTCCGCTGCTGTGTCCTGCACCGGAGGTGGCTGGAAGTGAGGCGGCCACTATTGTTTCCCAGAAAACCAGCATTAATGGCCAGCACTAAGCTAAGTAATTTCTAGGTCCATATCATTAATTCTAACGTGGTAAGTCTAGAGTTTCTGCTACTAGCAAGAGAACATATTAGAAATTTGAGTGCACATTCTACATAATTTTCTGATCATTAATTTTAATGATTGGAAAATCGTGGGGATTATCTTTTGGTCTTTTTCAGTATTGCTTACTCTTTTATTTTTACCCTGACACCACCTACAGTTCGGGATGTTTCACATTATAGTACAGCAGCTGGTGCTGGTAGTCGCGTCTTTCATTTATAATTCCTCTTGCTGTCTGGGAGCTGGAGATGAAGGAGGATTTCCACTCGATTTCTCACAGGGATGTCTGATGTCCACCTGTACCCGTGGCAGATGCCACGGTGGTAGTGCCACACAACTTGATGGAGGGTGCCCTCAGTGTGAAGACGGGACTTCGTTTCCAAAATAACTTTGGTGGACACTGCTACCAATGTTTTCATGGACAGATACATCTGTGACAATGGCTTTGGTCTTCCCAATATTTAATTAAAAAAAATTTCTGCTTATCCAGTTTAATTGGTGAGGACGAGGTCAAGTAGATTTTTCCCTCATGTTGGTTCTCTCACCACCTGTTGCAGGCACAGTCTGGCAGCTATGTCCTTCAGGACTCGGGCAGCTCAGTCAGTAGTGGTGCTACTGAGTCACTCTTGGTGATGGAAATTGAAGTCCCCCACCCAGAGTACATTCTGTGCCCTTGCTGCTCTCAGTGCATCTTCCAAGTGGTGTTCAACATGGAGAAGTACTGATTCATCAGCTGAGGGAGGGCCTTAGATGGTAATCAGCAGGAGATTTACTTGCCCATGCTTGACCTGAAGCTATTACACTTCATGGAGTCCAATGTTGAGGACCCCCCAGGGCCAATCCCTCCCTCCTGTATACGACTGTACCTCCACCTGTGGTGGGTCTGCCCTACCGATGGGACAGGACATATCCAGGGATGGTTATGGAGGTGCCTGGGACATTGGCTGAAAGGTATAATTCTGTGAGTATGACTATGTCAGGCTGTTGCTTGACTAGTCTTTGAGATAGCTCTCCCAATTTTGACACAATTCCCCAGATATTTGAGATGAGGACTTTGCAGGGTCGACTGGGCTATGTGTGCTGTTGTCGTGGAAAAGTCGATGCCAAGGTCAATGGCGGGCGGTCCGTCTGGTTTTATTCTTATAATTATTATTAATTTTGTAGCGCTTTGTTTTAGTTGAGTGACTTGCTAGGCCGTTAAGAGTCAACCACATTACTGTGGGTCTAAAGTAACATATAGACCAGACTGGGTCAGGGCAGCAGATTTCCTTCCCTGAAGGACATTAGTGAACCAATGGGTTTTTATGACTATCCAATAGTTTCACGGTCACCATTACTGACATTAGCTTTTTATTCCAGATTTATTTAGTTAACTCAATTTAAATTCCCCCAGCTGTCATGGTGGGATTGAACATTAAGCCTGGACTAATGATCTCGGGATCATTAGTCGAGACCTGTGGATTATTAACCACTATGCTACCGTTCCCGACAATCTGGCTGTCTCAGCAGAAAACCTATCCCAAGAGATTGGAAATTGAAGGAGCATGTACTCAACAACAACAACAACAACTTGTATTTATATACCACCTTTAACGTAGTAAAACATCCTAAGGCACTTCACAGGAGTGTTACAAGACAAAACAAATACATTTGACACCGAGCCATATAAGAAAAAATTAATGCAGATGACCAACAGTTTGGTCAAAGAGATAAGTTTTAAGGGGCGTCTTAAAGGAGGAAAGTGAGGTCGAGAGGCAGAGAGGTTTAGACAGGAAGTTCCAGAGCTTAGGGCCCAGGCAACTAAAGGCATGGTCATTAATGGTTGAGTGATTATAATCAGCGATGCTCGAGGGTAGAATTTGAGGGGCGCAGACATCTCGGGGGGCGGGGGGGTTATGAGTCTGAAGGAGATTACCTTTTGTAAACAAGGATGAGAATTTTGAAATCAAGCCATTGCGTAACTGAGAGCCAATGTAGGTCAGGGGTGATGGGTGAGTGGAACTTGGTGCGAGTTAGGACACCGACAGCCGAGTTTTGGATGACCTCAAGTTTACGTAGGGTAGAATGTGGGAGGCCAGCCAGGAGTGCTTTGGAGTAGTCAAGTCTAGAGGTAACAAAGGCATGGATGAGGGTTTCAGCGGGAGATGAGCTGAGACAGAGGTGAAGACGGGCGATGTTACGGAGGTGGAAATAGGCATTTTTAGTTATGCTGTGGATATGTGGCCAAAAGCTAATTTCAGGGTAAAATATGACACCGACATTGTGAACAGTCTAGTTCAGTCTCAGACTGATGCTAGGGAGAGGGATGGAGGCAATGGCTAGGGAACACAGTTTGTGGCCGGGACCAAAGACAATGGATGTCGGACAAGTTGTCTGACAATTTGGAGACCATAGAGGGGTCGCGAGAAGTGGTGGTAATGTAGAGCTGGGTGTTGTCAATGTACATGTGGAAACTAATGCTGTGTTTTCGGATGATGTTGCCAAGGGGCAGCATTTAGATGAGAAATAGGAGGGGCCCAAGGATAGATCCTTGGGAGACACCAGAGGTAATGATGCAAGAGCGGGAAGAGAAGTCAATGCTGGAGATTTTCGAGCTACAATTAGATAGGCAAGAATGGAACCAGGCGAGTGCAGTCCCACCCAGCTGGACAATGGTGAAGAAGCATTGGGGGAGGATAGAATGGTCAACCATGTCAAAGCCTACAGACAGGTCGAGAAGGACGAGGAGGGATTGTTTACGTTTGTCGGTCAGAAAATATGTCATTTGTGACTTTGATGAGATCTGTTTCGGTATAGTGGCAGGAGCGGAAACCAGATTGAAGGGACTCAAAAATGGAGTTCTGGGCAAGATGGGCACACAGTGACAGATATGTACAAAACTTGCATGCAAATCTTTGTTCCAGTAAGTCCTTGTGTATCATTGAGCTAGATTGATCTAGGTGAGGTGATCATTGAAAGGAACTCAATGTGTGCCTCACTTTTTTGTTAGATTCATTTGTGTGCTGTCTTCTCCATTTATTCCCTGGTCCTACAAGTAGTGTACACAAGGTTGACCCTCCTTATCACCTGCGGCTATGAATCATGCCCTGGCATTCTCTTCCATGAATGGCAAGTGATGCTAGGTCAATTGTTACTTTTAAATTTGAGATTAATAGATTTTTGTTAACCAAGGAAAATGAGCCAAAGTTGGGTATATGGAGTTAGGTCACAGGTCAGCCATTTCATTGAATGGCGGAACAGGCTTGAGAGGATCAGTAGCCTACTCCTGTTCCTATGTACATTGGGAGACCTTCCTTGCACCCACCTTATGCCATTTAGCCATCCCTGAAACAAGCGATGTTAAGAATAGTTTTTTTCACTGCCGAATACTGGATATTTAATACAAATTTCCAGTACTAGTAGTTACTGCTGTATTGAGTAATTTCAAAGAGACCGACTTTTTTTGTTCATTTGGGATGTGGGCATCACTGGCATGACCAGCTTTTATTGCCCAGCCCTAATTGCCATTGAGAACATTTCAAAGGGCAGGTAAGAGTCAACCACATTGCTGTGGGTCTGGAGTCACATATAGTTCAGACTTGGAAAGGTCGGCAGATTTCCTTCCCTGAAGGACATTAGTAACCAGATGGGTTTTTACGACAATCACCATTACATGGTCACCATTGCTGAAACAAGCTTTCTAATTCCAGATTTATTTAATTAACTGAATTAAAAGTGCCACAGCTGCCGTGGTGGCACTTGAACTCTTGTCACCGGATCATTAGTCCAATCCTTTGGATTACTAGTCCAGTAACATTACCACTATGTTACCATTCACACCATATTTAGTGTTTTAAGTGAACTTTGATCTATATGTTTTCACAGAGTTTCTCCATGCTTTTGCAGTTTGAAATCCTGTGCATGTTTGGGAAGATACTTTTACTGCATGACATCCCGCCTGCTTCAGGAATCTCCTGGCACAATTCTGGATGGCAAAAATCCATCAGACAAAGTGGGAGCTGTCCTGCCCAAACACATGGAGCATGACTACTGGCTTCTCCTCCCACTCCCCCAACAGACTTTAAGAATCTGTCTCTTCATTGCTGTTCCATGCTCTTCCACCCCTCAGCTCGTTCCCAACTCCTGCTGCTACTCCAATGTGATTGAATACTACTGCACACTGTGGGTGGGAAGTCTCATAATATCTGGAATTTTGACCTAAAGTTTGCAACAGCTTTCCACCACTTTGAACAGCAGCAGACGATAGGGGCCAGCTTCGGCGATAAGGCACGAGAGTTCCAGTATGGAAACGGGGAGAGGGAAAAGAGTGGCGGGTGGGGAGGCAATGGTGGGAGAACAATGTCAAATCAGCAATAATAAAAAAATCTCGGCCATCCTAAACAGTTCCCAATCGTGGAAGAGATATAATAATATGGAGACTGCAAGGCCCCGAAAATCTGGGACCCATCTTTGTAAGTGGAAGTGTAACAATAAGACTCCTGCATGTCCACAGGTAAGGATGCAGACCCATCCCAAATTGCAGGAATGAAGTCATTTAAATATTTGAGGTGG
The DNA here is from genome assembly GCF_044704955.1 of Pristiophorus japonicus. Lineage (NCBI taxonomy): Eukaryota > Metazoa > Chordata > Chondrichthyes > Pristiophoridae > Pristiophorus > Pristiophorus japonicus. The sequence goes on along the minus strand of NC_091977.1, from coordinate 383,539,071 downwards.
ATCAGAGACACTTGCCTTGTTCTCTCAGTGGAAGTTGCTAGCCCATAGCTGCTCTACTATGGAGACCCAGAAGACCTCCCCAGGCCAAAGCAAACGGTTTGGTATTCTTCCTTTAACACCAAGGAAGGTAAAAGGTATTTTTATAAAGATAACCAATTCCCTCCAAGATCAATTATCCTTGTCCTTTTGACTTTAGGGGCCATTACTAGCCCCCTGAACTGAACTCACAGCAGCTCTCAGCTGGCAAGATCTCTTTTGTAATTCTAAGGATGTAATTCTAAGAATATCCAGGGAATGCCCCCAGATATGCCCCCTTGAAAAGGGATGGGGGAGAGTAGGACAAGCACAAGAAATGCCCGCTCTCCTCCCCCCACCCATCCAGAATTTTGCACACTTTATGATGAAAACCCAATGGATCTGGTTCTAGATTCTGAAACTTTTGCAGACAATCTGCCATCCGTACACACCACAATTCCAGGAATATCATGTCCCAAGTTTTAAATTGAAATTGGGAACTCTGAACAGAACCATAGAATTTTACATAAGAACATAAAAATAGGAGCAGGATTAGGCCATTTGGCCCTTCGAGCCTGCTCCGCATTCAATATGATCATGGCTGATCTGATCTTGGCATCAACTCCACTTTCCAGCCTACTCCAGATAACCCTTGACTCCCCTATCATTCAAAAATCTGTCTATCTCCACCTTAAATATATTCAATGACCCAGACACCACAGCTCCCTGGGGTGCAGAATTCCAAACATTCACAAACCACAGAGAAGAAATTCCTTTTCATCTCCATTTTAAATCAGCGACGCCTTATTCTGAAACTATGTACCCAAGTCCCAAGTTCTAGATTTCCCCATGAAGGGAAACGTTCTCTCTGCCTTGTCAATCCCCCTCAGAATCTTATATGTTTCAATAAGATCACATCTCATTCTTCTCAACTCCAATGAAGGCCAGCCTGCTCAAACTTTCTTCATAAGACAACCCCTTCATCTCAGGAATCAACCTCGTGAATCTTCCCTTAACTGCAAGTATAATCTTCCTTAAATAAGGAGACCAAAACTGTACGCATTACTCCAGGTGTGACCTCACCAATGCCCTGCAAGACTTCCCTACTTATATATTCCACCCCTCTAGCAATAAAGGCCAACATTCCATTTGCCTTCCTAATTACTTGCTGTACCTGCATGCTAACTTTTTGTGTTTCATGTACAAGGACCCCCAGGTCTATCTGCCATCTGTACTACAGCATTTTGTAGTCTCTCCATTTAAATAATAATTTGCTTTTTTATTTTTCCTACCAAAGTGGATAACCTCACATTTTCCCACATTATATTCTATCTGCCAAACTTTTACCCACTCAATTAACCTATCTATATCCCTTTATAGATTCTTTGCGTCCTCCTCACAACTTGTTTTCTCCCCTTTCTTGGTATCATCAGCAAACTTGGCTACAGTGCACTCGGCCCCTTTATCCAAGACATTAATATAGATTGTAAATAGTTGAGGCCCCAGCACTGATCCCTGTGGCACCCCACCAGTTACAGTTTGCCAACCTGAAAATTACCCATTTATCCCAACTCTCTGTTTTCTGATAGTTAGCCAATCCTCTATCCATGCTAATATATTACCCCCAATTGGGTGAGCTCTTATCTTGTGCAGTAACCTGTTATGTGGCACCTTATTAAAAACCTTCTGGCATTCTACATCTACTGGTTCCCCTTTATCCATCCTGCTCATTAAATCCTCACAGAACTTTCAGCAAATTTGTAAAACATGATTTTCCTTTCATAAAACCATGCTGACTGTGCTTGACTGTATTATGATTTTCTAAATGTCTTGCTACTACTTTTTTAATAATGGACTCCAGCATTTTCCCAATGACAGATGTTAGGCTAACTGGTCTATAGTTTCCTGCTTTCTGTCTCCTCCCTTCTTGAATAGGGTTGTTATATTTGCGGTTTTCCAATCCGCTGGGACCTCTCCAGAATCCAGGGAATTTTGGTAGCTTACAACCAATGCATTCACTATCTCTGCAGCCACTTCTTTTAAGACCCGAGGATGCAGGCCATCAGGTCCAGGAGACTTGTCCACCTTTTTAGTCCAATTAGTTTGCCGAGTACTTTTTCTATAGTGATAATGATTGTTTTACGTTCTTCCCTCCCTATAGCCCCTTGATTATCTATTAATTTTGGGCTGCTGTCGGGTCTTCTTCCATGAAGACCAATACAAAATATTTGTTTAAATTGTCTGCCATTTTCCTGTTTCTCATTATTAATTCCCCAGTCACATCCGATGAGGGACCAACATTTACTTTAGCTACTCTCGTCCTTTTTATATACCTGTAAAAGCTCTTACTGTCTGTTTTTATATTTCTTGCTAGTTTACTCTCATAATCTATCAACTCTCTTTATTATTTTTGCAATCATCCTTGGCTGGTTTCTAAAAATGTCCTTATCCTCTGGCCTACCACTAATCTTTGCAACATTGTATGCCTTTGTTTTCAATTTGTTACCATCCTTAACTTCCTTAGTTAGCCATGGATGGTTCATCCTTCTTGTAAAGTCTTTGGGTTGGATTTTCGGTTGCCTGACGCCTCAGTTAGCAGCCAGAGGGGCCGTTAATGGGAGCGTAAGAGGTTACCAACAGCTATTAGCTCCCCGACAATTAATTCATTGGAGGTTCACAGGGGGCACAAACCAATAGCACCTGGCTGCTGATGATCAGTGCGATCCTGACGTCAGTCCTGGTGCAACTCCCACTCTTGCGACCGGTCGGTAAATCCGGTGCAGCCGCCTCATTTAGCGGCCGCTATGAACAACGTCTGGAAAAACAGTCGGTACAGGCTTGCAATGTCATTAACCGGTGGCTACTTAAAGGGAAGAGGAATCGCTTCCCTCGGAGGTCACAAGGCACGGTGCGTGTGCCTCCGAGTTTGCAGCGGCAGAGAGACATAACAGTGCAGGTTGAAAACAAGAGATTTTTGAAAATTTAATGGGTGCAATACTATGCCGTGCCTTTATGATTCAGCTTTTCCCTGGAACTGTTCCGGAGTTCCGCGCAATGGGTCCGACAAATTTACCGAACAAACTTTTGTTATCGCCCCCCAGCTCTGGTGTGCAACGGCTGATTTATTGCCCGTGTCAGCTCTTCGACCGATTCTGACGAATTTCTGGGCGGGGGTCACAAACTTTTTCATTGCGCTAAAAGTACCGCTCCGCCTGGGTTACCGCCCCAAATGAGGCCCGACCGAATTTCCACCCCTTTCTTTCTCATTGCAATATATCTTTGCTGAGAGTTATGAAATTTATCCCTTAATGTCTGCCACTGCTTTTTACAGTACAGAAAGAGGCCATTCACCCATCCCGCCTTTTTGAAAGTCCCATTCCTCTGCCCCTTGTCCTTACACTTTGAAATTTTTACCTTTCAAATATTTATCGACTTCACTTTTAAAAGATATTATGGATTCTGCTTCCAACATTGTTTCTAGTTGGGCATCCATATTCTAACAACCTTCAGTGAAAATAATTCTCCTGCCCTCTCCCTTTATAATTCTTTTTGTGACTATCTTAAAATTATGCCTTCTAGTTAGCAATTCAGTGACGAATGGAAATAGTTGTGACCTATTGATCATATCAAACCCCTCATAATTTCAAACACCTATCAGATTACCTCAACTTTCTTTGTTCGAATGGAAAGAGTCCAGTTGCTCATAACTAAAGTCTCTCATCGTGCTATTATCTCAGTGAATCTCTTCTGTATCCTCTACATGGCCTTGACATCCTTCCTAAAGTATGGTACACAAAACTGGACCAATTTTTCTTGCTCTTAAATCTGGGGACTATGTTCCCCAGTTGCCAAGGTCAGAAAAAAGGACCGGAGAGGCAAAAGGGCTAGAGATTTCGGATTCGGATGTGGAGGTGGCAATGCAGCTGCATCGCATACCTGAACCGGGAAGCCCTAAGTTAGCCCCCAATTTGATCTCGGGCATCATATAAATAACCTGACAAGTTGCCGTGGGAGTCAGTAGGGGGTGGGGGGCATCATGGTCGACAGGAGTGCTATGCAGCTGGGATCAGCACATGAATTTTTAAAGAAATACTATTTGCTGGCAGCCGGTTCATAGGCCGCATGCACGCCATGTGAAGGTGAACAGAGCAGGCCCTACTCCACTCTTCGGGACACTAGTTTCCGAAGAGGTCCTAAAAAAGGTTTTAGGTCCCTCAATTAGATATGTAAGGTGTCTAACGTTGTTTTAAGTGGCCCTAGGGATGCCTGAAAAATTGCCAAACCCAATTTCCGATAGGACGTCTTTCAGGCATTCTTGGGGTGAAATTGGGCCTCACTGTGGTGGAAACTGTTATGTCTTCAGATGTTCTAATAATGACTCCACGAGACAATGTGTTGTGCTTGAACTGTAGTGACCTTACTCCACTTAATATAACTCCAGAGTGAGCATCACACATAGTGGCCTGTCTTTTATACTCGGCTTGGCATACCTGTACAGGTAACCTACAAGTCTCCCACTGCAGTGCCCTCTGATGGCACACCTTGTAATAGTACAAGCAGTAACCATGTAGGATACATGACATCACTCTCCCCCAAGTCCTTATTGCAAATCGCCTTTGCATTGACTGTGCTCTAGGTTTAGCTCTATTTGGTTGACTCTTGGAGGGTCGTTTCCATCTTGGGTGAGTCGGTGGTGTTTTGTTGGCAGTACAGTTGCAGGTGGTTTCTGTTTGTGCGTCCATGACCACTCCATTCTCTCCCCCACACTACATACAGATTGTGCCGTTGGCTCATTACATTAATTTACATTCAAGTCCAAAAAAAAAAATTTGCATTTACAGTATTGCATTCGTGGTACCGTGGTGAGACAAGTACATTTGAATGGTGAGGTACATACTTGGAGTCAGTGCTGGGGTCAGCACCGGTGCGTGAGGACAAACTAGTGCCTGAACTGCTGGATGGTGTCCAGGGAGTCTGGTGGCGACGCAGTGCCCAGTGCTATCGGGACTTTTGCCATTGCTTCTAGCATCTAGCAGGTTCACAGATGCCTGTGATCTCCATGTCCTTTCCTTGCGCCCCAGTCGCTGCTGCTCCCTGAGGAACAGTCACCTAGCAGTGCACAGGGAACTGCTCACTCGCTTTCTTGGGCGTTATTTGGTTTGGGTTCCTGGCTGGTCCCGGTCCCATTTGGGAGAACCGTTGTAGGTGACCCTTCATTCCCGGGTGTAGCCTTGGTGGCAATAGTGTCTGGGGGCTGCGTCTTAGCGCAGTTTGCTCTTTCAGGCTCGTGGCGGTTGGTGCCATTGAGTGTCTGAGAGGTGGAGCCGATCGGGGGCAGGGTATCGATACCGGTGCCGTTGCCCTCCTGAGATCGCTTGCTCTGCAGCTTGTATATATTAGCTGCTTGTGGTCACACTCCGTAGTGCATCACACTGGTCCTAGGGATGCAGGCTACAGCATTGGGTAGCTCGCTGGACCTGTGTGCTCCCGATGGGTGTTTTCCTGCTGCATTGACTGTATGCAGTTGAAATCCTACATCGCACAACGTTTCATTCCTTATGGTAAATAACCTGTAGCTCCTATCGCAATTGCGCGACTTTTCCTTGCTTATTGCATGTACACAACTCTGATCATCAATTACATATTTTACATTGAACTCACAGTTGCTATTACATTGAGAGTGTGGAACTGTACCTTTAAGTGTGGTGAGTTGTGGGCCTCCATTAAGAGAGCCTTGCCAACTTTACCCCAATCCTCTTCTTCGTTTGGTGCCACGTGTTGCTCCATCAGCGCTGCACCTCGTGGTCTGGCCGCTGCCATCTTTTTCTTCAGCGCCTCACCTCGTGGTTTGGGCGCCATCTTTCTTCTATCCACGATGTCGACTGCTGTGATCCTCTTCTCCCCGGGTTCTGCCACCGAAGCTGGGCAGTCGCCTCTGGATCTGATTTTCTTCCTCCGGAGTCCTGCAATTGGAGCCTGGAAGGTGCGTTCGGGTCGTCCCAGCTGGATCATCTCCACACAGTCGTGCTGAGCGGTCTGTGCCTCGGGTGCTGTGCTGGTCTGCTCTCTGGTGCCGGGTCCAACCTCAGGTCGGGGCTTGCTTTGCCTCTGAGCACGGGGGACGTCGATCGCTGGAGAGATGAAATCTTCTCAGCTCCAATGGATCTTCTCCATCCACCTTCTTCCGAGTAGCGTTGGTCCATCACCTGCAACAATCCACAGGGGTAACTTGTGCACTAAGCCGTCATGGAGTACCTTTACAGTCGCACTACCAACGCCTGGGATAAGTTCATTGGTGTAGGTGTGCAGCTTTGCCTGAACTGGGACCAACTTGGGTCGTTCAGCCTGATTGTCCCATAGCCTCTCAAAGGCTTCTTGATTCATTACTGACTGGCTCGCCCCCGTGTCCACTTCCATGAAGACTGGAATGCCATTTATCTCGATTTCCATCCTCAACGGAGAACATTCGATGGTGCAGGTAAATGTGCCATACACCTCATCGTGGAGCTGAGCTGCCTCTCTGACTATCACTTCAAAATCCGCGCTGGATTCATGGCCATCTGCAGACTCTTCATCAACACAGCGAGTCATATTTCATTTACACATTCGTTGGAGTTAGCCCTTTGTGCTGCAGCCTTTACATGCATAGTCTTTAAAACGGCACTGGTGAGCCCTGTGATTCTCTCTGCAACGCCAGCATGGTGCTACTCGATTAGCCCCCCTCGGCGGACTCTGAGTTAAGGGACTTAGAGGCCCGTTCTCAATCCCCTGAGAAGATTCACGTTCTACAGTCCAGCCTCTAAAAGGCGCCATTCTGTGCACAGTACTTGCCGAGTTTCTGAGGAGGAGTCATCCGCCGAGAGCTGCAGGTCGAGGTCATGAATGCTTGGCTCATGGAGATGGCCTTCTGCAGTGTGACTGTGGTATCCGCAGATAGTAGCTTATGAAGAAGGCCCTCATGGCTGATTCTGATGACAAAGATATCCTGCAGCGCTTCAGTGAGGTGGTCGCCGAAATCACACGGTGCCGCCAGCCTCCTGAGGTCTGCAGCACATTTTGTGATCTCCTGGCCTTCGGGCTGTCGGTGTGTATAAAGCAGGTGTCTGGCTGTGAGGATGCTCTCTTTGGGCTTGAGTTGTTCTTGGATCAGCATTACAAGCTCCTCGTACATCTTGGTCGTTATCTTTGTTGCTGCCAGCAAGTCCCTGACGAGGCCATAGACGGTGGGCCCACAACTGGTTAGCAGGATAGCTGTGCGGTTATCAGCCAGTGTGGCCGGGTTGTCGCCTGCCAGGTCGTTTGCTGTAAAGAAATGGTCGAGCCTCTCCAAAAAGGCTTCCCAATCATCATCTTCGGTGAACTGCTGCAATGTACCAAGGTTAGCCATTTTCGCGTGAAGGTCCGTAATCTTGTTGCCAATTGTTACATCTTCAGATGCTCTGATAATGACTCCACGAGACAATGTGTTCTGCTTGAACTGTAGTGACCTTAGTATATTTAATGTAACTCCAGAGTGAGGATCATACCTGGTGGCCTGCCTTTTAGACTAGGCCTGGCACACCTGTAAGGTAACCTACAAGTCTCCCACTGCAATGCCCTCTGGTGGCACACCTTGTAATAGTACAAGCAGTAACCATGTATGATACATGACAGAAGCTGCTAATAATGGCACAAACAAGGCTTGAATCAGATCTTCGGCAAAAACACAAAAAAATAGCGAAGTCAATAGAGAGCTCTTCACATTATTGGATCATTTGCCAAAGAACTGCAAATGTTTACTGAGTACTTTAGAAATCATTGCTTTTTGGTCATGAATATTTAGAAAAATTTGCTTAGTACTATAGATTATGCAGTCGACACTGCATAGTATTCAGTCTACAGAGTTGTCAATATTGGGCAAGTCCTAGGTGTAAGATCTTCAATTGTGACCTTGTCTCGTGCCAAAAACAACATGGTTAAAAATGGCTAGCTGTGTCTGTCACATAGGTCATAGACATTGACCTGCTCATGATTTTATCAGAGCTTTCTGCCCTATTACTGATGTGGCTACTCCAATTCATTGATTTTCTTTGGTTATCAATAAAGTGACCCAGTCAAGTCTTCGTTAAGAAATAAATAACTTGCTTTTATATGGCCTCAGGATGTCTCAAAGCTCTTTACAGCCAATGAAGTATTTTTGAAGTGTAGTCATGTAGGAAAATGCAGCAGCCATTTTGTACACAGCAAGGTTCCAAAAACAACAATGAGATAAATGACCAGATAGTCTTTTTAGTGATATTGGTTAAGGGATAAATGTTGGCAGGGCTCACCTGCTCAATGTCAAATATGTCGTGGAATCTTTTACATCAATCTGAGAAGGGAGACGGGGCCTCAGTTAGAATTTATGGGCTCCAGTTTCGGAACCCCGCTAGAACAGCGCACATTGGAGAGGCCCGCCTAATTTGTAGAACAGAAATTGCGCTGAATACTTACCTCGCGATTCTCCGATATCTGCCGGCCTGTTTCCAGTTCGGTGCGGCACAGCAGGAGCTGCTGGGGGCGGAGCTACAGCCCTGCACCAAAAACAGTGCTGGCAGCCGCGCCCGTGCGCGTGTGCAGTAGCTCCTGGCCCTCCCAGCACGTCCTGTCTCCGGGCGACGACCCTATCCTAGGTCGAAGAGACATCGCCCCTATCCCGGGCTGAGTGGCCTGACACCTCTTCCCTCGTCGGCGGCGGGGCCTGCCCGCCCGGCATCTCGCTGGGGGCAGCCCCGCCCAAAGACTTCCGCGGTGGGCCGGCTTCCACGTCATCGGCGGGACCCGTTCAGCCTCCCACCCCCTCCCTCCCTCCCCCCTCCTCTCCCCCCTCCCTCTCCCCCTCCCGCCCCTCTCTCCCCCTCATCTCCCCCTCCCTCCACTCTTCCCTCACCCCTCGCTGTCAGAAACACAGAGAGACACTGACAGAGACAGAGAGAGAGACACTGGGGGGGCCCCATCCCGGCACGTTGTTGGAGGGCTCCCGGTGCTGCAGTAGGTGAGTAGAAACTTAATTTTTTGTTTATTGATTGATTTTTTATTATTTTTTTTATTTTTAATTTTTAAACTTTTTTTGATTGATTTATTGGTTGATTTATTTATTTATTTATCATTTATTATTGATGATGGCTCTTTATTTGTAAAAGTGAAATGTTTAATATTTGTAAACTTCCCTCCCTCTCCTGATCTCTCGTTCCCTACACCTGATTTATAAATGTAGGCAAGGTTTTTCTGAGCGCACAAAAATCTACACTTACTCCATTCTAAGTTAGTTTGGAGTAAGTTTTCGCTGCCTATACTTGCAAAACAGGCATAAGTGGCTGGTAACGTTCCCTTTTGAAAAAAAAACTGTTCTAAAACAAAACTATTCTTACTCACTGGAATTGGATCAAACTAAATGCTGAGAATTGCAATTTCTAAGATACTCCATTCTAAACTAGTTGCTCCAAAAAAATAGGAGCAACTCGAGCCGAAACTTGAGCCCATAGAATCAAAGAATGGTTACAGCATGGAAGAAGGCCATTTGGCCCATTAAGCCCATTCCGGTTCTCTGCAAGAGCACAACAGCTAGTCCCACTCCCCCGCCCTCTCCCTGTAGCCTGCAATTTTTTTTCTTTCAGGTACTTATATAATTCCCTTTTGAACGCAGTGATTGAATCTGCCTCTACCACCCTTTCAGGCAGTGCATTCCAGATCCTAACCACTTACTATGTAAAATAGTTTTTACTTATGTGGTCTTTGGTTATTTTACCAATCACCTTAAATCTGTGTCCTCTGGTTCTCGACCCTTCTGTCAATGGGAACAGTTTTTCTCTATTTACTCTGTCCAGACCCCTCATGATTTTGAGCATCTCTATCAAATCTCCTCTCAATCTTTTCTGCTCTAAGTAGAACAACCCCAGCTTGTCCAGTCTATCCATGTAGCTGAAGTCCCTCATCCCTGGACTCATTCTCGTAAATCTTTTCTGCACCCTCTCTAATGCCTTCGCATACTTCCTGAAGTGTGGTGCCCAGAATTGGACACAATACATCAGTTGAGGCCAAACGAGGTTCATCATAATTTCCATGCTTTTGTAGTCTATACCTCTATTCATGAAGTCCAGGATCCCGTAAGCTTTTTTAATTGCTTTCTCAACCTACCCTGCCACATTCCACAATTTGTGCACATATATTCCTCTGTTCATGCACCCCCTTTAGGATTATGCCCTTTAGTTTATATTTCCTCTCCTCATTTTTTCGATCAAAATGTATCACTTTACACTTTTCTGCATTAAATGTCATCTGCCACGTGACCGCCCATTCCATCAGCCTGTCTACGTCCTCTTAAGGTCTCATCCGAAAGACGGCACCTCCAATAGTGCAGAACACCCTTCAGCACTGCACTGAAGTGTCAGCCTAAGATTATGTGCTCAAATCTATGGAGTAAATGCAGGAAGAACTATTTTTTTCATCATTCACCTATCAAAAGTCATGTGACAGAGGTGGCGACACAATGAAAAGAATGGGTATTGGATGTAATTTAAAGGCAGATGGTGCAAAGTGCTGCCAAAAAAGATTGGCCGTGAAATTCTCTGGACTTCCACTAGTCTCCAACCATATCTTTAGAAAAATACGTTTAAATTAAATTCCTTTATCCTCTGTTTTAATGGCAGCATTAATCCGTTTGCATGTTACATAAGAAAATAATGGGGAAAGAAAGACCAGTTGATACATCAAGCCTGCCCCACTGAACTGACATCGCAAACAGAGTAATTTCAAGGCCTCTGTTTTGTCAAGTTAAAGCACTTTTCTTAGCTGCATTTAATGGAACTTGAAATATCAAAAATGGACAGTACCTATGTGGTTTATTAGGTAATAATTTTAGAAAGGATTGATAGTGTAAAAACAAAGATGATGATCACAGTCAGCCAAATAAATATGCTACAATTGGTAGCTAACAGCATTATGGAACAAAGTGTTTTTAGAAACCAGCAAAGAATGACTAAAAAAAATGATAAAGACAGAGAAGATAGCTTATGAGGGTACACTAGCAAGAAATCTAAAAACAGACAGTAAGAGCATCTACAGGTGTATAAAAAGGAAACAAGTAGCTAAAGTAAACATTGGTCCCTTTTGAGGATGGGACTGGAGAATTAATAATGGGAAACAGGGAAATGGCAGAGACTTTGAACAAATATTTTGTATCGGTCTTCACGGTAGAGGACACTAAAAGCATCCCAATAATTGATAATCAAGGAGCTATTGCGGGAGGGGGGGTGTGGGGGAGGTGGGGAAACTTAAAACAATCACTATCACTAGAGACAAAGTACTCGGCAAACTAATGAGACTGAAGGTGGACAAATCCCCTGGACCCGATAGCCGACATCCGAGGATCTTAAAAGAATTGGCTGCAGAGATACTGGATGCATTGGTTATAATCTACCAAAATTCCCTGAATTCTGGAGAGGTCCCAGCGGACTGGAAAACCGCAAATGTAACACCTCTATTTAAGAAAGGAGGGAGACAGAAAGCAGGAAACTATAGACCAGTTAGCCTAACATGTGTCATTGGGAAATTGCTGGAGTCCATCATTAAGGAATTAGTAGCAGGACATTTAGAAAATCATAATACAGTCAAGCAGAGTCAGCATGGTTTTATGAAAGGGAAATCTTTTTTGACAAATCTGCTGGAGTTCTTTGAGGATGTAACGAGCAGGGTGGATAAGGGGGAACCAGTGGATGTGGTGTATTTGGATTTCCAGAAGGCATTCGACAAGGTGCCACATAAGAGGTGACTGCACAAGATAAGAGCTCACCCAATTGGGGTAATATATTAGCATGGATAGTGGATTTGTTAACGAACAGAAAATAGAGAGTCGGGATAAATGAGTCATTTTCAGGTTGGCAAACAGTAACTAGTGGGGTGCCATAGGGATCGGTGTTGGAGCAACAACTATTTATAATCTATAGTAATGGCTTGGATGAAGGGACCGAGTATAATGTAGCCAAATTTGCTGCTGATACAAAAATAGGTGGGAAAGCAAGTTGTGAGGATGATGCAAATAATCTACAAAGGGATATTAGATAGGCTCAGTGAGTGGGCAAAAATTTGGCAGATGGACTATAATGTGGGAAAATGTGACATTATCTACTTTGGTGGAAAAATAAAAAAGCAAATTATTATTTAACTGGGGAGCGATTACAAAATGCTGTAGTACAGAGGGATCTCAGGTTCATTGTGCATGAAACACAAAAAAGTTAGTGTTATGTCCAGAATAAAGTAATGTGATTGAGTACTGTCGACATGAGTAAATGTGACCTTCGTCTCTTTATTCTAATTCCAGTTCGCATGGAAAGCCTGCTTATATACAGTGCTCCCAAGGGATGCTGGGATCTCTTCGGACTCCCACAGATATGCCCTCTGGTGGTGGTAGAATCCTGGTTACATAGGGTTGCATACATAACATCACGCTCTCCCAAAGTCAATAGTACACTTATTTACAGGGTGAGACGATCTGGGACTTTTCGCTCCCTAGTCGATCGTCTCGGTATAAATGCAGGTGCAGGTGAGTTGGTTGCTTCTTCGCTGGACTGCTGCGCAGCTGGCCTTGCTGGGCTACTGGGGGTGATGAGTTCGGCTTTGTGGTCAACCGTGATGTCGGTTGCCACTTGTGTGTGTGTCGGAGGGTCGAAGTTGGTGGTGTCCTCTTCAGGTTGCTCATGGCTGTCTGTGAATCGCAGTTTGGTTTGGTCCAAATGCTTTCTGCAAGTTAGTCCATTTGCATGTTTGACTTGAAACACCCTACTCCCTTCTTTGGCTATGACAGTGCCAACAAGCTGTGATATATTCACAAAGCACAGCACACACAGCTTCCTAACATGGCAGGCAGCTCTCTCGGAAGTCTCCGGAAATCTGTCTGGTTCTGTTTATTATTCACCCTGCACTTGCAGTACACAATACATCCACATCCACAGTGTGGAGCTACAAACATTACAAGCTTACAGACATTACACAAGCCATTTGGGACCATGTCCGTAGTTGAGTACAAATACAGGGTCATTGACTTCAATATTGCATGACAAATTTGCGTAATTGTGATACATGCTTTGTTGATGCTGCCTGTCCTTGACGTGATCATGAAGATCAGGGTGGACGAGAGAGAGCCTTGTTTTGAGCATCCTTTTCATGAGCAACTTGGCTGGGAGAACCCTGGTGAGTGAGTGGGGTCTGGTGCGATAGCTGAGCAGGACTCGGGACAGGCAGGTCTGCAGGGGGCCTTCCGACACACATTTCAAGCTTTGCTTGATGGGTTGGACTGCCCGTTCTGCCTGGCCATTGTATGCAGACTTGACCGGGGCAGTTGTGACGTGCTTGATCCCATTGCAGGTCATTAATTCCTTGAATTCATCGCTGGTGAAGCATGGCCCATTGTCGCTGACAAGGACATCAGGCAGGCCGTGCGTGGCAAACATGGCTCGTAGGCTTTCGATGGTGGCAGCGGACATGCTTACAGACATTATTACACACTCAATCCACGTTGAATAAGTATCCACAACAACCAAGAACATTTTGCCTAGAAACGGGCCAGTGAAGTCAACGTGGATCCTAGACCACGGTTTGGAGGGCCATGACCACAAACTTAGCGGTGCCTCCCTGGGTGCATTGCTCAGTTGAGAGCAAGTGTTGCATTGGCGCACTAAATCTGAGTCGATGCCGGGTCACCACATATGGGATCTGGCTATAGCTTTCATCATTACTATGCCTGGGTGGATACTGTGTAGATCGTGTATGAACATTTCCCTGCCTTTCTTGGCAAAAGCATATGATTACCCCACAAACGACAGTCTGCCTTTAGGGACATTTCGTCTTTACGCCGCTGGAACGGCTTGATATCTTTATGCAACTCCGCTGGGCGCTGGACCAGCTCCCATGGAGGACACAGTTTTTTTTTTACAAGGGACAGTAAAGGATCCTGGCTGGTCCAGTCCTGATCTGGCGGGCCGTAACGGGTGACTTTTCATTTTCAAATGCATCCATCACCAAGAGCAAGTCTGCAGGCTGTGCCATTTCCACCCCGGTGGTGGGCAATGGTAGCTGACTGAGGGCGTCAGTGCAGTTCTCTGTGCCTGGCCTGTGGCGAATTACATAGTTAGATGCAGACAACGTGAGTGTCCATCTTTGAATGCAAGCAGAGGCATTGGTATTGATACCTTTGCTCTCTGAGAATAGCGATATGAGCGGCTTATGGTCAGTTTCTAACTCAAACTTAAGCCCAAACAGATAATGGTGCATTTTTTTTACCCCATAAACGCACACCAGAGCTTCTTTTTCAATCATGCTGTAGGCTCTTTCGGCCTTGGACAAGCTCCTGGATGCATAAGCAACCGGTTGCAATGTTCACGATTTGTTTGCTTGTTGTAATACACACCAATCCCGATGAAGACGCATCGCAAGCTAGCACTAAACGTTTACAAGGATCATACAGGTCAAGCAGTTTGTTGGAATCTAACAGATTTTGGGCTTTCTCAAATGCTGTCTCTTGTGATTTCCCCCATACCCAGTCATCTCCCTTGCTTAGCAACACGTGCTTAACCCGGGTAGGAAATTAACAAAATAAGTGAGGAGTCCCAGGAACGACCGCAGTTCCATCACGTTCTTTCGTCTCGGCGCGTTCTTGATGGCCTCCATCTTGGCATCGGTGGGTCTGATGCCATCTGCCACGATTCTTCTCCCTAAGAACTCGACCTCTGGCGCCAGGAAACCACACTTCGAGCGTTTCAACCCGAGTCCTACACGATCTATTCAACTTAGAACCTCTTCCAGTTTCTGCAAGTGTTCGATGGTGTCCCGACCTGTGACCAGTATGTCGTCCTGGAAAACCACGGTGCATGGAACTGACTTTAGCAGATTCTCCTTTGAAAAATAGCCGCGGCCGATCGAATCCCAAACAGGCATCTATTGTAGATGAACAGACCTTTGTGCGTGTTGATGCAGGTGAGGCCTTTCGAAGATTTCGCCAGCTCCTGCTTCATGTAGGCCGAGGTCAGGTCCAACTTGGTGAACGTCTTTCCTTTCTGCCAGCGTCGCAAATAGGTCATTTGCCTTGGATAGTGAGTACTGGTCCTGCAGCGAAAAATGGTTAATCATTACTTCATAGTCCCCACAAATTCTGACCGTGCCATGGCCCTTGAGAACAGGAACAATCGGACTGGCCGACTCGTTGAACTCAACCGGCGCGATGATGTCCTCGCGTTGTAGCCTATCCAGCTCGATCTCCACTTTCTCTCGCATCATGTATGGCACCGCACGTGCCTTGTGGTGGATGATCGTGTACCGGGAATCAAGTGGATCTGCCCCCTCAGCCCCGAGAAACTTCCGATGCCTGGCTCAAACAATGACGGAAACTTGCTCTGAACCTGGGCACATGAGGCGTCATCGACAGACGAAAGCGCTCGGATATCGTCCCAGTTCCAGTGGATTTTTCCCAGCCACCTTCTGCCGAATAGTGTGGGGCTATCTCCTGGTACAATCCATAGTGATCGTTCGTGCATCGCTCCATCATAGGAGACTTTTACTGCTGCACTGCCAATTATAGGGATTAGCTCTTTGGTGTAAGTT
Organism: Pristiophorus japonicus; assembly: GCF_044704955.1. Taxonomy (NCBI): domain Eukaryota; kingdom Metazoa; phylum Chordata; class Chondrichthyes; family Pristiophoridae; genus Pristiophorus; species Pristiophorus japonicus. The sequence continues at coordinate 383,523,444 of NC_091977.1, read as the reverse complement.
CTGAGCTTGGTGTGAATAGGGCTCAGCTTGGGCCTGTGTGTCTTGTTGCACCACAGCCTGTCAAAGGCCTTCTTGCCCATGAAGGACTGACTTGCACCATGTCCAATTCCATGGATACTGGAATTCCATTCAGTTCAACTTTTATCATGACCGGTGGACATTTCGTGGTGAAGGTGTGTACTTGTACACTTCTGCCTCCTCAGTTCGAGTCTCTAGTTCAGTTTGATCCACCATGGATCGGTCTTCCTCTGCAACGTGGTGGTTGCAGGGTTTGCAGCTCGTCTGCACATTCGCAGGAGGTGTCCCATTGTTCCACAGCCTTTGCACGCATACTGTTTGAAGCGGTATTGATGGGCACGATGATCACCTCCGCAGCACCAACAAGGTGTTAACTGCCTCGCATTAATGCTTGATGGTGGACTCTGAGTCATCTGAGGTCGTGTAGCTGCAGGCATGTACATTCTGCCATATGCATTCCTGCCTGAAAACGACGTTACTTTGTGTACAGTACTGGCCGAAACATCTTTATGCTGCAAAATTTGTTTGGTGTTATCGCTGGTCGACATAAATGCCTGAGCTATCGTTATGGTTTTGCTCAGGTTCGGTGTTTCAACAGTCAATAGTTTTCAAAGGATAACCTCATGGCCAATGCCAAGCACAAAAAAGTCTCTTAGCATTTGCTACAGGAATCCATTAAATTCGCAATGTCCTGCAAGGCGTCTTAGTTCGGCAACGTAACTTGCCACTTCCTGGCCTTCAGACCGTTGACATGTGTAAAATCGATACCTTGCCAGCAGAACTCTCTCCTTCAGATTTAGGTGCTCCCGGACCAGCGTACACAGCTCTTCATGTGGTTTTGTTGTTGTTTTTACCGGAGCAAGAAGATTCTTCATGAGGTCATAGGTTGTTGCCTCGCAGACGATGAGGAGGATCGCCCTTCATTTGGCAGCGTTCACACTCCCTTCCAGCTCGTTGGCCACGAAGTATTGGTCAAGTCACTCCACGAATGCGTCCCAATCGTCCCCTTCTGAGAATTTCTCCAGGATACCAACAGTTCTCTGCATTTTCGCGTGATGGTTCGTTATCTCGTTGCCAGTTGTTATGTCTCAAATAAAGTAATGTGATTTAGTACTGTAGACGTGAGTAAGTGTGACCTTAGTCTCTTTATTCCAACTCCAGAGTGCTGGTACAGCATGGGAGACCTGCTTATATACAGTGCTTCCAAGGGATGCTGGGATCCCTTGGGACGCCAACAGATATGCCCTCTGGTGGCGGTAGAATGCTGGTTACGTAGGGTTGCATACATAACAGTTAGCATGCAGGTACAGCAATAATCAGCAAAGCAAAGGAGATAGAGTATAAAAGTAGGGAAGTCCTGCTACAACTGTATAGGGCGTTGGTAAGACCACACCTGGAATACTGCATACATCTTTGGTCTCCTTATTTCAGGAAGGATATACTTGCATTGGATGCAGTTCAGATAAGGTTCACGAGGTTGATTCCTGAGATGAAGGGGTTGTCATATGAAGAAAGGTTGAGCAGGTTGGGCCTATACTCCTTGAAGTTTAGAAGAATGAGAGGTGATCTTATTGAAATATAAAAGATTCTGAGGGGGCTTGACAGGGTAGATGCAGAGGGGATAATTCCCATCATGGGGGAATCTAAAACTAGGGGGTCGTCCATTTAAACAGGAATGAGGAGGAATTTCTTCTCTCAGAGGGTCATGAATCTTTGGAATTCTCTGCCCCAGAGAGCTGTGGAGGCTGGGTCATGGAATATATTTAAAGTGGAGATAGACAGAATTTTGAATGATAAGGGAGTCAAGGGTTATGAGGAATGGCATGGGGGGGAGTGGAGTTGAGGCCAAGATCAGATCAGCCATCATCATCATCATCATAGGCGGTCCCTTGAACGAGGATGACTTACTTCCACTTGAGTTCACCGATGTTTCAATGAAGGACCCGATGTTCCAGTCCTGAACTCCAATTGAGGGGGTGGAAGATGCCTGTGCGTAGATTTTTTTTAACATGTGGTGACCATTGCACATCAACCACCGCACAGGCTTGACAAAGCTAGGCCCTTTTCCAATGGCAAGGGTTAACCAGGTCGACTGAAGACTTGCTCTGCTGCACGGACTTAGTGCGCAAACATATCGCAGTGTGGACTGGCCCCGTGCCCTCATTTGCCGCACCTCCATCATGATCTCTCGCAGTTCCTCCGCCACAAACATTCACCGCACCTCCGCCACGATCCCTCACCGCTCCTCTGCCACAAAAACACTCGCCGCACCTCCGCCACAATCTCCCGCCGCACCTCCGCACCAAATATTCACCGAACCTCCGTCACGATCACCCACCATATCTCAGCCACGATCCCTCAACACTCCTCCGCCCTGATCACTCGTCGGAAGTCTGCCACGACCTTCGCGCTCCTCTGTTGTACCAGGGCCCCGCCGATGCTCCTGCACACGCTCCAAACGGCGACCTGGGTCCTGATGACGTCACCCAGTCGACCACCTCGAAGCCGTCGCACATTTGTGTCAGCTCGGACTGGAAGCTGCAGTGGCACGCTCCAGCTCTTTTTATAGCCTCGACCTTTGGAGATGTTCTCTCGCAGGTCAGGGTGGCCCACGATGTCCCAGGGCCCGGCGCTCCAGCTCTTTTTATCAGCCATGATATTGAATGGTGAAGCAGGCTCGAGGGGCCAAATGGCCAACTCCTGCTCCAATTTCTTATGTTCTTATGTGACATAGAAACATAGAAACATAGAAACATAGAAAATAGATGCAGGAGTAGGCCATTCGGTCCTTCGAGCCTGCACCACTATTCAATAAGATTATGGCTGAACATCACCTCAGTACCCCTTTCCTCCATTCTCTCCATACCCCTTGATCCCTTTAGCTGTAAGGGCCATATCTAACTCCCTATTGAATATATCCAATGAACTGGCATCAACAAATCTCTGCGGTAGGGAATTCCACAGGTTAACAACTCTCTGAGTGAAGAAGTTTCTCCTCATCTTGTTCCTAAATGGCTTACCCCTTATCCTTAGACTGTGTCCCCTGGTTCTGGACTTCCCCAACATCGGGAACATTCTTCCTGCATCTAACCTGTCCAGTCCTGTCAGTATTTTATATGTTTCTATGAGATCCCCTCTCATTCTTCTAAAATCCAGTGAATATTGGCCCAGTCGATCAAATCTCTCCTCATATGTCAGTCCTGCCATCCTGGGAATCAGTCTGGTGAACCTTTGCTGCACTCCCTCAATAGCAAGAACGTCCGTTCTCAGATTAGGAGACCAAAACTGAACACAATATTCCAGGTGAGGACTCACCAAGGCCCTGTACGACTGCAGGAAGACCTCCCTGCTCCTATACTCAAATCCTCTCGCTATGAAGGCCAACATGCCATTTGCCTTCTTCACCGCCTGCTGTACCTGCATGCCGACTTTCAATTACTGATGTACCATGACACCCAGGTCTCATTGCACCTCCCCTTTTCCTAATCTGCTGCCATTCAGATAATATTCTGCCTTTGTGTTTTTGCCACCAAAGTGGATAACCTCACATTTATCCACAGTATACTGCATCTGCCATGCATTTGCCCACTCACCTAACCTGTCCAAGTCACCCTGAAGCCTCTAAGCATCCTCCTTACAGCTCACACGGCCACCCAGCTTAGTGTCATTTGCAAATTTGGAGATATTATACTCAATTCCTTCATCGAAATCATTGATGTATATTGTAAAGAGCTGGGGTCAGAGCACTGAGCCCTGCGGCGCCCCACTAGTCACTGCCTACCATTCTGAAAAGGACCAGTTTATCCCGACTCTCTGTTTCCTGTCTGCCAACCAGTTCTCTATCCAGTTCAATACATTACCCCCAATACCATGTGCTTTAATTTTGCACACCAATCTTTACTGTGGGACCTTGTCAAAATCTTTTGAAAGTCCAAATACACCACATCCACTGGTTCGCCCCTGTCCACTCTACTAGTTACATCCTGAAAAAATTCTAGAATATTTGTCAAGCATAATTTCCCTTTCATAAATCCAAGCTGACTTGGACCGATCCTGTCACTGCTTTCCAAATGCGCTGCTATTTCATCTTTAATAATTGATTCAAACATTTTCCCCACCACTGATGCCAGGTTAACCGATCTATAATTCCCCGTTTTCTCTTTCCCTCCTTTCTTAAAAAGTGGTGTTACAATAGCTACCCTCCAGTCCATAGGAACTGATCCAGAGTCGATAGACTGCTGGAAAATGACCACCAATGCATCCACTATTTTTCGAGGGCCACTTCCTTAAGTACTCTGGGATGCAGACTATCAGGCCCTGGGGATTCATCGGCCTTCAATCCCATCAATTTCCTGAACACAATTTCCTGACAAATAAGGATTTCCTTCAGTTCCTCCTTCTCGCTAGACCCTTTGTCTCCTCGTATTTCCAGAAGGTTATTTGTGTCTTCCTTCGTGAGGACAGAACCAAAGTATTTGCTCAATTGGTCTGCCATTTCTTTGTTCACCATTAGAAATTCACCTGATTCTGACTGCAAGATAACTACGTTTGTCTTCACTAATCTTTTTCTCTTCACATATCTATAAAAGCTTTTGCAGTCAGTTTTTATGTTCCCAGAAAGCTTCCTCTCATACTCTATTTTCCCCCTCCTAATTAAACCCTTTGTCCTCCTCTGCTGAATTGTAATTTCTCCCAATCCTCTGGTTTGCTGCTTTTTCTGGCCAATTTATATGCCTCTTCCTTGGATTTAACACTATCCTTAATTTTCTTTGTTAGCCACGGTTGAGCCACCTTCCCCGTTTTATTTTTATTCCAAACTGGGATGTACAATTGTTGAAGTTCATCCATGTGATCTTTAAATGTTTGCCATTGCCTATCCGTCATCCCTTTAAGTATCATTCACCAGTCTATTCCAACTAATTCACAGCTCATACTATCGAAGTTACCTTTCCCTAAGTTCAGGACCCTAGTCTCTGAATTAACTGTGTCACTCTCCATCTTAATAAAGAATTCTACCATATTATGATCACTCTTTCCCAAGGGGCCTCGCACAACAAGATTGCTAATTAGTCCTTTCTCATTACACATCACTCAGTCTAGGATGGCCAGCCCTCTAGTTGGTTCCTCGACATATTGGTCTAGAAAACCCTCCCTAATACACTCCAGGAAATGCTCCTCCACCGTATTGCTACCAGTTTGGTTAGCCCAATCTATATGTAGATTAAAGTCGCCCATGATAACTGCTGTACCCTTATTGCATGCATCCCTAATTTCTTGTTTGATGCTGTCCCCAACCTCACTACTACTGTTTATTGGTCTGTACATAACTCCCACTACATTTTTCTGCCCTTTGGTATTCCGCAGTTCTACCCATACAGATTCCACATCATCCAAGCTAATGTCCTTCCTTACTATTGCGTTAATTTCCTCTTTAACCAGCAACGCTATCCCACCTCCTTTTCCTTTCTGTCTATCCTTCCTGAATGTTGAATATCCCTGGATGTTGAGTTCCCAGCCTTGGTCACCCTGGAGCCATGTCTCCGTGAGGCCAATTATATCATATTCATTAATTGCTGCCTGTGCAGATAATTCATCCACCTTATTATGAATACTCCTCGCATTGAGGCACAGACCCTTCAGGCATATCTTTTTAACACACTTTGCCCCTTTAGAATTTTGCTGTAATGTGGCCCTTTTTGATATTTTGCCTTGGGTTTCTCTGCCCTCCACTTTTACTTTTCTTTGTTCTATCTTTTGCTTCTGCCCCCATTCTACTTCCCTCTGTCTCCCTGCATAGGTTCCCATCCCCCTGCCATATCAGTTTAATCCCTTCCCAACAGCACTAAAAAACACTCCCCCGAGGACATTGGTACTGTTCTTGCCCAGGTACAGACCGTCCGGTTTGTACTGGTCCCACCTCCCCCAGAACCGCTCCAATGTCCCAGGGAATTGAATCTCTCACTCTTGCATCATTCCTCAAGCCACGTATTCATCTTAGCTATCCTGCGATTCCTACTCTGACTAGCACGTGGCACTGGTAGTAATCCTGAGATTACTACCTTTGAGGTCCTACTTTTTAATTTAACTCTTAGCTCCCTAAATTCAGCTTGTAGGACCTCACTCCTTTTTTTCAAACCTATATCGTTGGTACCTATATCCACCATGATAGCTGACTGTTCACCCACCCCCTCCAAAATGTCCTGCAGTTGCTCGGAGACATCCTTGACCCTTGCACCAGGGAGGCAACATACCATCCTGGAGTCTTGATTGCAGCCACATAAACGTTTATCTATTCTCCTTATTACATCATTCTTATTATATAGTCTTACATAGCATTTATAGCACAGAAACAGGCCAGTGAGCCCAACAGGTCCATGCTGATGTTTATGCTCCACATGAACCTCCTCCCACCTTTCTTCATCTTAGTCATCAACATATCCTTCTATTCCTTTCTCCCTCATATGGTTATCTAGCTTACCCTTAAATGCATCTATGCTATTCGCTTCAACTACTCCCTGTGGTAGTGAGTTCCACATTCTAATCACTCTCTGGATAAAGAATTTTCGCCTGAATTTCCTGTTGGTTTTATTAGTGACTATCTTATATTTATGGCCCTTATTTCTGGTCTCACCCACACGTGGAAACATCATTTCTATGTCTACCTATCAAATGCTTTCATAATCTTGAAGACCTTTATCAAGTAATCCCTCAGGTCTTCTTTTTTTCTAGAGAACAGAGCCCACGCCTGTTCAATCATTCCTGATGGGTATAACCTCTCAATTCTGGTATAATTCTAGTAAATCTTTTTTGCACCTTCTCTCGTGCATCTATATTCTTTTTTATAATATGGAGACCGGGGGCGGGTGGGTATTTGAGCCATTTGTGCCTCCCATTAGCATCCTGTAAGATTACACATTTTCCAGAAGGCAAGGAAAGAGGCCACAAACTAAAAATTGATTAACTTGATTTAACACAAGCTTTTGGGATGAACTGGACAAAGGGAGAAAAAGGGCGCCAGCCTGGGGCAGGTGGTGACTCACCACCAATTAGGGACAATCTCTGTGGTCGAGAAACCAGACTGGGTTTATGCATAACAACAATGGGGTTGTTACATTTCATAAGCTAACTGAAGAGGCCCTGAACTGTTTGGCCAGAGGGGGAAAAAGCAAATCTCTCTGGAGACTCCAAGTCTGCAAAGAACCAGAACAACAAAGGGACCCCACCAGGTGTACATTTTTTGAGAACGAGGTACTTAAGAACATAAGAACATAAGAAATAGGAACAGGAGTCGGCCATACGGCCTCTCGAGTCTGCTCCACCATTCAATAAGACCATGGCTGATCTGATCATGGACTCAGCTCCATTCCCCGCCCGCTCCCCATAACACCTTACCATTTAAGAAACTATCTATTTCTGTCTTACATTTATTACATTTCCCAGCTTACACAGCTCTCTGAGGCAGCGAATGCCACAGATTTACAACCCACTGAGAGAAGAAATTTCTCCTCATCTCTGGTTTAAATGGGCGGCCCCTTATTCTAAGATCATGTCCTCTAGTTCTAGTCTCCCCCATCAGTGTAAACATCCTCACTGCATCCACCTTGTCAAGCCCCCTCATAATCTTAATAATTTCGGTAAGATCACCTCTCATTTTTCTGAACTCCAATGAGTAGAGACCCAACCTACTCAACCTTTCCTCATAAGTCAACCCCCTCATCACCGGAATCAACCAAGTGAACCTTCTCTGAACTGCCTCCAAAGTAAGTATATCCTTTCGTAAATAACCTGGCTTGGATACATATCATCATACCTTCATCATGGCTGAGTCAATGCCTAACATGGAAATAACACACTAACATAATAATGATTTATTGGCTGCTTAGGCCTGAACATAGGCCCCAGATGAAAAGCAGAAGGTGAGCTCCAGAGAGAGTGATGTTGGAAGCAGATGGAATGGTCTATAAAGTTAAATGCAGCAAATAGACTGAGAATAAGCAAAGACAGCAAACCAGTCAGAACATATCATTTGTGACTTTGTTATTTATCTCAGTGTTTTGGGAGGGATAGAATTTGGATTGAAACAGGGAGCAGTGAGAGAGATGGGAGCATAGCTGTACTAGTTACTGTTAAGTGTTCTTAATGTTAAAGCTCCCAAGGACACTCTCCTAACATCAAAATTTAACCTGTGCTTGCATGCACATGTAGATTTATTTTGCTCATGTGCCATGTGCAATGCTCAGCCAGAAATGCAACTTAGGTCTGTCGAACTTGCAGTGTTCCATTGGTATAGGTCTGAGCTTCGGACAGTACTTCACTCCTGATTTCTGAGTTTCTCCTTCTACTGTAAAATTCTGCACTGTTAGCATCTTTTATCAGGGCAATGTTGGTATAGTTCATAAAGAGCTCGTCATTACTCTATGACAGTAAGAAAGCAACTGGATAAATAGGGATTGACATGAATTCAAAAAGAGAGCACTCAACCTAATTCATCATATCGTAGGCAGTCCCTCGGAATCGAGGAAGACTTGCTTCCACTCCCAAAATAAGTTCTTTGATGGCTGAACAGTCCGATACGAGAGCCACAGACCCTGTCACAGGTGGGTAGACATTCGTTGAGGGAAGGGATCGGTGGGGCTGGGTTGCCGCACGCTCCTTCCGCTGCCTGCGCTTGGCCTCTTCACGTTCTTTGCGTTGAGACTCGAAGAGCTCAACGCCCTCTCGGATGCACTTTCTCCACCTCGGCCGGTCTTCGGCCAGAGTCTCCCAGGTGTCAGTGGTGATGTCGCACTTTACCAGGGAGGCTTTGAGAGTGTTCTTATAACGTTTCCGCTGTCCTCCTTTGGCTCGTTTACCACGAAGGAGCTTCGAATAAAGCATTTGCTTCGGGAGTCTCGTATCTGGCATGCGAACTATGTGGCCTGTCCAGCGAAACTGATTGAGTGTGGTCAGTGCTTCAATACTGGGGATGTTAGCCTGGTCGTGGACACTGATGTTGGTGAGCCTGTCCTCCCAGGGATTTGCAGGATTTTGTGGAGACATCGTTGGTGATATATCTCCAGCGACTTGAGGTACCTTCTATACATCGTCCATGCCTCGGATCCATACAGGAGGGCGGGTATTACTTCAGCCCTGTAGACCATGAGCTTGGTGGTAGATTTGAGGGCCTGGTCTTCAAACACTCTTTTCCTCAGACAGCCAAAGGCTGCACTGGCATACGGGAGGCGATGTTGAATCTCCACATCAATGTCTGCCTTTGTTGATACGAGGCTCCCAAGATATGGGAAATGGGCCACGTTGTCGAGGGCCGTGGCATGAATCTTGATGATTGGAGGGCAGTGCTGTGCGGCGGTGACAGGCTGGTGGAGGATCTTTGTCTTATGGATATTAAGCGGAAGGCCCATGCTTTATATGCCTCAGTGAATACATTGACTAAATCCTGGAGTTCAGCCTCTGAATGTGCACAGACGCAGGCGATGTCTGCATACTGCAGCTCAATGACAGAGGTTAGCTCTTGATTGGTAAGATCACATGACATAAAATGGAAGCGTAGCATTCTTGACCAGGTTTCTTAAGCACCATTTCATGCCTCAGTGAAAAGTATCTTATTTTTTTTTATCTTCTGACTCTGTTCATCAACAAAAAGGCATTTTTTTCTTCCAAAGGTTATGACTTAGCAGTAATGATGGTGAGGAAGAATCCCTTTCTGACCAGCTATTCAGCACTAAAATGAACCTTAAATAATAATAATACTAATAACTTTTATTTATAAAGCACCTTTAATGTAGTAAAATGTCCCAGAGCACTTCACAACAATTTTACAACAATTTAGATGTTGACCATTGAGGGAAAGAGAGAAAAAGCGGGAGAAGGAATTGTAAAAAGAGGTTAAAGGCTCGGGTTACAATAAAAAGACAAAATCAATCATCCAGTTTTTGTATTTCAAAATCTATTTTTAAAACATAAAATGAATGAAAGCATCTTTCAATGTCAAATGATTATTTTCTATGCTATAATCATTCTGGTCATTTAATTACTACTTGCCTTGAATTGCATCATCATCATCATCATAGGCAATCCCTCGAAACGAGGATAACTTGCTTCCACGCCAAAAAGGGATGAGTTCACAGGTGTTTCAATGAAGGACCTAATATTCCAGGTCCTGAACTACATGTTGAAGGGTGGAAGATGCCTGTGCATGGATTTTTTTAACGTGTGGTGGCCGTTGCACACCAGCCACCACACTGGCTTGACAGAGCTAGGTCTTGGTCCAGTGGCAAGGATTAACCAAGACGACTGGAGACCTGCTCTGTTGCACGGGCCTAGTCCGCACACATATCGCAGTGTGGGCTGGCCCATGCTTCCCCTGGGCCCTCGCTTCTCCCGGGTCCCGATCACATCGCTCTGCAATCTCTCGCCGCTCCTTCGTCCCGACCTCGCAGCTCCTGCTGTACCTGCCCATGCTCCAATCACCGACCTGGATCTTGGTGACGTCCCTCTTCACTGCCGTTGCTCTCCTGCACCAGCTCGCACTGTACCTTGAAGTGGTAAGCCGCCACGCTGTCCAGGAGCCGCTGCTCGCTGCTCATTTTATGGCCCCGACCTGCCGCTGATGGTCTCTCGCAGGTCGGGGCCGCCAATACAATAGTGACAATAGAGCACCTCATTAACTATTTAAATTCATAAATGAATAATCATTTCGTTCAACAACTTGCATTTATATAGCATCTTTAATGTAGGAAAACATCCCAAGGCGCTTCAAAGAAGTGTAATCAGACAAAAATTGACACCAAGCCAAAGGAGGAGATATCAGGAGGGGTGACTAAAAGCTTGGTCAAAGTGGTGGGTTTTGGAGAAGATCATAAAGAGGATGAGGAGGTGGAGAGGCGAAGAGGTTTAGGAAGGGAATTCCAGAGTTTTGGGCCTAGATGACTAAAAACATGGCCATTAAAGGTGGTGGATAAACATGGGGGCCGAAATTCACCATTCCCGAAGGGACGGCTACCGCAGGGTTTGGGCGGCCAATCGAAAGAATCGATTGGCTACCGTGTTCTGGTGTCTTTCCCTCCCTGAGCCATATTCAGCTCGGGGGGTGAGTTGTGTGGAAACGGCGGGGGGAAGCCGCAGTAAAGGAAGGATTTCAGCGGTGAGCTCAGCGTCGTGCGGGCCACTGAAAAGCGGCCAGGCCAGCGAAATTCAAAGGTAGGATTTTTCCCGGCAGTGCCCCCGCGAGGTTTTCCAGTCAGTGCACGAATGTGACACAGCTGGAGTTTTGCCACGATCGGGTCCATTTTGCAGGAAAATAGTTTTATTCATTTTAGTGTTTTTATTTCAGATTCCATCAACCACATTATTTAGCTTTTCATATAGTTTTATTAATTTTTAGTGTTTTTATGTCATATTCTATCACCCGCAGTATTTTGCTTTCTAAATAGTTTTATTAATTGTTTTGGTTCCATTAAACCTGCAGAGTTTTTACATACTTTTGTACCACTTTCAGGTCTGACGCTTTAGTGGAGGCCTGTGGGCTGCAGAGACCTGCTTGGCAGTGTTCACCCTGAGGATGGGAGGAGTGTTGGGAGGGTGACACCTGGTACACCTGGTCAGAAGCAGGGTGGCACACAGGAGAAGGCGTCGCCATCAGCACCATGCAGAGAGGCAGCGGGCAAGGGAGGCAGCAGCCATGATTCCTTCATTTTGCGCCAGACCAGTGCGCCCGCCGTCTTCACCAGCCTGAATCAGGATTGCAGTTGGCTGCTTGGGGACAAGGGATATCTCCTGTCCACTTGGCTGCTCACTCCACTGCAGAACCCCAGGACAGTACCAGAGCATGTCTACAATGACGTTCATTGTGCTACCAGGCACATTATCGAGCAGTGCGTAGGCATCCTTAAGCAGAGGTTCCAGTGCCTGGACCACCCTGGTGGCATCTTGCAGTACTCTCCTCAACAGATCTCCATAATCGTCATGGTCTGCAGCATGCTACACAAGCTGGCCATCATAAGTGGACAGCCACTGGAGGTTGAGCCAGCAGTACCACGTGAGGAAGAGGAGGAAGAGGATCCCCGTCACCTCAGAGCTAGGAGGAGTCGACCCATTGCCACCCTGGAAGGGCCGGGTGCAGACTGGCGAGCACCGTCCTGGGAGGGTGCGTCCTCACATATATGGAGGTGCCTGACACCTCCACTGCAATCTCCCTCCATGCATTACATACTGACGGTCTGCTAGGTCTCCCTATGTCAGGAAACAGTATTCTTTTTCTGTCCTCCACACCGTCCATCAGTTTCTCCAGCTCCATATCAGTAAACATGTTGTCTCTCCCTGTACCTCTTACACCAGCCATCCTTCCAAACTTCTTCCAATATCCTTCCAAACACTTTCCCCCCTCAGGCCAGGGAGCAGCTGGCTGATTAGAAACCCTTACCTGCATGCTGAATTTCTCAGTGGTCATAACACTCAAATCAAGACAGCCACACCGCTGAAAAATCCACTTTGGAAGTGTTCATTAGCGCTGGAACCCATTTTTCCACTTTTGGAGCTGAATATGGTTGTGGCCCAGTCACAAAATTTTTTTGGTGCTAATGACCCCAAAAAGGAGGGCGGAGCACCAGCTTTCCAGTGGTACTGAATTTCAGGCCCAAGATTTCAGAGTTGGAGGATCGCTGAGTTCTGTGAAGGTGTAAGATTGAAGGAGGTTACAATGATAGGGAGGCCATGGTGGAACATGGATCAGGATTTTATATTTGAGGTGTTGATGGACCATGAGCCAATGCAGGTCAGCAAGCACAGGGGTGATGGATGTGGGAACTAAATATTAATGCATTTTTAAAAATTAGATTTAATGTCAGGTTTGAATTATCTATGATAGATTTATCCATAAATAATCACTTATTCTTTATTAACTAGCCACCACATTTGTGGTGAACCATATGTTCTGCTTAGTATATGGAAACAGATTTAAGAAAGCACTATGCTTATATCTCTTATAGCTTGACCAATTTCAAAGCGACTTAGTAACAAGCTGTATTTACTGAGTGTGGTGCAGCTGCATTAGATTCCATCCAAATTACAGCTTGTTTAGAAAATTATTCCCATATCTGTATAAAGGCCAGGGATCAGCCTTGTCTTCATTCATGCAAGGCAAACATGAGATCAGTCAAAGGGTTATTTATATACCACAGGGCTCACTTTAGTTTTTATGGTTCAATCAGGGCAAATTAAGGTTCAAATTAGAGTGATTAGACACTTAGAGTAACTAAGATGAACTTTTCAATGGAAGATGTGTAACATTGCACATATTCAAATGGTTAAAGTTACACCGTAGTGGAATAATGTAATGTTTAATCGCGGATGCATAGTTCTTGGCTCAAACAATTTCAATTCCATTCTTACCAAGATAGTACAATCTTCTTTCTAATTTGCACTGGTGTGATGATAGCTGACTACTAATCAACCCTTGTGTAGTTATCAACTCGATGCTCAGCTGGAGATTTTTAATGATCTTAAATATCATCTGGTACTATCTGAAATAGAGTTGGTATTCTGCGAGGAAGCGATCAAGTGGGTTCAAACGCTTTCTTCATCTGAACTTGTCTTGTGAGAAATGTTGATCTTAATTTAAAAGGGTTCGTTCACATCCTTCAGCTCTTATGGATTATGGGGTTAGATGATATCCTTTTATTTCTCTAATACTTTAATACCCTGTCATAATGTTTAGCATTTTACTATAGACACACAATTGCTGTCATAATAATTGCTCACGCTATTATTTACATGCAAGTGGCACAGCAATGTCACGCGAGGGGCAGATGTGCAGTTATACTCAAATATGCAAAAGTTGCTGTCCAAGTTGCACTGCTCTGCCGTTAGCTTTGCAAAAACTGAATCTTGATGTTGCCTCACCATTAAAATGCATTGAATAGCGTGAAGTTGCTGTATTTGCATGATAGATACAAACTATATGTGCCACAGAAAGTTAGGCCTGTCTTGGAACCACTTATGGTCTGCCATATTTAATTAAGACTGGATTCATACAAAGGGAGCTTTTTTTTAAAGCTGCCAGAGATTCTTTTAAAGGTGTACGAAGTGTTAAAGTACTGCCAATCAACCTTTCTGCCATTAAAAATGAGCTTTACAAGTCTTGAGTCTCATTTCTTCTGGTTTTAATTGTTGTTGGAGATTTAAAAAAAAAACGTAATTTTACATTTATATTTAGTTTTCCTTTCTGTCTCTGTTTTCTCTCTCTCTTAATAAAATCTTCCTTTCCCTCTCTTTATTGCTCTTTTTGTGCCTGATTTGACATTGAGTTCACTGCCTCTAATTTACACTTCCTTCTCCGTTGTTCCTGTTTATTTCACAATTCTTCCACCTGATTGGCTAAGGAAATATACAGTTGCTTGCCTGTTCACTCAGGTTCTCAATACCCAGTGTCCCTTACTGCGAAATGATCAGCTTGCATTTAAGCAAGCAAAAAATTAAAAAACCTAATCATGCAAGTGCGGGTATAACTAACAGCAGATGCCATTAGATGTGCTACTAAAGCAAAATCTGGCCCAAAGTGATAGCTACTGTTGTGATACATCTCAGAATTAAAAAGTTCTGCAGCACATTAACACTTTCAGAATAATGACCTGACCTCCATAATCTCACAGATTACATATGTTGTTGTATAAGAATGCAAACATTTTGGCCCCAATTTTAACTCACCTGCCTGGCAGAAAGCAGGTCGGGGAGGTAGTTAAAATGACGTACTCCTTTCTACCCCGCTGTCTTTCCTACCATATCCCGATGATAAGCTGCCCTTTTGAGCAGGTGAGCAGGACAGCCAACCCAAACTTGAAGGAGTCTTGTTAAAATATGCAGATCGGGGCCCGATGATGACATTGCTATTTTAGTTGGAGGCTTGAGCGGAGGAGCAGTAACAGCTTTCCTGTCAGGCTAAACTTGTTGGGAGCTGGATCGTGGGCCAGAACAGGCCCAGGCAGATAAGTTATTTTATTTCAGGTGTCCTTGTGGGCCAGGAGGAGCAGGAGTGCCGGAGTTAAGATTGGCCACGCCTCCACGTCCCCGGACCGCCCAGCTGTGCCGCCCGCTTTGGGGTTCGCATTCACCGTACCTCTGCCCTATTAAAAGCAGGGGTTTGTTTCTGCATCTTTGGATCCAAAATAGCTACTGTTATGTGTCAGGCTCAAAGTGAGCATGGAGACTGTTACAAAGTAAAAGTGGCTTAGCTATTCTTAATTTGAAATTATCTGTTAATTCAAATTGAATAGGCGTCAAAAATGCCTCCTGTGCTGTGCTAGTTCAATTGCTTCATTCAACTACTGGATAAGTAATTGCATCATACTCGACTCCGAGTGACTGCCTAAGAGAGAGAGAGACTGGGTAATTTGAATGTTCAAGCAAACAAGAACTGTGAATTAACAGGAACAGACATTAGAAACATATGTTGAAGGGCATTCTTTTAGTTTTCAGAACATAAACTAGGAATTACAGTTGGTGATGTTATCGTCCAAGTACAATGTGCTTTATGAAATTCTGCTTGCCACTAGTTTAATGGTTTTAACCTGTTTCAGATCACTGCCTCTGTCAAAATAGCAGAGAAAGGAATTTAATAGAAGTGTGTTAACTGTAGGCGAGATATCTCCACCAGTAATTTCCAGACTATAGTCTCTTAACTCCCACATGAAATAATACACCACTGCATCAGCAGGTGAGTGAGTCTTGAAACTATAGTCTCAAACTGACAAAAATTCCACCAACATGTATATAGAAAGAAAGAAAAGACATGGATTTATATGGAACCTTTCACATCCTCAGGCCATCCCAAATCATTTCACAGCTAATTAAGTACTTTTGAATGATAGTCACTGCTGCAATGCAGGGAAATGGGACAGCCAAATTATGCACAGCAAGATCACACAAACAACAATGAGATAAATGACCAGATCATCTGTTTTAATGATATTGGTTGAGGGATAAACGTTGGCCAGGACTCTCCTGCTCAATTTCAAATATTGCCATGGGATCTTTTAAAAGAATAAGGAAGACTTGCAATAAAATAGGGCCTTTCAAAACCTCAGGATTAAGTATATTTGAAGTGGCTTCACTGTTGTAATAAGGAAACGATGCAGCCAACTTCCGCACAGCAAGGTCTCACAAACAGTAATGTGATAATGACCAGATCATCTGTTTTAGTACTGGTGGTTGAAGGATAAACATTGGTCAGGACACCGAATGAACTCCCCTGATCTTCTTCGAGTAGTGCCTTGAGATCTTTTACATTCACCTGAGATGGAAGACAGGGCCTCGGTTTAATGTTTCATCCGAAAGACAGGGTCACCTCTGATAGTGCAGCACTCTTTCAATACTGCACTGGAATGTCAGCCTGGATTATGTGCTGAAGTCTCTGGAGTGGGGTGAGAACTCTATGAAACAGAGGCAAGAATGCTACCAATGAGCAGCGGCTGACACCTCTCTGGAGCGGGGCTTGAGCTGTCAACAAGAGCTTGCTTGTATGCAACACCTTTTACATAAGGAATATCGCAGGTGTTTTGCAGTTGGACCTAAGGAGAATGGATGCTGAACCAGGAAGGGAGAAGTTAAGAAACATAACCAAACACTTGGTCAAAGAGATGAAGTTTGAGAAGGTTTTTAAAAGAGCAGAAGGAAGTAGAGAGGCCAAGAGTCTTAGGGAGGGAGTTCTAGACAGTAGAACCCAAGCATCTGAATGCTCTTCCTCCAGTGATAGTGTGAAGGGAAAGAATACACAAAGCAGTAGAGGAACAGAGGGGTCGGAATTTGGTCCCGCTGTTTTTGAGGCGGTGACACCGGCTGAGTGCTGATTTTAACGCCAGGTGGTAGGGTGCCGCCTCAAACTGCAAAATTCAGTTTTGCCACCCAAAGATGAGAGAGCAATGTTAAAAGTGGCATTGCACACTCATTCTCGGGCACCAACGGAGCGGCACCTCAGGAGGCCTACTGTATTTCCCGACAGTAGGCTGCCAGCAAGTGAGATGAAAAAAATGAAGAAAAAAGTTTCCAACAATTTCCCTCACCAACACTTCCCCACTGGTCCCATTAAAACACAAATGCTAAAAAAAAACATAAACACTTACCTTGAACCCTGTACGCTCCGGGATCCCCGATGTCCCACCAACTTTCCCAGGCTGTACCTGCTGGGATGGCCACTGTACTTACCTAATTTTGTAGTGGCGGTGGCAAGGGGGCATTGCACGCTCGATGACATTACCGGCAAAGCGCGCAGTAGTATGTCTTGGTGCCACCCCCACTGCCCAACTAAATTACCTGAGAGCTGAGGAACCCGGTTGCTGCCGATGGTAAGCACTTAGCCGCCCATTAGCCGCCCCTCTCCGGCATTAACAGGTGGCATTAGAAAATTAATTTTGACCTCAGAATGTTTTAATTGTGGGAGGGCGGGAAGGAATTTAAAGACAAGGATGAGGATTTAAATATAATGCTTTGGAAGATGAAAAGCGAAGGTAGATCAGCAATGGATGAGAGGGGCTTTGTGATGGACATAATGCAGATAGCTGGAATTTTGGACAAGTTGGAGTTCATGGAGTCTGCAGGAAGGGAAGGCAGAAAGGAGAGCATTGGAGTAGGTGAGTCTG